>NC_140596.1:142167-684667 GCF_057381915.1 Diplotaxodon limnothrissa | reverse complement strand
GCACAACAGAGACATTAAAGTTTATTTTTCTGTGTCATCGTCTCCATCCAAGTACTGTCATGGGATATCAGGAGCAAGGCGGCTGAGCGCACAGACACTTTGTGAAACTGGTGATTACCTTCAGATTTGTAGATGGAATAAAGGTGTTTGACACACTCCTCCCATCGCTGAGCTAACCAAAAAAAAAAAAAAAAATAGCAGATCCACTGCTGTCGAGCCAACGAGCCAACCCAGTGACTGGAGATGATTCTGGAAACAGAAGCTGATGCTTTGTGGAGGAAACCTCACCCAATTATCATGTGTGTATGTATGGTCTTTGGCTGTGATAGCCCAACACAGATTTAGATAATGTGCATAAATCAGTGATTTATTGATATTTGTGGACCTGAAAATGTTCAAATTAATGAAACAAATTCAGTTTGACAACATGTATGAACAAATGAATATCTGGGTCTTGTTTAACCATAAGTCTCTACAACTGTCACGGCGAGTGAGATGAGCCGTGTGAAAATAATAAAGGGGGTTCCAATCGCAGGCAGTAGTGGAGGAGTGAAGGAGGTTTATTGAACACAATGCACCAGTGGAAAAACGGAAACAGAGATCACACTAAACTATACTGGAGACAACTAAAGTACTGAATACAAACCGGAACTCAAACATGAAGCAAGGTGGACGATGGTACAAGATGGTGACAGCAGGGAAACACACAGATGAAGCAGGGTGGAAACACAGACGGACCAGCAACTACAAACACAGAAGACACGACTTAAATACACTCAGAGAACCACAGGGAGATTACACACAGGTGGGGGACACAGCTGGGAGTCATTAACGAGACGAGAGGTAAAACTGAACACACTCACATGAGACGCAGACCTTCACAATAAAACAGGAACAAGAAACCATCACACTAAGACGCAGACTCGACATTGAGAGACAGACAGAAAATGACACATGGAACTAGACATATACTAAGCAGACACAACCGAAGAACAAATCCTAAACACAAATAAACAGAAACATGAAACTCTAATAATAAACATCGTCATCATCATCATCATCATTAACACAACAAGAGAACAAGAAAATCCCTGATGCAAAATTAAACCAAAACATAATAAACTCAAAATACTGGGTAGAAACTGACCCAGAACCGTGACAACAACAAATACTGCTACCACATAAAAACAGTAAAAATAAGAATGAAATCAAAGAAGAACGCAAAACTCAAAACACAACAGGATCATGACAAACAGACCTCCCCTGGATCCACCGTGGATCTGGCTTTTGGACTTTTTGAGTCTGAGGTTCTTGTTTTAAAAGGTGTTCTTAGTTTATTATTCATATTTCAACTTTCATGTTTTGATCTTTAGAAGTCTGTTGAATGAGAGGTTAAATGTCTTCATGAAACTCCAAAGCCCCTTTTACCGCTCGGATGCACTTGCCACGGTTTTTAGGGTTTTCCATGAGGTCATGTTACCTGGTATCAGGTCCTAAAATAGTACCTGCTGGGCTCGGTTTCAAAGCGATCCGAGCAGGTAATAAAATGTTTCCAAACTGCATATCACTGACGGGCTGCTCAGTGGCATCACATGATGAGTCATGAGAGCGCTTTGTTAAAAAAAAATCAAAACTGCGATTTTTTAAAAATGGCAACGAGGGAAATGGCTTCAAAAACAACGCCGTGGGCCCCGAGTCTCACGAAAGCTCACAGACGTCCACCTTTGTTGTCGCGTTCGTGTCACATACCAATTATGTCAAAGGACGCTTGGCCACATTGCTATAACGACAGCCATCCTTCAGAGGCTGCATTTGAAGGCCAATTACATCACAGCAAAGCGACGAAGGCTGTCCCGATTAAAAGTCTTCTCCAGATGAGCCCACAAATGCTTCCTCCTTTTCCCCAGATTTCAAGGACATGTTGGGTGTCTCCCTCGTGGCCCGAGCTATCCCAAGATTCACTGCAGATTTAAGGTTGAAGAAATGTTTGGGGAAAATGGAGGATGGTTGAAGTGAAGCGGTCCAGAAATAAACTTTCAAAAGTACATACTCAATTTTATCTTCCTTAAATGTCCAGCGGAACAAATGTTAGCAAAACGAAACATATTAAAAAAATCAAATGAAGCTAACTTTTGGCCAACTGTGACATCAGTGATATTCAGTTTAAATCACAACAACAGTCACCTAAAGGTGCTTTATAGTAGACCCTACAATAATACATACAGAGAAAAACCCAACATGCTAAATTCTAGTTCTCAGTTATTGGTTTGTTTTCCGAGTTTGTGTTTCTTTTTTTCTAGTTTCCAGTTTAGTTTCCAGTTTTCATGTTTCAGTTTATTTTTATGGAAAGTTCCCAACAATAAAAATGCCTCTTTACATTTTCATTCTGTGTACGAGTCCTTTGCTTGGGTCCTTCATGCTGCCTGCCACAGCACCCACCTGCATAACACTAAGTGCAATTCTCTTTTTCTGTTGTATTTTATTCTGTTGTATATGGTATCTTATTCTTATCATCTTATCTTATTCCAGTGTTTTCTTAATTTTTGCTACTGTAACTTTGCACTGTCCACTTTCTGCTGTGACACAACAAATTTCCCACGACTAATAAAGGTTATCTTATCTTATCTTATCTTATCTTATCTTATTACCCTTATAACTCTGCAACAGTGAGAAATGCAACTCAAAAAATTATTTATGTTTGAACACGAGTTTGTGTTTTTCATAAATATTTGTTTTAATAAAAAAGAAAAGACTGAAGACAAGTTTCAGTATTTTTGATGTTAGTGTTACGGGTCCCAGATGTGAAGACCACAATAACAAAAAGAATACAAATCTGTAAAAATAAAGGTAGAGTCTCAGAGAAAGAATCACAGGAGCACTCGTGTCTTTTCCCGAATTGCATCTCTTATTTCAGATCAACAAATATAATTTACATCCAGTGCTTTCACTTGTCAGATATGCTCAATAACTGTAAAAGGTAAATAAAAGGCATTTGGCAAATATATGCATCTATGGTCATTACATTTCTCCAGTTTACACTGTTAACCACACTATTCCTTCACTCATTTACATCAGCAGTGCAGATAGCATATAATGCCTTAAACGTCTTATTGCTCTTTCTCACATATAGGGCAAACTCAAAATAGCTTATCCACAAATCTGATATAAGTGCATAAATCTTACTAGATTAGACAAAACACACCTGGATGTATTACTTTGCAATGTAACAACATAAATGTACATTCATTCTTAGCTTATTCTTAACATTTCCACATCACTTGAACCATAAAGTATATATAAGATATTTTAATCTCAAATAATCTGATGTCAGGGCCTTTACAGTTAAATTGGAGCACCACACACACATATTTGCTTGTTAAATGGAGTTTACCAAGTTTAAATACATCCCGCGGGCTGGCGAACTCTCGCGGTAACTCTCGCGATAACTCGCGGTAACTCTCGCGAGACTTGGGGCTGCGCGGCTCGGCTTTACCACCGCTGCGGTGCCGCGCTTCAGTAATTTTCAACTAAACCCCACTTAAGGTTACATCGGCGGTGTCAACATAACTCTCAGTAAACACCGAAGTAGAACAAGGCACAAAACCCTCATACACTGTATTTTTAAGACGATACTGACCTGTAAAAATAAAGGTAGAGTCTCAGAGAAAGAATCACAGGAGCACTCGTGTCTTTTCCCGAATTGCATCTGAGAGGACAGGAAGTTGGTCCGCTCTAGGCAACCGCGGGCGAACGACTACAGTGTCAACAGTTCCGCTTATTATTTCTCACTTTTACTCTCCTCAATTGTTATGGACTACACGTAATGAATGTAAAATAATAATTGTCTTAATTGCTGACATATGTTTTTCTTAAAAATAATAAAATTTCCCAAAATGTGGTAGCACATTTGTGTTCACCACACGCTCCCCAACAGCAAAAGTGGCTCCTGACACTTAACTTGAATTATAAAAAAAACCTTTAAACTAACAAAGTCTCTTTACAGAAGTCCCTGGAATATTCCTCTTGCCCAGGTGTCCTTAGACTTCAGGCATTCTTCTTCCTGAGATTTCTGTTCGATTCAATAGCAAGGAACAACATATGAAACAGGTAAGTAAGGGCTAAGGGTGAGGGGAGAGGGGTAGGGGGGTTGGGAGTAGAGAAGAGGGTAGTAGAGGGAAGGATATGGCGAAGGTTGGACGTTGATGGTGTTCACCGCAGGATGAGCCTGATAGGCTGGTTGACCCAAGGATGGGTAGGTGAAGAATGTGGTGGGACGTCTCTGCCTGCTGGACTGCCTAAGATGAGATGGTGGCTCTGGATGGATGTCATCCCCTGGCTCCACCCTGGGTTCTGGCTCTGGGTCAGGAAGCTCTACTGGATCAGGACTGGACTCAGTGACGTCAACTTCTTCTTGAACCTGAGGCATCTCCTGATCGTCACTTAGTTGAGGTAGGTCTGGGTCTCTTAACACAATTAGATCCTCTTCCGGAACCATGGCACTTTTTTTTCTAGGTTGGACACGAGCCCTTAAGACTTGTCCTAGTTCACTTGGACCGGAGCTCCGTTGCGCTCCACTTGGAACTGGTGTGACTGGAGAATGGCCCCCTCGAGGGTATCTGGGTACACCAAGCCAGTACAATGGCTCACCCTCTTCCGAGTCAGTTGTGTCAGGGTTCGGCTCTGGTGTCATTGGTCTTCCGGTGGACTTCTTGTTTCTCTTGTGTGGTCTTGTAGCCTGACTTTGGATAATGTCCACTGGCAAGTCATTCACTTGTAACAACAAGTTCCTGTGCAAGGTGCGAACAGGACGGCCTCCCGCCTCTGGACTCACTTTGTAGACGGGGTTGTCGCCCACTTGCTCCCTCACAATGTAGACCGTTTGCTCCCAGTAGGGTCTCAGTTTGCCAGGGCCCCCCCTTTCACTCAGGTTTCGTACCAGTACTCGGTCTCCTGCCTGTAGCATTACTCCTTTGCATCTTTTGTCATAGTTTGCTTTGCCTTTGGAACTTGACTGTTGACTGTTTGCATTTGCAATGCGGTATGCTTCTGTCATCTTCCCTTTCCATCTTTCTGCATACCCATGTGGTGTCTCAGTGTTGTTTTCTGCCATGAGACCAAAGAGAAGGTCTACTGGAAGACGAGGGTGTCGACCATACAAGAGGTAGTACGGAGAGAAGCCAGTCGATTCATGCTTGGTACAGTTGTAAGCATGGATAACATGGGGTAGATGTTCCTTCCAATTTTGTTTCTCCTTTTCTCCCAGTGTACGCAGCATCTGTAACAGGGTGCGATTCAGTCTTTCAGTAGGGTTGCATTGGGGATGGTAGGGGGATGTCCTTGAGTGACCAACGCCTGCGAGTTCTCTTAGGGACTTGAATAACTGATTCTCGAACTCGCGACCCTGGTCGTGGTGGAGCTTGGAGGGGTAGCCGAATTTGGGAATGTAGTCATTGAAGAGGCGGTCTGCCGCGGTCTTTGCGGCCTTATTCTTGGTGGGATACGCTTGTGCGAACCTGGTAAAATGGTCTACAACAACCAGTATATATTCAAACCCACCTTTACAAGACTCTAAGTGCAGGAAGTCAATGCAAACAAGCTCAAGAGGGGAGCTGGATGTTATGCTACCCATGGGTGCTCTCTCGTGTGTCGTTGGCTTCTTCTGCTTGATGCACTGACACTTCCTTGTGACGTACTCTTCAATTTCTCTCTTCATGAAAGGCCAATAGAACCGCTCTCGAGCCAGGTTCAAGACTTTCTCCACGCCGACATGGCCCATGTTGTTGTGGAGGTGTGTGAGAGCTACCTGTCTGTAGAGAGTAGGTAGGACCAGCTGCTTGCGTCCTGTAGTCTTTCTATAGAGAAGGTCATTCTCCATGTGCAGCCGACTCCACTCTCTCAACAGTCTCTTTGTGTTAGTGTCAGCCTTGTCATCTTCTGTTGGTCTTATGTCCTTCTCTACCATGTCAATGACTTTTCCGATTGCTGGATCTGCTCTCTGCGATTGTACAAGTTGGTCATGACTGATTGACTGTAGGGGTTCTTTGATGGGTAGGTTTGGTGCGGTGAGGTTAAGGGCTGCAATCCATGCTACGTCTCCTTGCTTCGCTCTTCTGCTCCCTTCCCAAACTGCACATACGGCTTCCTCCGACAGTTCCTCTGAGCACTCTCCCATGAACCTCTCAATGTCAAGTGGGCAACGTGACAGCACATCTGCATCAATGTTTACTTTTCCCGGCCGATATTTGATGTCGAAGTGGAAATCTGCCAATTGTCCGACCCAACGGTGTCCAACTGCATTGAGCTTTGCTGTGCTGAGGACATATGTCAAGGGATTGTTATCTGTAAAAATGGTGAAATGTGGAGCATAGTAGAGGTAATCCTTAAACTTGTCACAAACTGCCCACTTGAGGGCGAGAAACTCTAGTTTTCCGCTGTGCAAGTGGTAGTTTTGTTCAGCAGGTGTGAGCGTGCGAGACCCATACCCAATCACTCTCATCTTGCCTTGTTGGTTCTGATATAGGACGGCACCAAGGCCCCTCTGGGATGCGTCCGTGTGCAATATAAAAGGGCGGGTGAAATCAGGGTACGCTAACACTGGTGGCTGAGTGAGCATGCCGATCAAGCGCTCAAGGATCTCTTGGTGTTCTTTGTTCCACTGTATCAGGGCTCGAGAAGGCTGCTGAGTGTGTTTTGCTCTGCCTCTAGTTGGCTTTGGTGGCAGTGTGTTGGACGGGACTTGGAGCAAGTCATACAACGGTTTGGCTATGCGGGAGAAGTCCTGCACATACGTCCGATAGTAGCTTAGGAATCCCAAAAGCTGCCTGACTTCTCCGACGGTCTGTGGCCTTTTGTGTTTGAGTGCCTGTACTGCCTCGGTATCTTTGGGGTCCACCTTTACTCCATCTGCAGATACCAATCGGCCGACATAGCGAACCTCTTTACGGAACAGCTCACACTTCTCGGGTTTTAGCTTTACACCATGCCGTTGTAGGGCTTGAAGGACTTTCTGTAGCACTTGGACATGTTCGTCAAACGACTTGGAAAAACAAAGCACGTCGTCAAGGTAAGGGATACAGCACTCGTCTCTGAGGGTGTCAAGCATTTCTTCCATGCTCCGTTGGAAGGCTGCTGGGGCATTAGACAGTCCAAAGGGTATCCTCACCCATTCATAGAGGCCCCACGGGGTAGTGAATGCCGTCAGGTACCTTGAGCCTTCTGCGATGAAACCTTGATGATAAGCTTTACCCTGATCCAGGATCGAGAACCAGCTGTAACCACCTAGCGAGTCTGTGAGATCCTGGATCCGGGGGAGTGGGTGTCTGTCTGGCACAGTCTTGTTGTTTAAGAGACGATAATCGATGCACAAACGTAAAGACCCATCCTTCTTCCTTACGCAAATGACTGGAGCAGCATACGGCGACTGTGACTTCACTACCCATCCCTTGACAATCAGCTCTTGAATATACTCCTTTACTTCCCTGTAGAGGGGTTTAGGGATAGAAGCATAGGCCCTCTGGACTGGTGTATCATCTTTGAGCCTGATTTCCATTTGTAGTGAAGGGATACAGCCTATGTCTGTGCTGCTACGAGAGAACGCCTCACACTCTTCCCTTAACACCTTTTCAACTGACTTCTGTTGGTCCGGACTCAGGTGGCTAAGATCAACTGGGGGTAGCCATGACTCAGTGGACAGTTCAGAAACAGGGGTGGCTGCGCTTACCTCAGCTATGGTGATGGGGCTCTGTGTGGGTTGAGTCAGCTCTGATGTGTTTGTGGGTCGGTCTGCCTCAATAACTTTAGCGACATGTTGAATAGTACCCAGGGCTGTTCTCTTCGGTAGAATTATTTCGTGTTTGGAGTGGTTAGAGATGGGGACCTTAACAAATGGCCTTTGAGGGTTGTTGATCTCAAGGAGCCCTTCCCCAACACTCAGGTGTCTCAAGGCAGTGTTCTCGTCGGGTTCGTACAGCACCAGGGGGTCACAAATGTCAAAACTTTGGGGTACTCTGCACCACACTTGGACTGCTTTTCCAGCAGGAATGGTCACATTGCTCTTCCCAATTCTCACTGTGGCTGGGTCACATTCTGCTCTTTGTGGTACTTGTATGAAGTTTACCATAGCCATCACTTGCTCTTCGTCTGTACCAAAAGCTTTGCGTAGGAGACTATACAATAGAGCACTGGCCTCTCGGTCTGACTCTTGTGTTTGGATAATGGCGCCAAGCACGTTCGCTCCCAGGAGGGGCTGAGGGAGTGACAGCTTACTGACAAGGAAAGGGGCTTGCACAGTAAGATTGGGATCTTCGTGACCAGCGAGAGTGACTGTAAGTTCAACCCACCCATCATAAGGAACTGCTTGTCCGTTAACCGCATAAACTTCAAGTCCATCATTTAACAGCTCTTGGAGGGGTCGCACCTGATAGTTAGGAATAAACCGCTGAACCCACTGTCTGTCCACTAAACTCACTTGTGAGCCAGAATCAAATAACACTGTCACTGGATAGCCACCAATCAAACACTTGAGGAGGCTTTTCTTTCCAACTAGGGGGACTTTACAGCTGTTTGGTGTTAAACTTTGGCAAGAGGTTACCTGTTGCTTTCTCTGGTCTCGCTTTGGCTGCTTTCTTTTTAGCTTACTGCGACGTCTTGCACACTCAGTAGTAAGCTGTGCAGAGGAGGACCTTACTGGCTGGGACTGTGACTCTGCGCCGGCCTCTGGCTGTCCCTCGACAGAGACCGATTCCAGTTTCCCTGAGTTTTGGTCCGCTTTAAACATCCCACCGCTCGGTGTCCTGACTCGCAGCATACAAAGCAATGACTACAGTCCTGCAAGTTCTGTTCAGTACACTTTGGACAAAGGAACGCTTTCTTTTGAGGAGGTCTGTTGGGGTTGGCTGGGGTTTGGAAAAGCGGGTTGGGAGGTGGTTGTGGGGACAGCTGGCAAGGCTTTGCCTCCTGTTGTTTAATTAGGCTGGCGACCATGTTAGTTAGAGTCTCTACTTGGGCGGCAAGTTGTTTGATTGTTGGTGAGGATTGTTCTTTGGCTATCTTGTCGTTTGCTTCGATCCCAGCACTTTGGGCTTGTGCACTCTTTTGGCGGGCGACTTGGCCTAACCTTCGCTGGTGTTCATTTTCATCACTGATAATCTTTGTGACCTCACTAAGAATCTCTTCGTCAGTGACATTGTTGTTTGAGGTGAGAGGTCTTAGTCTTTGTCGCAAGTCTGCGTACTTAGCCCCCAGGCCTTGATAGATTGTGTGGAGGAAAACTTCCTGGACAGTTCTTGGGTCATAGGAGATCTCAGTGTTGGCCTGCTTCGACTGAAAAATAAGCTTCTGTTTAAGTCCAATCATGCGATACAGAAACTGCTGGGGCGTCTCTTGTTCACTTTGTCTAGCACACATTAACTCCTGGAGCATTTCAGTTGTCGCTTTTTCTCCGAGATGAGACCTCAGAAAGCCCTGAAGTTCATGGAGAGACAGGTCATCTTTGAGCATTAACATGTCCCGGAAAGTGCCAGGCTTCACAATTCTCAACACACCTCGAACAATTTCAGCCTCCACAAATCCTTCTTTAACTCCTTCATTAATCTGCTTGGTGAGACTGTTGTAGCTGATTTCGGAACTGTTGTCTCCAATCTGTCCCCCAAAAACTTTGAATTCTCTGCGTGGTAAGTACGAAAAGTCTCTTACAGTGACTGGCTGCTTAGGGCTAATCTGTATGATTGGTTGTGGTTGCAAATTGCTCTGCTGGCGTGCTACAGCAGGTGACTGGGCCCTTACAGTTCCACATAGTCTTAGCCTCTCACCCAGTGTCTCATACGCTTTCCTCAACTCCTCTAACTGTTGTGTTTCTGCGTTTGCATAGGGGTTTGGTGATATATCTGGTGGATCTTCCGGCGGTTGTGGGTCTAGCACGGTATTGGATGGTTGTGGACTGGGCATGGCATGTACTTCATTCTCACCAGCTGTTTGCACGGCAGGATTACTTCCCTGGATGACTAGATTAATCAAATCATTCAGCGTCAACAAATGACTCATGCCCTCATCTTCAAGTTGCAGTAGTGTGTTTGACTGTATGTAGGAGGTGATATAGTCCATACAACCTTCTTTATCATCCTGACTGAGCTGTGTAGTGTCTTTGTTTTCTGATGCGAGGCTCTTAGCGAGTTCGAAGAGGTCTTGACCTTGGAGTGAAAACAAGCGTCTCCTGATATTCCAGGCGAGTTCCTTTCTCTCGGTCGACATGTTGTATGTATTTCTGATTATCCTTCAGCTCGATAGTGACTAGGATGCGTCACACTCCCCTCACTGAAGTACGGTTCCACGTTGAGGCAAAGGTCCCCTTTTCACCTCACTACCTGGACACCTACTCGCTGGCTTGGCTGGAGTAACGGCCTTGTCACGATTGTGTCGTGGTTCTGGTATCACTGGATCTGCCCTCGACGACTGTAGAGGAGAGATCCCGGACGAGCCCCCACAGTTTGTTACGGGTCCCAGATGTGAAGACCACAATAACAAAAAGAATACAAATCTGTAAAAATAAAGGTAGAGTCTCAGAGAAAGAATCACAGGAGCACTCGTGTCTTTTCCCGAATTGCATCTCTTATTTCAGATCAACAAATATAATTTACATCCAGTGCTTTCACTTGTCAGATATGCTCAATAACTGTAAAAGGTAAATAAAAGGCATTTGGCAAATATATGCATCTATGGTCATTACATTTCTCCAGTTTACACTGTTAACCACACTATTCCTTCACTCATTTACATCAGCAGTGCAGATAGCATATAATGCCTTAAACGTCTTATTGCTCTTTCTCACATATAGGGCAAACTCAAAATAGCTTATCCACAAATCTGATATAAGTGCATAAATCTTACTAGATTAGACAAAACACACCTGGATGTATTACTTTGCAATGTAACAACATAAATGTACATTCATTCTTAGCTTATTCTTAACATTTCCACATCACTTGAACCATAAAGTATATATAAGATATTTTAATCTCGAATAATCTGATGTCAGGGCCTTTACAGTTAAATTGGAGCACCACACACACATATTTGCTTGTTAAATGGAGTTTACCAAGTTTAAATACATCCCGCGGGCTGGCGAACTCTCGCGGTAACTCTCGCGATAACTCGCGGTAACTCTCGCGAGACTTGGGGCTGCGCGGCTCGGCTTTACCACCGCTGCGGTGCCGCGCTTCAGTAATTTTCAACTAAACCCCACTTAAGGTTACATCGGCGGTGTCAACATAACTCTCAGTAAACACCGAAGTAGAACAAGGCACAAAACCCTCATACACTGTATTTTTAAGACGATACTGACCTGTAAAAATAAAGGTAGAGTCTCAGAGAAAGAATCACAGGAGCACTCGTGTCTTTTCCCGAATTGCATCTGAGAGGACAGGAAGTTGGTCCGCTCTAGGCAACCGCGGGCGAACGACTACAGTGTCAACAGTTCCGCTTATTATTTCTCACTTTTACTCTCCTCAATTGTTATGGACTACACGTAATGAATGTAAAATAATAATTGTCTTAATTGCTGACATATGTTTTTCTTAAAAATAATAAAATTTCCCAAAATGTGGTAGCACATTTGTGTTCACCACATTAGAAACAGCTGAATGAAAGGAAAGGACACACAGAAAAGTCTCAGCCCTTTATTTCTACCCTACACAGCGAGGAGGCTGAGCCTGACCCCCGCGATAAAGGTCACTCGGGCGAAATGTTAGCACCTTTGATTTCCAAGGTTTTTTTTCGTGTGCCACCGCTCTACCTATCAGCATTACAAAAAGGAGAAAAAAAACATTAAGTGTAGTAATGTGTGTGTGTGTGTGTGTGTGTGTGTGTTTGTGTACAAACACACGGAGAAACATCAGTGGTGAACGTATCAATCAGATGTGACAGCGTTAAAGTGTGAGGCTGTGACACGACAGCAGCTTCCTGCCAGGAGGCTCGTCTCTCTAATGACAACCACTGCTGTGGAACGACACACACACACACACGCACACACACACACTCTCTCTCTCTCTCTCTTTGATAACTATCACTGTCAGGGGGAGACAGAGCCCAATGTATGACAATTTGTTCATTATCATAGTGAATAGATTTTCAGAGGCTCCCTCGCCGTCTGCCCGTGGCGGATAGATGAATATCAAACAGGCCGTCTTTGTCCTGCGGGCCAAATTTAGGAAATAACATCTCATCCACCTCTCTGCCTGCCTCTCTCCATCTCTTCCCCCCCCAGAAGGACCAGTGACACTTCAAGTACCTATCACTCAGTCCTGTGTGTGTGTGTGTGTGTGTGTGTGTGGCTTCTAAGAATGTGTAAAAGAAAAAAACACTTTGGAAACATTTAAGTTGAGAGATAAAAAGTCATATAAAATGTACAAACCCAAAGACTGTGTGCGTGAAGTCGGGCCCTTTAAGGCAGAACAGCTCTTTGTGTGTCTGAGCAGCAGATTCACAATCAGACCTCCTCACTGTGAGGACGCACCGCTAACCGCTGCAGCGCCGCGCCGGCCCGGCCTGCAGGAACGATCCTCTGAGCACGCTCATGCTGACACGGAAACACACAAACGTGCTTTTAGATTGAGAAGCGGCATCTGTGTTTTCAAGTCTCTGTGACAGATACCACATGTTCGACCAAATTTAGGCATAATGAGTAATCTGAGGTGAAACTGGTGTGAGAGAGGAGAGCGCTCCCAGGTCTGAAACGAAAACAGGAAAAAGATTCAGGAGAAATCGGGGTTACCTCGCGCTCGCCTCCCCTCGCCCATATTCCTGGCTGTTGTTTCCAAACCATGCCGGCGAGTGCACACAAAGCCGGCCCAACAATCCTTTTCTCCAGCAAAGTTTTTTTTAGTATGAGATAATTTATGAAAATGACTTTTTACTCATTTTGTTTAATGTATGCACTTTAACAATTAATAACCCAAGTGCTGGGAGATTTTCAAGTAAAGGCCATTAATTTGTATAAATCTGCCAGGCTCTGACAGCAAGAGATTTTTTAAACTGATCTGAGGGAAAGTGAAATTATTCTATAGCCTCGGGTTAAATATTACTTTTCTCCGGGACTTCTGCAGGTCTGCTGGCTCCTTGCTGCTTCCTGACCTTGTCATTGATCTCTCTCACTTTTTCTCTCCTTTTCTCTGCTTCTGCCATCCATTTGCATTCTTTGGCCTCATTTGTTTGTGAGCGGCCTCAAGGCCTTTTGGAAAACAACCTTCTGAATCCGAATGCTCCCGCGATGGCCGGATGAGACTGCAGAGGACTTGCGGGGAATGTTCTTGGCCCTCGTCTCAGTCGTCAAGTTCACAGGAACATGAACTGGAGCCCTTTGTTGATCTACGTGTTTCACAGAAGATGAATTCAATGAAGATACGTACGCTGACGGTAGGTTTGGAGGTACAAGAAGTGTTGGACGTGGAAGCTTTGAATCCAACTAAATATCAGCAAACATCAAAGAAATCAGAAACAGAACAAAACAAATCTCTCCTGCGACTTTTTAAATTTACCAACAATTTACGACATTTAAAGCGCAAAGTTAACGTTGTCCTGGTGATTTGAAGTTTCAGCTGTTTCTCACAGATTGGTGGGAACCATGGCCTCCAGTTGAGTTCATGCCTCCCTACAGCCATATCCTTCTTTCTTGCTGTAACAACTGTGTCCTGGTACCTGTGTCACGGCATGCTCCATCTGTAGGAGCCGGACTATCTGTGCAGCCTGAAGGCCTGCAGGCACCATCTCATGCTGTTAGTAGTGTCAAGAACACCATCAAAAAGCAATGCCAGAAAGTTCAGAACTTTGGACACCTTTGAGGGCGGGGGACTGTTTCCACCTGTTTCACTGTGAGCCTGAACTGTACCTGTGCACAGCACTGCTGCCTACATGTGGCTGAGGGGCTTGCAGCACCGGGGGCTTCCCACATTCAGTGTCACTCTATGTAAAACATCTAGGGACAGGTTCTGTTTGCTTTGTTTTGTGTTTTTCATCCAGCAAGTTGTTACTTTTGGCATCAGCTGTTTTGTGTTGTGGTCTGTTTGTTAAACGCTGAGAAACAGAAAGTTAGTTTGTCCTAACAGAATAAGAGCTGACATTGGAAAACGAAATCATGTCATTTTGTGATTTATGCTATACAACCACAGTTTTTAAGACCAATATAGTAATACCATCTTTAAGAAGCGTTGTGACACGATTAGACAACATAAGGTTCGTATTTTTATTAACTGGGAGAGATGACTCAAGGAAAATGGGCAGACCACAGGAGAGTGGTCAGTCTCGCAGATCCAAATTTGGAGCGCTGAAAGGGATTTTCTGTAGGAGCGGGGAATGTCAGAAGGTGAGCAGGCAGGTGAGTGAAATGTTCCAGCTCAATGGAAACAGGGACAAAACTCTGGCAAGAGTCCGCAAGAGTCAGCCGAGGAAGCGTGGAGATAAAGCAGTTAGCACAGGGAGCTAATCGCCGCTAAGGATGATCTGGGTGCTCGAGCTGGTCCGTAAACGCAACTCGTGAAAAAGCCTGATGAGAGTCTGAGCTCCAATCAACCGAGCCTTCTGCTCAACTCAAACCAAACGTAGAATATGTTCTGCTCTGCTGTCTCTGATATGCACAAAACTTTCATGGTCCAAAGTTTGAATACATAACTTAGCATCATATATCAAAAACCTTTTTAAGGCCTGTGGCCGTTTTTCTGGTGCATTGAAAACTATTAAAGATAAAATCCTGAAAAGTTTTCTTTCCTGCTGTAATTTGATTCCAGATTTTGGTTTGGACTCTTAGAGCTCTGCGTGGAGGAGTACCAACATACTAATCTTTTACATACAGACGTCTCCAGCAGGTTGCTGAAGTCATGTGACCAGCGTCTGTGATCAGGGCTGACTGGCCGTGAGACCTGAAGCTTTGTGGACTCACAGACTCTTGTGCTTTTATTTTACTTTAATGAGTCTCCATTTTCAGAGGCTCAAAAATAAGGATGGGTATAAGCACTTATCTTGAAGTACTGCAGCGCCTCTCTCAGCCGGCCGCTGCTGCCGCTGGGCTTGTTTTATCTAGATCACAGACATTTAAAGAGCTTCATTCATCACGTTCACCACATTTGAAACAAGGCAAACAGAGGAGCCTGCAACGGCCTGCACTCCTGCCCAACACCCATGCTCTTTTAGGTCAAGGTCCGGAGTTTGTTCTTGTACCTAAGGACGTCAGTGGAAAACCGACACTGCAAACCAAATCGCTCTTTTGTTTCTGCGTTGATTATTCCAGTAAAATGTAATCAGAGGTCTCTTTATTCCAAAGCTTGCTGACTTGTGGCTTCATTATTTGACTCTCTTCGCTCTTTTATGTAAATCATACCTACAGCAAGCTTCTGTAAAACAGCAGCTGCATTTTTATCACAATAATTCAGTATTTTTATTTTTAATGGAGCCAAATCATGGTAATAAAAATGAATTTGTAGAGCAGGACTGGCACTGCTTTCCATGAATCAACGCAGTTTTTAATTCACTTTTGCAATACGTGTCCATCCCTCTCCTCTCCTCCTCCTGCTGGAAGTTTTTTAAGTTCAGACTCTGAGAGCATGTCTTCATTAGCTGCATTAACATTCACAGGCTGTAGTAAATTCTGACAGTGAAAAGGTCCCCGTAACCTTTAGTTGTGCAGAAATTTACTTCCCCAGAAAATTACAGCTGGCACTGTCTTAATTAATGCCCGCTTTCTTCCCTTGAAAACCCCGAGCCTGTCAGCTGGGGGAGGAGAGGAGGAAGAAGACGAAGAAATTAGAAAAATAGCGGAAAGAAAAGGGGAGAAGTGGGGAGAAAGGAAATCAGAGAGGAGAAAACGGGGCAGATTTGAGTTGACTAAAAGCTTTTACTTGGAGTCTGCGATGTGTGAGATGAAATGGTGAATAAAGGATCACAGTACTGCTGTTTGTGTGTGCAGCGGCTATTCCCCAGTAAGGAGATTCAATAGATTCAAATCTATACTATCTCCTACACTACTCCCATCTCTCCTCGCTCTCATTTTCTTCTTTTGTCATCCAAAGTGGGGTGCGAGGCAGAGGCGAGGGGCTTTGGAGGAAACTAATACATATTTTATCCCAGGCTATCTGCTGGCTACAGATACTGCTGTTTTCCAGGCCCTCGCGGCTAAAGAAGAAGAAATCTATCTTCACGCTGGTCACCCAGCATCGCAATCTGCAGCTGCCCTGATTGGGCCGCAGCTTAAATCCCCAGCCTGCGTCTGCAGCGCACGTACAGGGCCGACGTTTTGGGCGCGAGTGGAAAAAGATGGTGCTCGCCGATACTTGTTCCCTCCCAGGACTCGATCATCTTTCTGTCTCTCCCTCTCTCTGTGTCTTTGTCACCCTTTTTCTCCTCCTTCCATCTCTGCAGACGCTAATTAGAGAAGTGAGTTGCAGCTCTGTTGATAGACAAATGTCAGCAGGCGTCTCCAGTTGCCTGGTAATTGCCTGAATCAAAGAGAGCAAAGATGTCGAGGAGATGAGACCTTGTACGTTGTCCTCCTACCCATCCTCCTGCATCTACAAGTCAAATAGTCGTGGGAAACAAAGCCTTAGAGTAACCAAGAAAGAGGAGACTTGAGCTAAATTTGAGCTTCAAACCTTAAGCTGCACAATTTGATATGAATATATATTTTATATATAATAGTCCCTAATCCCTACCAGATTATACAGCCTCAGATGAACAGACGACATGCTGTCATTATTCATTTTTATAGCAGACGCAGTGAGGTAAACACCAAGCTCACCTCATCATCCAGCAGCTATAGATGCTCGTTGAGCGGCAGTGACCTGCACTGATGTTTCTGTGGGACTCTGTCAGTGTCATATCTTTGGTCCTCTCTTCTTCACAGCATTCGTTCATGCACAGCTCTCCGACGGTCCCACACAGCCTCTCGGTCAGGCTGAGGTTTGCACTTTGGACCAATGCGGCAGTGCTGTGCTTGGGTCATTGTCCTGTTTGGGCCAAGCTGTGGCACAGACGGCCTCACGCTGGCATACAGAGGACATCCACTCAGTGCTGATGAGATGTTTGTTTCCTCCGAACGTGCTGCTGTGCTTTACTCGCTTTGGTCTCGTCTGTTCCAGGAGTCTTTGCTTTATTCTGATTCAGCTTTGCTGGGAAAACATTGATGAGCAGCAGAGTGAGTTTCGTTTCTCACACCGTGGCTCTTTTCTTCATTTTGTGTTCATAAATAATGACACGCTGTAACACGTCACCTGAGGTTGTATTTGAATCATTTGAAGATCTGCGAAGAATCATGTGATTTTCCTGATCGGTAAAACCTTAGAAGTGGAAGATGTACTGTGGTACGTTTTACTCGACACAAGGTGCAGGACTGAAACTGTCCCGCTATGCCCTTGGATTTGATCACAGTTGTGTTGATTCGTGATAAATCATTTGCAGTTTATAGGGGGACCATAGACCCCTGATGGTGGGAACCAGGAGGAGAATGAAGGGAACTGATGACTTTAATCTACACTTGAAAATCAGTATTTTAGCTAAGTGGCAAACGTTCCTCATCATCCTCTTTTCTGCAAGTTGTTCAATTCAGTTTAATTGATATAGCCCCAAATCATGAGTCACCTCAAGGTGCTTTATCACATAAGGTAAAGACCCTACAATTATCCAGATGGACCCCTATGAGCAAGCACTTGGTGACAGTGGGAAGGACAAACTCCCATTTAACAGGGAGAAACCTCCGGCAGAACCAGGCTCAGGGCAGGATTCAGTCTCAGCCTTACAACATGAAAAATAATGAGTCACAGAGAAGCGTCGGTTTCTGTCCGTCCCCTCGATCAGAAAGCTAAGGCGGACCTCACCGACGGGGACGCCGTGGCACTCGACCGACCTCGAGTAAAAGACCTTTGTGGAAGTGATTAGATGGTGGTTTAAAAACGTCACGCTCCTTCTGCCTTTGGGTTCTCTCTTCTTGCCTTTAGTTTGAGAAAAGAATAAAAGCACTGCCACGGCTCCCACTCTTGTCACAACAAATGATTAAAGTATGAAGAAAACTTTATGATAACACACGGTGCTCGAGCCTTGCACTCTGCGAGCCGCTGGTCATTATTTTGTAACACATCAGGAAATTTGGGGGCGTCTAACGTCAAGTAGTTAGGACTTTATTTTTAACAAATGGGCAGCAAGCTTCAGGCTACTTGTTTAGCAGTCCACATATGACACCTCCATTAGAAGAACACCCTGACCGCTCTGCAGTAAATTCTCATGTCTCCTAATTATAAAGGTTTGACTCTGGCCTTAGTACCACCAGAGACTCCTCTCTAAATAACAGCTCGAGCCACACCATCAAATATCTTCATCTCATTTACACAAGAGCTCCTTCGCTCTCTGTCTCACATCTCTTTTAGCTCACCCTTCCTCCTCCTCTGTGTGATTTGGTGACTTTATGCACACATTAGCATCAGTCCAACAGCACAGTTAGAGATACCAATTATATCCGTTAATCAGAACAATTAGGAGTTAGAGAGGATCGCAGAGCTTCGTGTCAGACTATTAAAGCAGGCGCCTAATGAGCGTCAGCCTCACGAACATCCACCGCGTGTCTGTGTGGAAACAGAAGCTCAAACTTCCAGCAGCGTTTCCTGTTTGTTTCCTTCTTGGCGAACACGAGGAACTCTCTCACATAGACATAGATTAAAGGCGAAGCGTCGCTGCGGCTCATGCCTGCACACGCTCACGCACGCTCAGCCCGGCCCCGTCCAGTTCGCCGTCTTACCTGTGATGATAAACGGCTCCAGATTTTAAGATTCCCATTTCTAATTTTCTGAGTGGAGAGGCAGGACTGTGGCGATTGATCAAATTGGGCAGCAAGTTAAGCTCAACCCCCCTCCGTCCTCCCCATCCTCCATCTTCCCTTTCCTCTTTTTTTTCTTCATCTCTTACCCTTTTCCTGCAGAAAGACTCTCCTAAAATATTAAAGTAGATTTATGAATGGTCACTGCTGCCCCATCTATTAATATCTGCAAAATTGACAAGAAATGATGCATTTCCATTGGGTAGGAGAGACCAGTGATAAATTTGCTTTGTGCAGATGTGATGGATGCAGATTAGAGCCTTCACCTGGTTTTCCTCCTCTGAAAACCACCGAGTGGAAACGGCCACAGTGAAAGAATAAAATGTGCAGACGCTCTCGCACCTCCTCTGAGGTTCTGTGAAGGGAAACAAATTGTAATTCAGCTTCTTGTCTTTTATTTTGAAATGACGAGAAGCGTTTCTGTGGTGTCGTTATGAGTTCACGGTGCGCAGCAAATGTTAATGTTACATGTTTTAAGGTCGCCACATTCGCTGAAGAGCCGAGAGTACGATGGAGGCGATTACCATCTCTTCTCCAGCTGCAGACAGCAAACCTCTCAGAGGTTCCCTCAGTATCATTTTTAAATCTGATAGTTTTCACTCACAATGACAAACATACAGAGAAGCATTCACACCAGCACGCAGACACGTGTGTTAACAGACTCACAAAAATGATTCTTTGTCCTCGACAAACACAAAAAGCACTAATGTGGTTTAAAATGAACCAGAAAAATATAACAATTATATTTAGTCAAATAATTACGAATAAAGGAAAAAAATCTTTCACATGAACTGAAAGTAAATTTCTTTGGACCAGATTTCATTAAATTTAATATTTTACTTTGTACCCACGAAGAAAGTGAGGTCACGCACACACAGAAACACACAGACACACTTACAGACAGACACACAGACACACACACACACACAGACACACACACACACACACACACAGACACACACTCTGAACACGATTTAAACTCACGGGTGGGTTTCCGACTCTCCCCCTGCTTCCACACTGAAGCTGGTGACATATTTGATGTTGACTGTGGGGACGTGAGTCCACGTCACAGAAAGTGTCTGAATGTTTTTGTCCTGAAGGATGACCTCTGACCCTGCAGAGCTCACAGAAGCTCTGAGACGTCTGAGGAGGACTCTGTGATGTATGCTTCTCATCTAACACCATCACTGTTCCCAGTGAAATATATGAACGTCTGGTCCAAACAAAAACAGTCTTTCATATTCTTCCAGCCCGAGACGAGAGCAGCCCATCGTGCGGACGCTGGCACCGCAGAGTGACCAGAGCAGCATTATTCAGTATGAACAGTTTCACAGCACCGTGATGAGCACTCGCTGAGTTTATACGTGTGGCCGTAGCCAAAGCCCATCGGTGATTGTAAAAAGGTTAAAAAAAATGACCCCCCCAAAAAAGGATACTTTTGATCCCACCGAGGGTTTTCCATCTTCTCTCTTCCTCGGCATATTGATTAGCTCGTGCTGCTCCTGCTTGGATTACAGATTCACGCTTGGCTCCTCGGCACGCCGGCATCTCCCTCTCTGAAGCTGCGAGGACAGCGAAACACTTTGCCCCCCCCCCCCCCCGACAGGGAGGGGGCAGAGGTTGCGCTGCAGCGACTGAAGTGACTTTGTCTCAGGAGAGGAGCTCCTTCGATCTGATTATTTGGGAAGGACAAAGTGCTTTTGTTGATGAAGAGTCGCTGTGATATGTGGGAGTTGGGAAATCGATGGGACACACGGAGCCCCGGCGTATCGATCGCAGCCCCGCCATTGACAATCCATGGCCTGGTTAGTTATGCGAGAGAATGAGGTAAAATGAGCTAACGTGAGAGTGTTTCTCTTGCTACTTGCTGCTGTATTTGTATCATTTGTATTGACAAGCTTGGCTCGGGAATGATTAATAATCAGCCGTTCCAAAGTTTGAGCCCCGTGTGTGTTAGCAAGTTTTATGCTAATACGCATGTTTGTATTTCTAAAGTTTGAAAGAAAGAAAAGATGAATAAAAGTAACTGTGCATATTTTGTAGCACATTCCAGGGACAGACAGAGACTGAAATCACTCAAATGAGGGCCTCTCATTATTGGGCCCGCGCGTTGTTTGTCCAGGCAGCCTTTTCCTGGCACCTTGTTAGAGATGTCCACGGCTGGTAATTGGATCCGTCTCGCTGTTAGAGAGGAGTGCCAGTTGACAGACGCTCAGAGCCGAGAGACGCTTAAATGACAAATGTTCCCTCTTCTTCTAAAACCTGAGTGTAAAGCTGTGACGTCTCGTTATCGTCTCTCACACCGGATTTGAGGGTTCTGGCAATCAAGCGGCTACTTAAATCCACAGCGCCGTGAGGGGGAGGGGGGTCTGACACCTGGAGCACGCTCAGTAGGAGAAGGAGGCTGTTTGTGTTTCGTGCAGTAAGAGCAGCGCATTCATTTTGTCTTTTAATCACCTCAGATTTAAGAGCATCTGCTGCTCGTGACGAACACACACAAACACATTCGCGTGAATGTTAAACTGCGTCAGAGACCAGGAGAACCCAGCGGCATCGTGGGCACGTGAATTCACGATGCCGCCGGGTTCTCCTGGTCTCTGACGCAGTTTAACATTCACACGCAGCAGATTTATGTGAAATCTATCCATCAGCCTCTGCTGCGTCTGAGCCTAGCCCTGGTTTAAGAGCGCGAGGATCACCTCGGTGAAACCGGGCTGAAAGCTCCCTTCACTCCATGCTCATTTGGATCCACACCAGCATGCAACGTTTTATTGAGAACAGCGATGATATCTCTTTGTACTCGGTTTCTTCTCTCAGAGCTAAAACTCCACGTCCACTTTAAAAGGTCATCAGAGGGCAGAGCTGCCGGGAACTGAACCAATCACAGCTCAGCTTTTCTGTTCATTTACCTCCTGCTTTAGGCTACGTCCACACGTCCCCGGGTATTTTTGAAAACACAGATTTTTCTATGCGTTCGCACCTTCCGTCCACACGTAAGCGGCGTTTTCGGTCACTGAAAAAGGGGATTTCTAAAAACCCCTGCCAGGGTGGAGATTTTTGAAAACTCAGTTTTTGCATTTACGTGTGGACGAGAAAAACGGAGAAAACGTCAAAGGTGTGCGCGTTTTTTGACGTCACACTGTGCGCCACGTTATTGTTTCGGTGAAATGAATTTCTACAATACTGTTACTGTTAATTCTACTCTCTGCAGTGTTTAAATGCTTACATATACACACAGTTACTGTCCCTCCACACATACGACTCGGTTCTGATTCTATGCCCCATCTTTGTTTACTATTTCCTACCCAGGCTTCTAGACTTCTGATTGGCCAACATTTCTACACGGTTAGGAATCTAGCGCCACCTGCTGCTGTGGCATGTTCCTAGCAGCGTTTTCCTTCATTTCTGCGTTTACGTGTGGACGGGATTATTTTTTTAAACGGAAAGTCTCCGTTTTCAAAAATACCCGTGACCGTGTGGACGTAGCCTTAGTTTTTATTAAAAGTTTTTCATGTCTGTTTTTATTTTGATGAGTTTAGATCATGTTGTTCTCTGACGTATGAAGAGTTAGTCGTGAAGAAACATCACTTTTCTCAGAATGAAGAAGACGTTGTCAGAGAGGCTGATGAAGAGTCGGCGGGCACACTGGCTGTGACCCTGTGCTGCAGGTGGGTGATGACAGGGCTGGGTTCAGGTGTCACAGACAGCTTCCACTGGAACAGCGACAGGACTATTTTTACGACAGAAGAATTAAAAATAAAATCCGGTCCCTGGAATATCGTCAAACTGAGCATTTCAGAGACTTTGAATGTGGTGTGGTTGTTGGTCTGCTTCGGAAACGTTAAAGAGGCTGAAAAACAGAAAATACCCAGCGAGTAGCAGTTCTCTGGGAGTGTATCATCGATGTCAGAGCTCAGAGGAGCATATACTGTACCTCTCAGCCTTGAAGCAGATGGGCTACAGCAGCAGAAGAGCACACCTTAGTGACTCCAGTAAGTAAGAACAAAAACCTGAGGCTGCAGTTCACGCAGAGAAGATGGAAACATGTTTCTGCAGCCTTCTGAGGGCTCAGAGTTTGGAGCAAACACGCTGGTATCAGTGTTCAGGTTCCTTTTGGTGTGATGGTGTGGGGGACATTTTCAGCTGACCGTGGTTTAAACCCATGGCACGCCCGAGTGTTGTTGCTGACGGTGTACATCTCTTTGTGAAGATGGTACACTGATAATGGCTTTGCTCGCCGCACTGAGACTGTCTCCACAGTCACAGGTCCAGCAGAGCACTTTGAGACGTGGAGTGTCGTATCGTGGACACAGCAGCTGTGTGATGCCATGTCCACATGGACCAAAATGTTTCCAGCAGCTTGATGAATCAGGGAGACTTAAAGGTGAGAGACGAGTGTGTGCAGTGAAACGCTGAGTTTAGATGTTTAAACTGAACCTCTGACCGTTTGTTGTGTTTGTTTGCTCCACTCTCTGCAGGTCGGGGCTCAGACCTGTGCAGCAGGGCGAGTGGGTAACGTGCTCCTCGTGTCTGTAACCGTTACCTACCATAGAAGGCATTCACCTGGCACACCTGCTTCCCTCCAAACAAACACTGTTTGATGACTGCGTTAGTGACTCCATCTGTGAGAATGCAGGCCAGCGCTCGGTCAGCGCATCAGCGGGGCCGAGCTCAGGTAAACATCGGCGTGATGGAAAACAGCTGCACATCATATTTACATGTGTAGCAGAGATTCCTGTATGTCTGTCAGCGAATGAACACATGTTTGCGCGAAGGACGCGTCTGTCTGAGATCAGGTGTCCCGCCGGCCTCTTCCCGCTGTTTGTCTGTTGTTATTGTCTCGTCCGAGCGGTTGCGGTCCGGGTCCGAACTCTGACAGGCTTGTTTACATCCGCTGTAATTAAAGCAGTGCTGTAAGCCATGAGTCACAACTCCATCTGCACCGTGTCATCAGACGAGAGGGTGAGGAGAGAAAGACAGAGGGGAAGAAGATAAGAACATCATAGTCAGAGAGCGAGGTCACTCATAAACCCAGCCAACATGCCACGAAGCCTCCCATAATCCGCAGGGACTCTTCCTCATGATGAAGACAAGAGTGATATGATTAAAAAGTTTCAGGTGCAGAAACCCCAGGGTTTAAATTGATAAGGACCTGTTAGTGAAGTTTGTGTTTGAGTGCAGAGCTGGTGGGACTGTCCTCCTGTGGAGATCACGTGCTGCTGTGTGGATGCAGCGCCTCGTATTAGAAGCTACGAACCTGTTCTTTGCATGATCTTTATGTGATGGATGGAAAGTTCGTGACAGCCGCTGGCTGTCTCTGTGCCTGCCCTCAAAACTCTTTCAGTACCAAACTGTGGGCTAACTGAGGAAGAAGAGTGTGAAGGAACGCTGCGAACGTGCTGTTGTTTCCCCCACCCTCCCTCACAGATCTGAGTGCCATCGAGTTTTTTGCTGCCCCACTCCCTCTTTTCTTCTCTGAAAGTATTTCCTGTTTTGCTATTATCTGCTTTATTGAGCCGAGTGTGCGACGTACACTTTGCCATCATTTCCACAAAGCAGCAAATGACTTATGACCGCGCGTGGGGGAGGGGGCATCTGGCCTCGGGGTAGCAGGCCTCCTCTTCCTCCTCGCCTGGTCCTCGTTTCGGAGCATTTGCGCCTCCTTGTATGTTAGCTGCATGCCGATCTGGCACCTCCTCCTCGGGATGAGCTCTCCTCCTCCTCCCACCTCTGCATTGCAAACTCCAACATTAAATTGTGATAGATGAAGAGCGGAGGGCATTCATACAAATCAATGACTTTAGTGTATGTGTCATTAGCCCGCACCATGAAGCCAGCGGTCAGCGTCATAAATCACGTCGTGATCGGCTGTCGGCCGTCCTGCGCATGCATTAGGCCACACAGGCATACCGAAGTCTGAAGGAGAGGAGGAGCGCTCACCCTCGTGCAGGAGTCTTTGGTGATGACTCAGCACTGCTGCACGCCACGGTGGCCATGATTTCATGACGGAGGGAGGAAACTTTCGACTTCACTTTGGCTAAAAGATAACAGGTCTGAGCTCCCAAGCCGAGACAACGACGAACGTTAAAGATGGACAGAAACAGGATGAAGGAGCGCAGCTGAACGCACCGTGTTTTACAAATGGCAACATTTCTTTATACGCAGATTGTTTTGACTCTGCGTGATCAGAGACAACAAAGTGCTTCACATAAAAGAAGTAACCAGCGCTCCCTTGATGGAGTAAGTGATTCTGTGATTGTTTATTGATCTGTAAATCAGATTAATCGAATGTTGACAGTGAACTCACACATGAACCTTCACGCCTCCAAACTCAGGCTGGTGAAGATGAGCTCAATTTAGCATCTAGCTCAGCGGCAGCTCTTTATGACACAGCCCACAATATAACACAACATGTCAGTAATTACAATGCTGTAATCAAGCCAGATGACACACACCAATGAGTTAAACTGCAGGAATGTCTTATTAAAGACATAAAGACCTGGATGGCCGCTAACTTTCTGCTTCTTAGTTCAGATCAAACTGAGGTTATTGTACTCGGCCCTGAAAATCTTAGAAATATGGTATCTAACCAGATTCTTACTCTGGATGGCATTACCTTGGCCTCCAGTAACGCGGTGAGGAACCTTGGAGTCATTTTTGACCAGGACATGTCCTTCAACACACATATTAAACAAATATGTAAGACTGCTTTCTTCCATTTGTGCAACATCTCTAACGTTAGAAATATCCTGTCTCAGAGTGACGCTGAAAAACTAGTTCATGCATTTATTACTTCCAGGCTGGACGACTGTAATTCATTATTATCAGGATGTCCAAAAAACTCGCCGAAAAGCCTTCAGCTGATCCAAAATGCTGCAGCAAGAGTCCTGACAGGGACTAGAAAGAGAGAGCAGATTTCTCCTGTTTTGGCTTCCTGTTAAATCCAGAATTCAAAATCCTGCTCCTCACATACAAGGTCTTAAATAATCAGGCCCCATCTTATCTTAATGACCTTGTAGTACCATATCACCCTATTAGAGCGCTTCGCTCTCGCTCTGCAGGCCTACTTGTTGTTCCTAGAGTATTTAAAAGTAGAATGGGAGGCAGAGCCTTCAGTTTTCAGGCCCCTCTTCTGTGGAACCAGCTTCCAGTTTGGATTCAGGAGACAGACACTATCTCTACTTTCAAGATTAGGCTTAAAACTTTCCTTTTTGCTAAAGCATATAGTTAGGGTTGGACCAGGTGACCCTGAATCCTCCCTTAGTTATGCTGCAATAGATGTAGGCTGCCGGGGGTTTCCCATGATGCATTGAGTTTTTCCTTTCCAGTCACCTTTCTCACTCACTATGTATTAACAGACCTCTCTGCATTGAATCATATCTGTTATTAACCTCTGTCTCTCTTCCACAGCATGTCTTTATCCTGTCTTCCTTCTCTCACCCCAACCGGTCGCAGCAGATGGCCGCCCCTCCCTGAGCCTGGTTCTGCTGGAGGTTTCTTCCTGTTAAAAAGGAGTTTTTCCTTCCCACTGTCGCCAAAGTGCTTGCTCATAGGGGGTCATATGATTATTGGGTTTTTCTCTGTATCTATGAAGCACCTTGAGGCGACTTTTGTTGTGATTTGGCGCTATATAAATAAAATTGAATTGAATTGAATTGAATCAAGTGGAATTTCAATGTAATTTGCATGAAATATATTTATTTACCTACAAAGAATTAGAGGTAGGTACACTAGAATAAAGTCAGATTTTTACAGTAAACAAAGAAATAATTATTCTGTAAGTAAACTTCTTAATTACTTGAAGAACTTTATAAATGTCATACTTATTTTTTATATATTTATATATAATATACATATTCACTTTTAACAGTATATTGTAAATACACTGGAGTGTATAATCCTACCTTTTCACATTCTTTATTTATAATTTGTCGATGACGGCTGTTCCCCCAGCTTACAGTCGGCATTTAGTGGTTCGGTGATTCTGACTGGGAACCATGATGAACGTCTGCTGCTGTGTTCTTGAAATAAAACATGTTTAAACTTTGAATCCATAAATGAGGTTTGATTCAAAAGCTGCGCTGTTCACGTAACAGAATCGACTTTTGATGAGTGTGTTGTCAGTGTGACTCCTTAGTTTTACCTCAGGACTTTAGAGCAGCTACACAAAGTAAAATGAGAACTTTGAGAGAGAAACCAGATTGTTTGTAAAGCAACATGTGAACCTGAGCGGAGGCTCACATCTTATTGGCTAAAAGAACCTGAAAACGTGGAAATCTTCTGAACTCTCACTGATGACTCTCCGTGAAGCCTCTCCTGCAGCAAAACTGTTTAAAGTTTGAATTCATGGTGAGAAGAATATGGCTAAAGGGATCATTAATCAAGGTTAGCGCTCAATTAATCAAAGGAGGAGAGTCTGAGTCCCGCGACCCTGCTATCCAAACCAGAACCTGGGTGTCAATACTCTCTTCAGGGAGGCAGCGAGCCAGAACCACTGCTCCAGCCCAGTCAATAGAGAGGCCTGAAGATCAAGCTGTCCTCCCACACTGTCATCCCCAGGAGGACCCAGCAGGAGGTAAACAGGCGTCCTCCGAGGCTGCCGGACGGGAGCAGTAATGTTATTCACGCTGCTGCAATCAGAGAAAAACTTCAGCAATGGTCCGTTGCACAAATTGCTCAAATTTAAAAATGGAATGTGAGAAAATCAAAGTTTGAAACTATAACTAAAAACAGACGGCCCTGATTTAGAAATCATTTAAAGATTATATGTAATTAAAAACAGCGAAAGACAGCAGGTCTCTTTGTGAGTGCGGGACGCTGCTCGATTGTGTGCTGGTAACGACGTCAGGACCCGCTCGTCCTCGTGTTGGTGGGGTTCTCACGTTCAGGTTTACGATGTCGTCTTTGTTACATTTCGATGAGCGTGTCTGGAAACAGGCTCAGCGTGAGAGAGTCATGTGACCTGCATTCATTCAGGAGATGTTGGTTTTCACACTTCAAACAGGCCTCTGTTAGTTCATCGGGAACCAATACGTCTGTTTACTCGATAATAAAACAGAAGCTGTGCCAAACAGCTCATCTCAGGGGAGACGGTCGGCGTTTCATCTGAAGAAATTAAAAATAATCATCTATTTAGGAACAAAGAGCAGACTCCATGATTGTTCCTCAGCCTCTTTACTTTGTGAAATTAAGTGTAAGTCACTCATGTATTTGATAACGGATATAATTTGATCTCTAAAGATTTGGGAAGAACTCACTTTATCCCTCCACATCAAACGCTCGGCTCCATCAAGACCTCATTAAAGTGCGTCTGCATTCAGAAACGACCGGTGTCCGTGGCCGTGTGACGACTCACCTCGTTAGAGACGCGAGCAGCTGATTTAAGGCCGTTCACAGCTCTCTCTTTAATGGACTCGGGCATTTTTCCTCTGCTCGCCTTTCATTCGGCAAAAGAAACGTGGCATTTGTTTTTTTCTACAGTCATTTATTAATAGTTTCTTTGGTTCTTCACTCCACAAGTTCAAATCCGAGCGTTTTCTGTTGGGACTGAATCGCACATTTGATTCAGACGATTCTCAGATTTTGGTCAGTTTTTGGTGAACGTGTTCCTCCGTGGCTCGCTGTCCCCCCTCCCTCCCTGTAGTTTGGGGTGATTTATAACCACTGACACCATTAGATGGGGGGTATTATTAGCAGATTAGAGAAAGGGAGAGGGGAGAGGGACACAGAGCGGGCCCGACTTTCTAAAGACGCCGTCCGCTGCTGGAATAACTCCCCTTTGACCAGCTTCCCAATTACAGTGGCTCATTCACTGCAGGTCACAGAGGACAGAGAATAAATATTCCCACATTATCTCCGCCGGTGAAACAGAGCAGAGAACAAGAGCGCCCACGGGGGATGGACTGTGGGGGGAGCGTCCTGCGGGTTATCAGGGAGGAAGGAGGCCGTGTTTGGTGTGGACGGATCAGGGAATCGGGATTTATTCATCACTCTGCCTCTCTCAACCCGGAACAATGGCCACCAATCCCTGACTTTCTTCCTGTTAAAAGGGAGTTTTTCCTTCCCTCTGTCAGCAACTGCTTGCTCGTTGCAGGTCATTCGATTGTTGGCGCTTTCTCTGCATTGTCTTTACCAGTTGTGATGTGTATAAATAAAACTGGATGAAACGGCCTCTCTGTTAAATATACAGAGCGTTTCATGATTTCTACAATAAGACAGTGAGGTATGTAAGCATGAATCAGAACCTTTTTAATTTATTTGAAACCAACTCTCAAACTAATATTTTCCATCTTTGTCTCCTGCTGCTGTCTGCGAGCAGATGTTATGAAATTGTGTGTGTGTGTGTGTGTGTTGGGGGGCAGTGATCAGCTGTGTAACATGCCCAGCATCCACACGCTGGTACGAAACACCGTGAGAGTCTCACTGAGCTCCAGTTATCGCTGCTGCACGTGACATATGAGGTGATCATTAACGCTGTTAATTAGCTCACAGTTTAGAAAGGCTGCGGCTCCCATGGCAACAACTCACCTGTTCAAACTGTGATGAGAGGTGAGAGCAGAAAACTCGAGCGTGAGTAAGTTTGTCGAGTTTGTGCTGTCCTCGTGTTTTAATTATTTCTAAAGTGACACTTTGTCCATGCGAGGCTCTCGGCTGACGGCGGCGTGTGAAAGTCTCGTTCTTCCTGCCTCGTTTGTTTTTATCCTTTTAGTCCTGAGGAGTCTAATGAGTGTGTGTGGAGGGCCGCTTGCTCGCTGCCCTTAAATCAGTAATTGGTTTCAGCACGGCGACTGTCGGGAAATTAACACATCACACGCTGACAGCTGTTCATTTTTCCGTCGTGCAAATGGACGCTGATTCGCCCAAAAACATCAGAAATGAGTGGTTGCTGATCAAAGGGCCACTTTCAAGGATGGGATGCCGCCCTCTGCTTCATCCCGTCTCTGCAACAAGCAAAGAAATCACTGCAGCTGTGTGTGTGCGTGTGCGTGTGTGTGTGTGTGTGTGTGTGTGTGTGTGTGTGTGTGTGTGTGTGTGTGTGAGAATGCTCACACGTCAGCTTACCTTATATGACAGGCGGCTCTCTGAAAATCGTTTCACTAAACTCTGAAGACCTCAGCAGGTGTGACGAGGATTTCATACTGTATCTCACTGACAGGTGTCAACATGTCAACCCTATAATGGCCTTTGTATTACATTTGATACATGAGTTCCTGAGACCTCTATCCCATCAACAGGATCAATACTTGCCATCATTTCAAAATGTTATGGACAAAAGTATTTTTTGTCTAAAATTATCATTGTTGTTAACAAAAAGTTGCCAAAGATGGCCAATGTATCAAATGCAATACAAAAAATATATATAATAAAAATATATCACACACAACATGATATCGAAAAAAAAAGTGGATTTTGTAATGAGGGTTAGAAAACATCTCAGTTCCAAAAAATCTAAATTTTCTGGCTATTTTTTGATGGGTTGGGTCGGACAGGGTTAATGAAGCAGGACTAACTCATCCTCGATGTGAGGTATACCTCATCGTCGGTCAGAACCCCGAACCCTCCACATGTTCATTTTTAAGGTGTGCATGTGTCTTTGAACGGCAGGAAGCTGGGCTGCAACTTCTTTAAAGAGTGGCTTCTCTGTCACTTTTTTTCAGCTTTACCTGCAATGAAATCATCCAGTAATGCAAAGACACACGTGAACCACCCTCAGCTTTTATCTCCTATCGTCACTCAGTGATTGGTTAATCACTGGAGTACTTCCTGCCACTCTAACTGTAAAATCACCTTTCAAAGAGTTCTTCAGGTAACCTTGGCATGAACTCAGCTGTTGAGCTGATGCTATCAGTGTGATGCAGCGCTCGTCTTATCAGCGACCAATTGCAAATAAACCCGATCGATGAGCAGAGTCTGTGTCAAGAGAATGGATGAGGCTGAATTAAGAACCAGGTAGAAGTTCAGCAAATGAAGATGTAGCTGAGCTACAGTCAGCTGACGAGTCACATGACACACATCGGATTTAAATGATGCGAACATATTAGCAGTGATATTCGGACAGTTTTTCTTTCATTTGAGAATATTTTCACTGTCATTGTGTAACAGTAAAAATAAATTTCAGCTTTATTTAGCCCCCCTAATCCTTTATTTTACATATTAATACCAAATCACAGCAACAGTCGCCTAAAGGCGCTTTAGATTATGAGGAAGACCCTTCATGTACATAACTCTCCTGTAATTAAATTACAATATAACTATATTTATTTACAAATACTTGTACACTACAATAAGGTGGTAAGAAGGAAATAACCATACTGTAAATAAATGTAAGTACTGCATGAATAATTGTAATTTTTAATTCTTGGTAATTTTACAGAAATAAAAGCAATATTTATATCTTACATTTGAAGCATGGTCTGGGTTGTATTACGGAATCACCTTGGCTGACTTCACACCTAAAGAGCAAATCAAAACAAAAGAAATCTGTCAAGACGGGACGTCAGGCTGATGAGGCTCTGTGACACAGGTTGGCTGTTTTCTGAAAGTGTCGGAGAAAACCTTTATTCTGAAAATCTGTGGAGCAGATCCTTTTTTTCTGGTAGCGGTCATAATGACACACAATGTGCCGGTGTTTAGGAGGAACCAATCTGTGCATTGAAATCCTGCCCACGACCACCAGCTTTAGGTTACTTTATTCGGATACTCTGTTTGTTCCCGCCGCGAGCAGCACCTTAACATGAGCTTGTTTATTGGTCATAGAGTGACATAAAACAGAAGCAGAGAGATGGACCTGGTGGTCCCACATCCACCAGCTCACCTTCAAAGCACTTTGGGATTTTATTTTATCCACAAGCTCAGCCAGCAGAAACTGCTGGGTGTTACATATTGGCTCTCTCTTACAGTATTTAGTATTTCCTGTAAAAGGTTCCTCTCTTTGAGACATACACACATATTCTGCTCGTAAACATGTATTCACACACACACACACACACACACACACACACACACACACACACACACACACACACACACACACACACACACACACACACACACACACACACACACCTTCCTGTCTTCTCCTTATTTCAGCTCTCACAGTGTGGAACAGAAAACCAGAAAGAGCACGTTGAGATCTATATGTCCTGTTTAGTACCTGAAGCTGATGAAAGTGTGTGTGTGTGTGTGTGTGTGTGTGTGTGTGTGTGTGTGTGTGTGTGTGTGTGTGTGTGTGTGGGTGAGCACATGTCTCAAAGCGAATGAGGGAAAGTGAGAGCGAGCCCCGGACATCTCATAAATCCCTCAAAAACTACAGCCGGATAATAGCCCAATTAACCTTTTCATTCTTCCCCTCTCGTCAGTGAAATCCTCATTCGCTCGTTTTTTTTATAATAATATGAACTTCTCCTTCCCCACCTTTCATCAGATCAGAGCAAAACGAGGGGCTTGACCTGCACACAATAAGGATTCATGGCAGCGTACAAAAATATCCAGGTTTAATTTCCACACTACATCTCTCTCTCTCTCTGAGCGCTGACCTTATTTATGAGGGTGACTTTGTGAAGGACCAATGCCTGGATTAGAGAACAAAGGATGGAGGGTACAGTACAAGGTTGGAGGGGTCAGGGAGAAAGGATCTGATGGTGAGGACACCTGGAGGAGGATGGCGGAGGATGTTGGAGAGTATAACACGCTGATTTTGTCCTCAGTCTGTTTGTAGTTAAAACTCAAAGCCACGATGGAAACGTCCTTGATGTCACATTGCAGTTAAAGCTGTGAGAGCTGTAATGTTTGAGGTAATGAGTGAACTGGAATTACATCACAATGACAAAGTTTATTTTCGTATTTCTATTCCTTCTTTACGAATCTCGGAGCGCTCCCACACCCATGCTGTTATCTGAAGACCGCTGAATGTTATGATTAATGTTGTTCCTGATACAAACAGTTCACCAGAATAATAACAGAATAATGTGCCTGAAAACGCTTCTGAAAAGTGATGCCACAGCTGAAGCTTCTTAAGCCAGCATTCTCTCTGACATCCAGCAGGGGGCGACTGCTCTGGGGACCGATTGTAATGACGCCTATGGGAAAAGGAGCCTACTGCTCAGCTGATTACTGAGCTCTTTAATGAAGAGATTCTGGCTTCAGGTCTGACTGGAACGTGGTGTTCATGTTGGAGATCATGAAGCAAGATTATGCTTCCATGTGAGTGTGATGCGTCTCTCAGACTGTCCGATAGATCCACCTCGCACTCACTACGTCCAGGTTTCACCACGGGGTCACATTCATCGTTCTGTGCTGCAGCAGACACCAAGAAGTAAAGTGTTTCTTTTAGCGCAATCAGTGGCTAAAAGCCATCTGAGCAGATCACACGATCTTAAAAATCAAAAGAAAATCCAGAAAAGATGAAAATGCTGTTTGAATGCTGTTTACATCAGTTTAATAAAGTATCCTGAGGCTGATTGTAGGGTCTGCCTTTCCACAGAAAGTACCTGCAAATACATAGCTGATATTCAGACCTGACACAGAGGTGAACCTTTACACAAAGTTCCTGCAAGAGAGGAAAGGACATTCATCAAAGATGGCTGATATGATCCCTGATATGCCTACATTATATTATATCACTGGTGTACCTAATAAACTGAGCAGTGAGCATGCAGCAGTAAACGGTGGACAGATTAACTGAGGCACATTATTCACTGGTGTCTGCAGAAGGATCCAGAGATGATGGAGGGGAGCCGTTCGGCTTTCCGTTAATCCCACTGTACAGAAACTGGCTGCGTGCAGCTGCTGTGCAGCAGGGGGCGCTCTCACGTGTTCCTCAGTAACAGGAGTGAACGGAGCTAAACATTTGAAAAATGACGACATCCAGAAAAAGATATTTCATTTGAGTTTCCATGAACCCAACGAGTCGACCTGAGTCGTGCTGATTGGTTGGTCAATAAACAAACAGGACCAAAACGCTCAAACGCTGGGTGACCTCACTGGGCGCCATTCATCCCAGACAAGCTTGAAAACACCCCCACGGAACAGGAAGTGCAAAGAGGGGGCGCTTACATTAGAAGTCTTCTGGAACTTGTCATGTCAATCCCTCGGATCCCGTGTGCGTGTGTCTGAGTACAGTAAAAGCAGACAGATGTAAGCAGCGATGTTTGTGGAGTGTGACGCTCGCCCTCCTGGCTGGCGCCGCCCAGCTCCTCGCGTTGCGCCCAACATGAACTTGGTGCTGTTTTCAATCTTGTCTCTTTTCAGACGTGGCGCAGGAGCGGCGTAGAGAGGGGGCTGCCGTGTCGGGTGAAATTGGACTGCCTCTCCCCATTATTGTAAACATCATGCGAGCAGACAGGCGAGCGGGTCGCTGGGACGCGGGACGAAGGGGCGCTGCCTGGGAGAGTGCCGCTAAAACACATCCATTAAGGCCCAAACTGCATCTGATTTACATGTTCACACTTTTAAACCTGTCACTGGAGAAAAGTCTTCCTTTCTCCTCATCCTCGGGGAAAAAAATCTCCTCTTTCAGTACAAAGTCATGTTCGCTTTTGTGCTGTGGTAAATAAATGACAGCCAATAGGATTTGTGGGTTTCTTCCTCATTACAGTGTGTGCAGAACTTAACGACCTTAACGTCAGCACAGCTGCAATCATCCGTCAGGGCACCAATTAGTTTCATCCACGGCCCGAGATGGTGGCAGAGAGCTCAAAGAGTCTCGGGTCCAGCTGCAATTTCTATCAGGGAGAAAAAAACGCACATACGACAAACAGAAACATTCATTAAGATGAAGAGACAGAGAACAACACCGGGCTGAGTCATTAGAGGAGCGAGCTTTACAGCGGGGACAGGAAGCACTGCAGCATGTGAACAATAATCATGATTGTGTAACGTAAAAAATCTGTTCAGTCACATCCAAAAATGTTCTGTTCTCGCTTATTGGATCTGACCTCATTAACAAACGCACTCCTTCTGCACATTTATAAAATCCGCTCAACTCCTTCCTGATGTCCCGCCGTGCCTGGACTCCCTGAAGATGGTACTGTGGTCGAGCAGAGCGACTGCGTTCACACTGACACTGCATACGTGGGGGCACAGCGCTTTTGACACAATGGACAGATATGGTAAGAGAGGTTAGAAAGTTAAAAGGTTAAAAGTTATCTGTATCATAGACAGCCATTTGTACAAACTGGTCAGTCAAAATGTGTGCTGGAATATTCCCTGTGGTGTCCCACAAGGTTGGGTCCTAAACTTTGGGACAAACATACTGAAGTTTGTGGTTTTTGCAGATGATACAAGGTAAACTGATAAAAAACACGTTATCGTTGAATTTATTCAAAGCCAAAATTATGTTGTTTGGAAATTGAGAAATTTATTCACATGCAAATTAGAAATTCATAAAATGTCCATTAAAAAGTATTTGGAAAACACAAACTGGAAACCACAGATCCAACACTTTTGTAACAAGATGGCAAAAACTATATAAGCAGGGCACATCCTGAACAATGAAACACTGCAACTGTTGCCACCATATTTAAATTGCTGTGTTCTAATCTGGGGTAACACTAACAAGAGTTCTCTAAAGAAATATGCAAAAAAGAATATTACATAATGTTTGGTATCGTGAACACAAAGGATCTTTTTTTAAAACCACAAGTTATGAAATTCATGGATTTGGTACAATTTAAAACCACACAGGTGATTTTCAAAGCAAGTCATAATATGCCATCCCATCCATCCATTCGCTTCCGCTTATCCTTTTCAGGGTCGCGGGGGGCGCTGGAGCCTATCCCAGCTGTCATAGGGCGAAAGGCGGGGTACACCCTGGACAGGTCGCCAGTCTGTCGCAGGGCTAAGTCATAATATGCTTCCAAGTAATATTCAACATTTCTTTAAGAATTGAGAGAGAAGGTGTGACCTGAGAGGAAGATGCAGGTTGAAGCAGCCACGTGTTTGCAGCACTCTTAAAAACAGTTTGTGGAATGAGTTACACAAGGACATTAAACAAAGTGGAAATATTGCACAGTATAAGAATAAATCCAAGCAATACATATTTGATGGGTTTATATATTGGGGTTATGGGTATACAGGGAGTGCAGAATTATTAGGCAAATGAGTATTTTGTCCACATCATCCTCGTCATGCATGTTGTCTTACTCCAAGCTGTATAGGCTCGAAAGCCTACTACCAATTAAGCATATTAGGTGATGTGCATCTCTGTAATGAGAAGGGGTGTGGTCTAATGACATCAACACCCTATATCAGGTGTGCATAATTATTAGGCAACTTCCTTTCCTTTGGCAAAATGGGTCAAAAGAAGGACTTGACAGGCTCAGAAAAGTCAAAAATAGTGAGATATCTTGCAGAGGGATGCAGCAGTCTCAAAATTGCAAAGCTCCTGAAGCGTGATCATCGAACAATCAAGCGTTTCATTCAAAATAGTCAACAGGGTCGCAAGAAGCGTGTGGAAAAACCAAGGTGCAAAATAACTGCCCATGAACTGAGAAAAGTCAAGCGTGCAGCTGCCAAGATGCCACTTGCCACTAGTTTGGCCATATTTCAGAGCTGCAACATCACTGGAGTGCCCAAAAGCACAAGGTGTGCAATACTCAGAGACATGGCCAAGGTAAGAAAGGCTGAAAGACGACCACCACTGAACAAGACACACAAGCTGAAACGTCAAGACTGGGCCAAGAAATATCTCAAGACTGATTTCTCTAAGGTTTTATGGACTGATGAAATGAGAGTGAGTCTTGATGGGCCAGATGGATGGGCCCGTGGCTGGATTGGTAAAGGGCAGAGAGCTCCAGTCCCACTCAGACGCCAGCAAGGTGGAGGTGGAGTACTGGTTTGGGCTGGTATCATCAAAGATGAGCTTGTGGGGCCTTTTCGGGTTGAGGATGGAGTCAAGCTCAACTCCCAGTCCTACTGCCAGTTTCTGGAAGACACCTTCTTCAAGCAGTGGTACAGGAAGAAGTCTGCATCCTTCAAGAAAAACATGATTTTCATGCAGGACAATGCTCCATCACACGCGTCCAAGTACTCCACAGTGTGGCTGCAAGAAAGGGTATAAAAGAAGAAAAACTAATGACATGGCCTCCTTGTTCACCTGATCTGAACCCCATTGAGAACCTGTGGTCCATCATCAAATGTGAGATTTACAAGGAGGGAAAACAGTACACCTCTCTGAACAGTGTCTGGGAGGCTGTGGTTGCTGCTGCACGCAATGTTGATGGTGAACAGATCAAAACACTGACAGAATCCATGGATGGCAGGCTTTTGAGTGTCCTTGCAAAGAAAGGTGGCTATATTGGTCGCTGATTTGTTTTTGTTTTGTTTTTGAATGTCAGAAGTGTATATTTGTGAATGTGGAGATGTTATATTGGTTTCACTGGTAAAAAGAAATAATTGAAATGGGTATATATTTGTTTTTTGTTAAGTTGCCTAATAATTATGCACAGTAATAGTCACCTGCACACACAGATATCCCCCTAAAATAGCTAAAACTAAAAACTACTTCCAAAAACATTCAGCTTTGATATCAATGAGTTTTTTGGGTTCATTGAGAACATGGTTGTTGTTCAATAATAAAATTATTCCTCAAAAATACAACTTGCCTAATAATTCTGCACTCCCTGTATGTATATGATGAGCCTATAGTTGTGCTATTGTATAGAATGGGAATATTAATGTTGGTGATATTTTTCTATACACAGCTGATTGTGTTTATATGCATGTACACATGTATTTGTTTATGTACAGATACCGTTTTGGTTTGGAGATCGTAGATAAAGCTGCTGCTTCTTCCTGCTCCTGTTCAAACACCTTTTCTTTTCTTTCAAATCATTTTGTTTTCATGTTTTTCATTTTCTGTGTTTGTTTTGTTCAAATTTTAGATGTTTGAAAAGAAAGACACAAGATGTTCAGCTTTCTGGGGTTGTGTATCGGTGTATGGACATGCCGTCACTTATGATCTGAATGATAACACGGGACATGAAACATAGCTAATATAAATGTCCGCTGGTGTTTCTGGGATCTATTTGTGATTTCTACTCGAAAACAAAGGATTTTTATCCTGTTAGGTAAGAAAAAAGATTTCAGATCTTCTTCGCTCCTTTCGTTTACAGCAAGAAAAGAAGGAAATAGATATTCCATAAGTGCTGTTTAAGTACATATGATGTTGAATATTAGCACAATCCAGAGAGCTATGATTAGGTCCCTTTTTTGCTAAATAAGAGTATATTAGACCATTTATCAAGCAGAGAGGAAACAGTGACATGCCTTCCTCCTTCCATTCATCATGATTACAGCTGCATCAGCCCCAGTTTGTGTCTCAGGTCAGGAAGCTGTGAGAGCAGTTCAAGGCTCAAGGAAAAGGCAGGAAATCTCGCATTTGATGGCACATCACAAGGTCAGCACATGCATGTGATCCATGCACATCGAACGTGAATATACATGTTTAGTCTGTAAAAGCAGAGGCAGACAAACAGGGAACATGATGTTCCCCCTGAGGACACAACAAATAAAATCATGACTGATTATAGGAGCAGACACTGTCCTCAGGTAAAGGTAACACTGTGTCAGTAAACGCAGACGTGGCAAATGAGACGTTTGCCACGTCTCATTGTTTATTAACGTAGATATTAAAGTGTGATAACAGCGACTCCTACAGGACAGGTAAGGTAGTCTGTAGAGCATCCTCAAATCGTGCTAAGGCATGTCAGTCTTGTGTTTCAGACTGAGCAGCAGCTAGCTGCTGACATTAGCTGCTGTTAACTTGTCCTGCAGCTTGAAACCAGGCGCCGTCGCTTTGAAGCATTGTCTAAACGACCTTTAATTAGCTTCGTGGAGGTTGGTGGTTTGATTCCTGGATGCGCCGGTCTGTCCAGTCAAGAAGTCTGAGCTGCTCCTGATGTGTTCATCAATGCGTGAATGATAGAAAACAGAAAAAGGCGCTTGTATGAATGTGTGTGAGAGATATGCATATATAGGGGAGACCGGGGATAGTTGTAACGTGGGTCAGTTGTAACACTTCCAATTTCTCCGATCAGGGCTAAGTTTCAAATGATGTGACTCATCCTGTGCATGCCCAACTCAGTTCTGCTATCACATGTGAAAAATCAGCACATTTTGTCAAACACAGACAATTTAACACGAAAAAAAGTAATTTGTATGCCAAAAAGTAAGTTTTTCTACTTTATTTCAATTTCTAATAGAATTATCTGCTTTGCAGTTAAACTCATCAAACTTAAATTATGTTATTTGTATGTCTATGGGGATATATTCTGTGTAGGTCTTTAGTGCTAATGTTTTAGCCGTTGGCTGTAATGTTAGCGAGTTCATGGCTATAGGAGTCTGGGTCAGTTGTAACAGCAACAGTCTGGGTCAGTTGTAACAGCAACAGTCTGGGTTAGTTGTAACAATGATGCAGATGTTACAACTTGCCACACTATTACTTTAACTTATATTAAACAAGTTGGGGCAACGACACCAGCAGAGAGAGGTTCACTGGTCACTTTTGTATATGCGGTTAATGCCATTGGCAACACAATTCCTCCACTGTTTGTGTTCCCACGCATACATTATGCAGACCACTGTGTCAGAGATGGACCAGTAGGAAGTACTGGTAGTGGAAATAAATCAGGATGGGTGCAAGAAACAATTTCCTCATCTTTCTGAAGCACTTTGCAAACCACACCAAGGTAAGCCATGATAAAAAGTAATGGAATTGCGATGCTGGTGAACAACTACATTTTTTCAGCTTCATTGTTATGTTCAAAATTGGTGCAAGAGTTGTCGGTTATAATGCCCACTGAGCCAATGAGGCCAAACGCAAGGAAGACCAACCAAAATTAATGAAATATTCAGTTACAGAAAATTCCATAATTTCTCTTTTTTGGGGGGTTGGTATATGTTCAAAGGCTAGATTTCTGCATTCTGTCACACACACACACAGCTACATAAATGGCTCTAAGTGCATTCATGTGTTGAATAAACAAAGATTACATGTTAAAGTTTTGTTAGTACCCTTATTTCATTGTGTTACATTTTACCCCAGGATATGTTACAACTAATCCAGACTGGGGTTAATTGTAACATTTCACTCTTTGTGTTTGAGGCCATATCATGCAATGAGTAATTGTGCTGCAGAGAAAATAGCTGCACTATTTAATAGCCGAGAGATGTAAATACTTTGCATTACATTTTGAATCCACTACCTTAAAAGAGCTCCAATTTACAGACAGAAATGTCAAAAATGTTACAACTATCCCCGGTCTCCCCTATATATCAGAAGATGGAGCTTTCATCTGTTTCAGACCTGCTCTGTACATTAAGAGATACAGTAGCTTGTGGAAAAACCTAGATCACTGGTGAATCCAAGATGCCTACCACCCATTGGCTGGAGCTCGTCCTCCTGTTGTAAAAAGTTAAACTGACCCTCACAGCCACGCGTCTTTATTCTCCTCCAGCCTCCATCGGTCTGCTCCACAAGTATGAATATAGACTCTGTCGCTAGCAGCGAAGATGTAGCCGCCAAAACTTCAGTCTGCAAAATAAGCCCGACTATAGCCTGGATGCAGAAGTGACCGCTGCAGAGTTAAAGGCCGTGCGTCGCTCTGCTGTATCATAATGGCGAGTCACGAACGGCGGCTCAGGAATCGGCGCAGAAGCAGATGATGAAAAGGCGTGCTGAGGGTTTGGGAGGACTGTGATTGCCACGCAGAGGGCCAGACCATTATATCAGTGAATCTTTGTTAAGCAGCCCCTGAGAGCGGCTGACAGCATAATTAATCTTCCATATGAACAAAGGAGCCACTCAATAGTCCCGAGGACGCTTATTAAAAAATACTAAACACCCCCCCATACCGCCCCCGGCTCCAAACAGAAAGAAGGAGAGCGGGTAAGGTTTTTGTTTGGCAGTGTGGTGCAGAGGGTTTATGGGACGAGAGGTGGAGGGCGGGTCGAGGGTGGAGGAGGGGACGGCGTGATGGCAGAATGATGGATAATTTCCTGAGACAGTCAGCGATATTAAACAACAACAAGCAAATAGTTTTAATTAGAAATGTGAGATTAGCACAATCTTTCCCTCATGTGAATATCCAACACACACACACACACACACACACACACACACACACACACACACACACACACACACACACACACGGCATGTCCTTGTCACATATTGTTCAGACCTGAGTGTGAAAACATGGTAAAAATATCAGGCTGGATGTGACAGAAGGTTCTGCACAAGTTCATTTTCTCATGTTAAAATGATTTATTTTACATTTTGATGCTAGGAACTCAAACAGAAAGAATAATTTAACGGCTTTTTGCAGCGAACGTGATGCAGCTACAGTGAACTCATACATTCATTTCTTCCAGGCTGGACGACTGTGATTCATTATTATCAGGATGTCCTAAAAACTCCCTGAAACGCCTTCAGTTGATCCAGAACACTTCAAATCCTGCTCCTCACATACAAGGTCTTAAATAATCAGGCCCCATCTTATCTTAATGACCTTGTAGTACCATATCACCCTATTAGAGCACTTCGCTCTCGCTCTGCAGGCCTACTTGTTGTTCCTAGAGTATTTAAAAGTAGAATGGGAGGCAGAGCCTTCAGTTTTCAGGCCCCTCTTCTGTGGAACCAGCTTCCAGTTTGGATTCAGGAGACAGACACTATCTCTACTTTCAAGATTAGGCTTCAAACTTTCCTTTTTGCTAAAGCATATAGTTAGGGCTGGACCAGGTGACCCTGAATCCTCCCTTAGTTATGCTGCAATAGACGTAGGATGCCGGAGGATTCCCATGATGCACTGGCTGTTTCTTCTTCATACTTCATGTTAGCGTTTGTCTTCTCTCTGCTGTAGGGTTAGGGTTATTCTCTGTCCTCAGCAGTGTTGCCACAGTTTTTTGAAAATATAATATATTACTGACTACTGATTACTCCTTCCAAAAGTAACTTAGTTACTTTATTGATTACTTTATTTTCAAAGTAACTAAGTTAGATTACTAGTTACTTTATTAGTTACTTTCAGAAGCTGCCAATAACAATCCCCACTGCCTCAACATCGACCGGTCACTTTATTGGAAGTGTATTTTAACAGTAATGTCAACAATATATCTCCTGACATTTGAAGTTGAACTTAAAACTTTCTTCCTGACAGAAATACTTAAAAATAAAGACAGTCTTGTTACCTTAAAATACTTTTTATAAAAAAAATAAGTTGACTTCATTTCACATAAATGCTTTTTTTAAATAAAAAATAAGAGTCTTTCTTGACTTCCCTTAAGACACTTTTTATACCATCCACATGTAAGCACTATTGTCCACTTTTGTAACTTTGGACTAATCTTGTGAAAAAAAGAGACTGCAGGTCCAACTTAAATAAATTGATTTACTTCATTGCAAGTAATTGATTTAAGTTAATCTACTTGACAACATTAATAAGTTTATTAAGTAACTTTGATAAACTTAATTCAATTACTTGTTGGATTTCCTGTGCTCTTTTTTTCAGTATATGGTGTCATCGCATGTTATGGGGGAAACAGTAGAGTGGAGCGAGTAAACCAGTAGTTGCACCTCATTAACAGAAGCTTCTCAAACCTTTTGTCAGAAAGTTGATTTCTTTTAGGCGTGAGCACCAAACCATTCTCTTTTTTTTTTTTTTTTTTTTTTTTTTTTTTTTTAATAAATAGGACAGGGGGAATGAATGAGAGAAAGAGGGGGAGAGAAAGAAAGAAAACCAAAGGGGAGAAGAGACGGTGAGAAGGGGGGGGGAAGAGAGAGAAAAAAAAAAAAAAAGAACTCCTGGGTCACCTGTATGGAGAAAAAAAAAAAAACAAACAAACAAAAAAAACAAACAGAGGAGACAGCAAACAACAAAGAGCAACATAATAATAGAGAAAACAAAGCACCATCACAATAAACTAGCTAGTCATAGATATCAATATTTACTAAATAATAAACGATATTGTGCAGCACGCAAGATAGACAGCGCACAGTGTGCTTTGAGGCAGCAGCCAAGAAAGCTTTAGTCCGTGTCTGTGAATACCCATGTGTGCATACCTGTGTGGATCAGCATGCTTGCATTCCAAAGGTTTCTCCATGTAATGATCTGCTAGGGAGTGTGGGGGGGCCACAGCCCCGTCCTCCAGGGTGTGAAGCGGGTATGGAGGAGATCAAAACTCCAGACATCCAGAGGCCCCCAGAACACAAGAGACCATGGAAGACCAACAGAGGGGCAGCCGCGCCACTGTTCCAGTAAGAGCTGAGGAGAGTCCCAGATGAGGGCTCGCCCAGCAGCCGCGGAGCAGAAGTAAGGGGGAGTTGCAGTGACGCGCCCGTGAGCTCCGCCGGCCCCCAGCTGTGCCTGAGTGACCGAGCCCCAGGCCGAGAGGCCGGGGGCACCCCACCTCCAAAGGGGCCCGAGCGAGCCCCAGGCCCCAGGCCCCGACAAGCGGCCGCCAAGGAGTGAGCCGGTGTGTACCCGGACGCCCACCCCCAGACACAAAGAACCACCAACACACCGACACCTGAGGGAGTCCGCCACCGGCAGGGGAAGTGGTGGTGGGTGGAGATAGGCCTCCAAACCTTGGAGGGCCTGAGGTGTCCCCAGAGAGGTGGCGTCTGATACCCAACCTGACATATAGACACAGACATACAGGCACACACAGATACAAACATCCATTCCCACCCTCATGCTCTCATATGCACTCACTCCACACTCAACCAACGTGGAGACAGACATAAAGAGACGCTGTACACACAATCACACTCCCCAAGCGTACTCTACAAACCGGGTCTAGGTACCCTTGCCCCTGGAGGGGGGAATTGCACCCAGACCCAGGTGGTGTTACCCTTTTCCCTGCGGTGGGGAGAGGCAGACCACCCCGACTCCGCAGCAGCAGGGAGGCCCCACACCCCAGACCGCAGTCGGACGGCCAACTCCTCCTACTAGCCCTCCCGCTCCAGCAGGCCGCAGAGAATGGGGGTGGGAGAAGACTCCAAACCTCCCTCCACCCGCTCATTGTAGTGTTGATGCATATGTGTTCTAAGGTGCAATTAAAACCCAGGAGGGCATGGAGCTACCTGCCAAGGAGCAGCAGGTAAGCGCATAGTCCCTCCTGCTAGCCCTCAATGACTAAGTGTATTTAAAATTGAGAGGTGGGCAACGACGTCAGGGGTGAGGTATACACCCTGATGGTAATTTGGACTCCGTGATTGTGCCCACCCCCAAGATCCTATATGTATGTGTAATGAGAGTGTGAATAATGTGAATGTCTAAGTTGTGGGATAAAATTGAGGCAGAGGCAGCCAGAAGGGGACGGGGGGGGGGGGGGGGGGGGTAGCCTCCTCTGCACCCTGGTGACATACCCCCACTCCAAGGCCCTGCATGTGTGGGTGGTTGTGGAGGAGCGGGAAGAGGGAGGCAGCTGGAGATGGGGAGGGAAGGAAGGGAGGGGCAGGTAACCCCTCCCTGGGGCCAGCTCCCCCGCTGACCCCAGTAGGCACTCCCACCCTTCGCGACCCACCAGGGAAGGGGGGCCCAGGCCCATCAGACCGGGGCCCAGTGCAGTAGCGCCCTCCGGCTCCACAGAGCCCTGGACAGTCCACCCAACCCCACCACAGAGAAAACTGCACCCACCCCACCATCCACACATCTTCCAGACTACATAAGACGGTAAACGCCCAGGCTGAGATCTTCCTCCACCTCTCCTGTATCTCCCCCTCCTGCAGAGAGTTCCTGAAGAGACGAAAGCTCCTGCAAGATGTGACCATCCCCCCCACCAGTTGAAGAGCCCCCCAGGCGGCTCGACGCACCGGCGGCACCCTGCTCCAGGGCCGGGCCCCCATGCACCCACCCGCCCACAACCCCGGCAACACACCAACCAGGACCCAAGCCCCCGAGGCCCGGCCCGGGCCCCAGCCCAGAGACGGAGCGCCCCCAGAACCTCACGCCCATCCCGGACCCACCCAGGGGCAGCCAGGTTGCCAGGTCAGTAACCCACGTCCGTCAGCACAGACCCTCCCCTAGCCCCGCTGCACGCAGCCGCGAGGAAACAGTCACCTGAGAGCCAACAGAGCCCCCAACCGGACGTGACCGCTACCCCGGGTTGAGCCCCCCAAGGAAGATGCCTCCGGGGAACCCCCCGACGCCCTAAGCCTGTCCCTACCCCCTCACCAATCACAACAGTGAAGGCGGGACCAAACTATGACCCCCCACCCCCACTAGGTGATGGAGCTGATAAAAGGGGCCCAGAGCAATTGATCTGATGTGGTGGCAGAGGCTGTGTCAAGACTAATGTAATCTAATAGATAATTTCTATATTGGTTAGAATTAAGATTATTTTTATTTTTCCAGTTCATGAGGACTGTTTTCTTGGCTATGCATAGGGCAGTGAAGATCATATGGGCTATATTCTTTTCTGAAGTGACATTATCTAAGCTGCCCAGTAGACACACTAAGGGGGAAGTTGGAATGTTACATTTCAGACACTTTGATAAGTCTTCACATATCTCGCGCCAAAACTTTTGCACTGGTGGACAGAACCAAAGAGCGTGGATGTAATTGTCTGGTGTATTGCCTTGACAGTGTGAGCAGTTGTTGGAAGATGTAAAGCCCATCTTGAACATCCGATGACCTGTATAGTGCACTCTATGAAGTATTTTGTATTGTATTAATTGCAGACTGGGATTTTTAATTAATTTAAAAGTTTTTAAGCAGATCTGAGACCAGAAGTTTTGGTCTAGGTTGACTGATAAATCTGCTTCCCACTTTGCAGTAGGAAGGGATATTGATTCATCTAATTTAGAAAGTGTTCTGTATATTTTAGATAATAATTTGGGGGATTTAAGAGTAAGAAAATGTGCCGCACTTAGTGGTGTTTGTAATTCAACTTGACTGAGGTTAAATTTCTTTTTTACTATTGTTAAGGTTCACAATTGAGGAGGGAGAGTACAAACCACTCTTGGTCCAGAAGGTCTTGGTCAAACAATGATTTTAATGAACACACGTGTGGGAAGACACTCTGTACGCAGACAGCCAGTAGTCCTCGACTTAATCAAAGCATGAACAGATATTTTATAGCATCAGGGTTTGATTTACTGACGCCCCTTCATGCGTCACAGATACATTTTATACATAGATTTATACAAGATGATCTTCTGGCTTTTACCCCAGAAGATCATCTTCTATTTTCATGGCTGGCCCTTCCTGTCTACCTTTCAGTTCTTGTCTTGTTCCTCTTTCTTGCCGAGACAACAAGGACGGTTCCTCTTTTACCGAGACACTTTTGCAGTTACAGCCAGACATGAGTAACCTCTTCTCTAAATAAATCTAACTAATGTGTGTGTGTGTGTGTTGACCTCACATGCTCTCTCTCAATTCACCTGTTGCACTTCTGACCTTTTACCAGACCAGAGGCTCACTGAGACTATGTGTATGTCCTCTACTAAATAAATGTTTTAACCAAGAACCTCTACTAAAACCTTAATATAAAATGATCTGATATATAAGTGTTTTGTAAGCATGTATTGCAATTCCTTCTATGGCTCCAAGTCACTTGCACAATAGATTGTCCGAACATCGCGCCGAACAAAGCTTCCGACCCCCAATTAATTGACCGAGCTCCAACTCTTTAATAAGCACAGATATGCATTGTGTATAAAATAGTCATAACTGCTTAAGGCCTTCTTAAAGCTATCTGTTACATTGTTAAAGCCTCGTCTTAGCCTGCTGCTCAAAATAACTTCCACTTCTGCAAAACTCTCCAAGCCTGTTTCCTGTCCTGTTACTTTTAGCCTTTCTGAAAGACACACTGTTCAACCCCTGAATGCAATATAAACTCCAGATTATATTATTAATGCAATGGTAATGATGACAATTATTTAACAATAACAGTAAAATAATTTCCCTGCTCCACACTATGGATTTAATTTGTTGATATTCTAAAAATCTTGTCTTGTTGATCCCATATTGTTCAACTAGTCTGTCAAATGGAATAAATTCTGTTCCCTCTAATATATGTTCTAAGTATTTAATTCCTTTACAACTCCATTCTGGGAAATTAATCATATTATTGTTTTGTAATATGTCAGGGTTATTCCAGATAGGTGTACGTTTGCATGGGATTAATAAAGACTCCGTTATTTTTAGAAACTCCCACCATGCTGTTAGAGAAAAGCTGATGTTGATACTTTTAAAGCATTCATGTCTTTTGATGTTTGAGCTAATAAATGGTAGGTCTGAAATCTCTAGATCCTTGCATCGTGCCTGTTCAACATCTAGCCAGGGCTCAACTAAGAAGGTATGTTTTAACCATTCTGAGATGAACTGAAGCCTGTTGGCTAAGAAGTATTGGTGAAAATTAGGCAGATCTAATCCTCCTCTATCCTTGGTTCTTTGTAGCGTTTTTAAGCTAATACGCGGGGGTTTATCTTTCCAAAGGAATTTGGAAATATATGAATCCAGAGATCTGAACCAATCTTGTGATGGTTTGTTAGGGATCATCAAAAATAAGTAATTTATTTTTGGCAAGATCATCATTTTTATAGTGGCGACCCTTCCCATGAGTGATATGGGTAAAGATTTCCATCTAGTCAGATCGCCTTCTACTTTCTTTAGAAGTGGGATGTGGTTTAGTTTAGTTAAGTCTGAAAGCTTAGGAGAGACATTAATACCTAAATATTTAATATTTCCGGATTGCAGTGGGGCAGAGGAAGAATTATGGAAGGAGCAGTTAATGGGGAGAACTGTAGATTTTGGCCAGTTAATTGAATAACCATTCTCAGCCGAGAGGATTTCTGACAGATCTGAAAAAGTGACATCATCGTCTTTGGGGGTGGGCTCTTCCTCCTCCGTCTCATCATCGGACTCCGTGACAGGATAATAAACTTGAAAAACCTTAACAAAGTTGGATCCATTATCAGTAACTGTTGCAACTACTTTGTTGAGTAATCCATAAGAGGAGTGGATGTTTTCGATTTCTGTACCAGTGACATCATACGTGTGTCTACCACGAATTCGGCTACGTGCTAATGCAACCTTGTGGCGCTCTAATGTGGTTCTACTGATCCAGTGGAGCGTTACTCCCATACAGCTTCTGTTGTTAGCAGTCCAAATATCTGCGGTAGTTGAAACAAAGTCAATCTCATTCAGTGAGGCCTTCAGATTTCTCTCCATTTCTGTAAACTCCTTCTCCAGGTAAGAAACAAAAGTCGTGTGGTGAGGCAGCTCAGCATTAACAGAAGTAGGGATCTTCTTTATTATGGTACGAAACGAGGGCGAGTCAACAGTGTTTATAGGTAGCATTTCTTTTACAATATACTGCACGACCAACTTCCTCAATTCTTCATCACTTACTGGTTTGTCACCAAAGTCCAACTTTTGTTGTTTGGGTGGTGTAGGACCTTCTGTGGAAGTCATGGCTCTCTGCTTCAGACCACTTGGTGGGACTCTCTCTGTGAGTTTGACTGTGCTGCGACTCCAAATTTTTCTTTAAGTTTGACATAGTGTTTTTGAAGGTAGATAACACTTTTTCGCCAATACAGAGTGTACAACGAACCTTAATATTGAAATCTTTAGTTGACAGAAACTCAAAATAGTGACTATATTTCCAGCTAGAGAACGAACATCTCCCTCCCTCCATTGTTGTTTACACTTTTTTACGTCGCTGGCTGCTTGTGAGCAGGAAACGTGACCTGGTCACGTATGCGTTTGTCATCCACCGAGACGAAAAGTAGAAACCAAATCTTTTTGCTTAAAAAAATACAGTGGTTTGGACAAGTAACTTTAATCTGATTACAGTTGTGGAAATAGTCATGCATTAGATTAGCCGTTACTGAAAAAGTGGTCATATTCAGTGTAATGTGTTACTAAGTAATGTGTTACTGGCATCACTGGTCCCCAGATACTGATCCTGGATCTTTTGAAGGTTTCTTCCTGTTAAAAGGAAGCTTTTCCTTCCCACTGTCACCAAGTGCTGCTTATGGGCTCTCTCTTTCATATTGTAGTGTTCTTATATATACACACAGGAGCTTGAGACAGCTGCTGTTTTCAGTTGTCTAGCTCATCTAAACAGAATCCAGTGAAATCATTGATTCTTATTAACTGATGAAATGTCCAGCTGAGCTTTCACTGTGACATCATCACTTGAAACTGCACTTTAACTGTTGATGGAAGAAAAACCCTGCAGACTTGACGTGAGCTGAGACGCTGCTGGCACAGTTTACTGCTCATCCTCATTGATCTGTGAATGATTAACAGCTGTTATCGTCTCTCTGTGGGACTGAACTGGATGCTTGTTAAGGGGGCGGAGTCCATTAAGTCTTCTGAAACAGGTCTCTTTCTCACACACAGACTCCCTGTTCTGGATCATTTCTGCAACCACAAAATTACTTTAATATATTCCCAGTGTTACTTCTGAATATTAATAAAATATCAATTATTAATTTTGCCTTTGGCATGGCGAGATCTACTAGTTTTAATTAGTGTACTGTACTTCACAATTAAAAAAATAACTGATGACCATACAGACGACCGTGACGTACTTTCTTGTTGTTGTCAACAGTGGCGCCGCTCTTCCTCCTTCTTTTCCTTTGGTGCCCGAAGCCATCGAGCCCCATTTTGACAAAGTGCAACATGAAAACAAGATAATGAGACGGATTCAGGGCTTTGGAGAACTGCAGAAGAAGAAAGACGGGACTCTAATCAGAAGGAAGAGATTCTGTTTCTGATGATGCTGACTGACCTCGCGAAGCACCACCAGCAAGCCGCCATCAGGACAGTTTGTTTAATGTAGGAAACGCACAGCCCTTGCTGTGCTGACCATGACGAACTGGTAATGCTGTGATGTCAGCGTCTGTGCGAGGAGCAGGAAATCTGTCCATGTCAGTTCTGCTCCACAGAACTCTGATAACTGAATAACAACCCATCTGCCTCCTGCTCACAGCTGGTTACCTTTGTCCAGGTACTGGATACAGGTACTGTTTTTTGTTGTTGTTGTTGAAGCTAAAGTTTCACATTCATGCACTGCACTCTTGCTGATGTTAGAATGTTAGAGTGATTCGTGCAGGTGTGGTAGAGGTGATGATGATGTTGCAGTTCAATTCAATTCAATTGAGTTTTATTTATATAGCGCCAAATCACAACAAAAGTCACCTCAAGGCGCTTCATAGATACAGAGAAAACCCAACAATCATATGAACCCCTATGAGCAAGCACTTTGGCAACAGTGGGAAGGAAAAACTCCCTTTTAACAGGAAGAAACCTCCAGCAGAACCAGGCTCAGGGAGGGGCGGGGCCATCTGCTGCGACCGGTTGGGGTGAGAGAAGGAAGACAGGATAAAGACATGCTGTGGAAGAGAGACAGAGGTTAATAACAGATATGATTCAATGCAGAGAGGTCTGTTATGCAGGATGGCAAAAATTTGGTTCTCTCACACAGAAACTTTCCTGATGCAGAACATTCTCATTCCCAATGCGTAACATACCAATGACTTGCCACGGCCCGAGGCGTCTCATAGTGTCGTGAAAGGAACCTTTCCGCATCCTTACGAGACGCTCCGGGTTCTCAGTTGAATCCAATAGAGAGCCACTTATGGCGTTAACACAGGCTTAGAGCAGAGACTCCAGCCGCCCATCCCAGCCCCAACATCAACCCTGTCAGATAGAATAGAATAGAATGCCTTTATTGTCACTATACAGTTGTACAATGAGATACAGAGCATCTCCTACTCAGTGCAAACATGCTGGGGGGGGGGCAGTTCTGCAGCGCTATATACATATGGACAGTATTAACAGAGGAAAAAGATATATATATATAAAATGTACAGATATACAAGTCGGTTTAAAAAAAAGTAATATGTAATTTTACTTTATTTATGTGTTTTCCAAAGTGATTCATGATCAGAACGTAATACACATTTACATGTATAGATCCATTGCAAAAAGCTCTCATGCCGCTGAATACGTAACATACCGACGACTAGAAAATGCATGTAAAAAGAAAAATAAATTGTATAGAGATTATATAAAACTTAGAACAAAGCCTGCTGAAATGAAATATAAAGTTTATAAAAATAAGTTAGTATTAATTATCAGAAAGGCTAAGAAAGAGTATTATAATAAATTATTTTACAAAAACAAAAATAATGTTAAGGGTACGTGGAATATCTTAAAAAACATATTGGGTAATAAATATACATCTTTAAATATACCTACTTACTTTAATAAGAAAAATAAGGTCGTATGTGATATGAATGAATTGGTAAATGAATTGAATTCTTTTTTTGTAAATATTGGGCCTAACCTGGCAAACTTAATTAGAAAACAGGATGATTCAGAATGGAAAGGAGACAGCAGAGTGGTACAGTCTATGTTTTTAGGGGAAATCACTGAAAAAGAAATCATAGCTATTGTAGCAGAATCTAAAAACAAGACATCCACTGACTGTGATGGGTTAGACATGGTCATCGTAAAAAAGACCTTGGATTGTATAATCAAACCTCTCTGTTATATTTTTAATCTCTCATTTTATTCGGGTGTATTTCCTGACCGAATGAAAGTGGCAAAAGTTATCCCTCTTTATAAATCAGGAGCCAGACATAGTTTTAATAATTATAGACCAGTATCATTGCTATCACAGTTTTCTAAGTGCTTGAAAGACTCTTTGCACAAAGATTTGATAGTTTCATTGAAAAACATCAACTGTTAAGCGAAAGTCAGTACGGATTTCGACGGAACAGATCAACAGCAATAGCATTAATGAATACTATTGAAGACATTTCATCAGCAACACATCATAATAAATATACTATAGGGGTATTCATTGATTTAAGAAAAGCTTTTGACACTCTGCAACACTCCACCTTGATTTCTAAGTTAAGTACTTATGGTGTGAGAGGAATAGTATTGAACTGGTTATTTAGATAATAGGTTTCAGTATGTGCAGTGTTTAGGCGACTCATCTGATAGAATGAAAATAGAATGTGGGGTCCCTCAAGGTTCTGTTTTAGGACCAAAACCTTTTAATTTATATATAAATGACATTTGTGATGTGTCAAAAATGTTGAATTTTGTTTTGTTTGCAGACGATACAAATTTTTATTGTTCCGGAGAGAACTTGAAAGAATTGGCTAAAATTATGGTTATTGAAATGAAAAAAATTAAAAAATGATTTGATGTAAATGAGTTATCACTGAATTTGGAAAAAACAAAGTTTATGATATTCGGAAACCGTGTAAAGGAGGAAGAGATAGTATTATCTGTACAGGGAGTATTAATTGAAAGAGTGACAGAATTTCTGGGTGTAATAGTGGATGACAAGTTACCATGGAAACCTCATATTGAACATGTTAAAAAAGAGTTGGCTAAAAGTGTTTATATCCTGGGTAATGTTAGATATATATTAGATTGCAAGACAATGAGAATATTATATTTTTCATTGTTTCTACCCTATCTGAGCTATTGTGTTGAAGTATGGGGGAATACATACGTGACTAATATGAAACCATTATATTTATTACAGAAGAGAGCGCTTTGAATTATGCATAATGTTAAATATAGAGAACACACTAATAATTTGTTTATAAAATTGAAATTATTAAAACTAGAAGACATCGTGAAATTACAGACTTTAACTATTATGTTTAGGGTGAAAAATAAAACACTACCTCTTAAGTTACAAAGTTTATTTGTATTGTGTTCAGAAAATGGGGACGGCAGAAGGAAGTTTTATTTTAAGCACCGGTTTGCTCGAACCACATGAAGGCAAATGTGTCCAACAGTCACAGGCATAAGAAACTGGAAATCTCTCAGTGATCATCTTAAGTGTTGTATAAATGTTTCTCAATTTAAAATCTGCTATAAGAATAAAATGATGAACCAATATGAAGAAGTTGAAAAAAACAGAATTTAATTGTAGAAAAATGATCCTTTTAGTTTGATATTTAGTGGTATTGCTCATTGTTGAGTATATTGTTCTGTTTGCTTTGTTTTGTTTTGTTATGTGCAGAAAATTGTCATAGTGTAATTTTGGTTGCTTACTTGTATTATCACAGATAGGGGGCAGGTATCAATAAGAATTTATTCTTCTTCCTGCTCCTTTTCATGCATGGAAACAGTGTTACTTTAATTGAAAGGAAGATTGTGTATGGGAATGCATTACTGCTGTGTGTGAAACAAAAATTTAAATAAATAAATAAATAAATAAATAAATAAATAAATGTCACACAGCGTCAGTATGTGGCGAGTCGGGATGAGACCGTGTTGCGGGATGCCACCTTGGTGTCATGGTTCTGGTGGATTATACCTGAGTATTTGTTTTATTGCCTTCCTTGTGTCGTGCTGGCTGGAACTGGGGACTGGATGCTCTTTGACTTCTATTAGTGAAACAGAAAAAAAAGAAACAGGAGAAAACGACATCCAGAAGCACAGGATTCATGACACAAACACACCCAGATGAGGAAGCAGAGAAGAAGAGTTTGAACCCCCCTAATGGTGTTGGCATGAGATTTGAGAGTTTAATATTGCATGCGGATGGATTTTTTTTCCCTTTTTGTGCAATTGACCAACATGACATGCCTAACTGTATAAATGGGTTGCTTTATGATGATAAGATCACTGGCTAATAAGATATTTATGTGACACGCTGACAGATCCATCTCCTTCCTTCCCTCTTCTTGCCATCTTCATGCCTCGCTGAGCCGGTGAGGATCACACTCAAATTCTCCAAATGGGGTCGTTAAATGGAGAGGAAATTTAATAAATTAATACTTCTTTTTCATAGAAGGGGCTAAAGAAGAAAGATAGGAAGAGAGGGAAGGGAGAGAAGTTTATAGTCTTGACAAATAGCCCTAGTGGCAGAGTGTTTATAATCTTTTCTCCTTTTTTGTACTTCAGTCATTCATTTTGTCCTCGCCTCATCTCAAATCCCTTCTGGGTATTTTCACATGGGTGTCTTGGGAAAGGTGTCACACTTGTCATGCTGAAGCTTAAATGAAGATCTTGTAGTTTTTATCATTATGACAAGCAGGGCCAGCAAAGATAAAACAAAAAATTTTTCAAAGGGGATTTTGTGAACATCACTCACAGCCACATTTCCTGTAAGCTGAATGTTTGCTGACCTACTACACATTTCATGATCTAATCAAATATTTAGCTGTTACGGCATCAACGTGTCCAAACTCAAGCTCTGAAAGCTGCAGTTTGTTTGACATCCAGCAGAGGCAGCAGTGAGTCAGTCCCCATAGACTTCCATGTTAAAACTTTACATCAGAAATAAACATGTTTATGGCCTGATGTTACGGCCAAAAGGCCAAACCGGCTGTGTGGACTCGAGAGCAGACATCGACAGAGGCAAAACCCGACGTGAAAATAGTGCTTCATTTACAGTGGTGCACAAACGCAGTAGTAAACAATAGTAGACAATCCCGATAAAGTTGACTATGAACTATGAGCTAAACTTGAGACAAGTAATCAGAACTATGAGCTGTGACTAAGTCCATGAACAGGTCGAGGGGAGGAAGAGGGGTAGTGGAATACAGAGCCAGCATTGCAGGTGGAGAACAACTTGAGAGGGGTACCGCTCAGTGAGTTGTGATCCAAAATGAATCTGGAGGCAGGCAAGTCGTATGCCGTGACGAAGGAAGTGTAACCAGTTTTGCAGAACATCAGCGTCCAGATGAAGGTAGTAGATGAAGACACAGATGAAGAAGTATTGTCTGCAAGTACAGGGAGTGCAGAATTATTAGGCAAATGAGTATTTTATCCACATCATCCTCTTCATGCATGTTGTCTTACCCCAAGCTTGATAGGCTCGAAAGCCTACTACCAATTAAGCATATTATTATTATTATTATTATTATTTTTTTTTTCCGCCTGTCCCATTTGGTTCTTTAGCCATCAGAATTGTTGTCTGAAGACCAACAAGGATACCCAATGGATTTACTTTGCCAAATGGATCATCGTGGCATTGCCGTATTGGTCCATTTGGTCGATCTTTGTTTTTATTATTTATTATATTTTATTTTCAGATGTTACAGACGGGACAGACATGAGTGAGGGATAGGAAAGGGAGAAAGAAAGAGGAAGGAAAGGAAAAACAGAAGGGGAGAGGGACAGTGAGAAAGGGGGGGAGAAAAAAAAAAAAATCTCCTGGATCACCTGTTGAGAGAAGAATAGAAAACAAGCAAAAAAAGACAAAAAAAAACAAAGCAACATACTAAACACAACACCATCGCATTAATCTAGCTAAGTGTAAACAGCAGTAAATACTAAATATTCAATGTTGTTGTGCAGCACGCAGGACAGATGTGCTTCGAAGTAGCAGCCAAGAAAGGTGTAATTTGGGTCTACGAGCAGTGAACACCCGTGTGCATACCTGTGTGGATCAGCGCGCTTGTATTCCAAAGGTTTCTCCATGTAACGTAATGTAATCTAATAGATAATTTCTATATTGGTTAGAATTAAGATTATTTTTATTTTTCCAGTTCATGAGGACTGTTTTCTTGGCTATGCATAGGGCAGTGAAAATCATATGGGCTATATTCTTTTCTGAAGTGACATTATCTAAGCTGCCCAGTAAACACACTAAGGGGGAAGTTGGAATGTTACATTTCAGACACTTTGATAAGTCTTCACATATCTCGCGCCAAAACTTTTGCACTGGTGGACAGAACCAAAGAGCATGGATGTAATTGTCTGGTGTATTGCCTTGACAGTGTGAGCAGTTGTTGGAAGATGTAAAGCCCATCTTGAACATCCGATGACCTGTATAGTGCACTCTATGTAGTATTTTGTATTGTATTAATTGCAGACTGGGATTTTTAATTAATTTAAAGGTTTTTAAGCAAATCTGAGACCAGAAGTTTTGGTCTAAGCTGACTGATAAATCTGCTTCCCACTTTGCAATAGGAAGGGATATTGATTCATCTAATTTAGAAAGTGTTCTGTATATTTTAGATAATAATTTGGGGGATTTAAGAGTAAGAAAATGTGCCGCACTTAGTGGTGTTTGTAGTTCAACTTGACTGAGGTTAAATTTCTTTTTTACTATGGATTTAATTTGTTGATATTCTAAAAATCTTGTCTTGTTGATCCCATATTGTGTAACTAGTCTGTCAAATGGAATAAATTCTGTTCCCTCTAATATATGTTCTAAGTATTTAATTCCTTTACAACTCCATTCTGGGAAATTAATCATATTATTGTTTTGTAATATGTCAGGGTTATTCCAGATAGGTGTACGTTTGCATGGGATTAATGAAGACTCTGTCATTTTTAGAAACTCCCACCATGCTGTCAGAGAAGAGCTAATATTGATGCTTTTAAAGCATTAATGTCGTGTGATGTTTGAGCTGATAAATGGTAGGTCTGAAATCTCTAGATCCTTGCATAGTGCCTGTTCAACATCTAGCCAGGGCTCAACTAAGAAGGTATGTTTTAACCATTCTGAGATGAACTGAAGCCTGTTGGCTAAGAAGTATTGGTGAAAATTAGGCAGATCTAATCCTCCTCTATCCTTGGTTCTTTGTAGCGTTTTTAAGCTGATACGCGGGGGTTTATCTTTCCAAAGGAATTTGGAAATATATGAATCCAGAGATCTGAACCAATCTTGTGATGGTTTGTTAGGGATCATCAAAAATAAGTAATTTATTTTTGGTAAGATCATCATTTTTATAGTGGCGACCCTTCCCATGAGTGATATGGGTAAAGATTTCCATCTAGTCAGATCGCCTTCTACTTTCTTTAGAAGTGGGATGTGGTTTAATTTAGTTAAGTCTGAAAGCTTAGGAGAGACATTAATACCTAAATATTTAATATTTCCGGATTGCAGTGGGGCAGAGGAAGAGTTATGGAAGGAGCAGTTAATGGGGAGAACTGTAGATTTTGGCCAGTTAATTGAATAATCTGAAACTCTTGAAAACCAGTTTATTAAAGTAATTACCTCAGAGAGGTTGGTTTGTGTGTTTTGCAGAAAAAGCAACACATCATCCGCATAGAGACTGATTTTATGTTCTATGTTCTTACATTTTATGCCCTTAATTGTTGTAGCCTGTCTAATTGCTGCTGCTAGAGGTTCGATAAAAATTGCAAAAAGTGAAGGGGAGAGTGGGCATCCCTGTCTGGTGCCCCTCAGGAGACAGAAGCTGGAGGATGTCTGGTCATTTGTTCTGATACGAGCTGTTGGGGAATTGTATAATATTCTTATCCAGTTTATGAAAGAGTTTCCAAAACCAAATTTGTGTAAAGTTGCGAATAAAAATTTCCAGTTAACTCTGTCAAATGCTTTTTCTGCATCTAGAGATAATATTATGGTTTCGATGTTTTTATCGTATGAGTAGTCTATTAAATTAAGTAATCTACGAGTGTTTGTTGAGGAGTGCCGACCTTTTATGAAACCTGTTTGGTCAGGATGAATTAAGAGGGGGGTCATTTTCTCTAATCTCTTTGAGAGAGCTTTGCAGATTATTTTAAGGTCTACATTTAAAAGAGAAATTGGACGATAGCTTGAGGGAAATAAAGGGTCTTTGCCTGGCTTTAGCAGGAGACTAATGTTGGCAGAATTCATATTTGGTGGTAGTCTGCCATTTTCCTCGATTTCCTGCAACATGCCGTGGAATACTGGTGCCAAAATTATCCAGAATTCTTTGTAGAATTCTGCAGGGAAGCCATCTGGACCTGGAGCCTTATTATTGGGCATACTTATCAGGGCTTCCTGGAGTTCACTTGGCGTCAGTGGCGAATCCAGTTCCATTGCTTGACTGTCTAGTAATTTTGAAAGAGTTACGTTGTCAAGAAACAGATCAATTTCATTTTTAGATGGGTTTATTTGTGGTGAGTATAAAGTTTCATAGAAAGCCCTAAAAATGTTGTTTATTCTTCCAGGATCATATATTGTGTTCCCCGATAAATCTTTAGCAGCACATATAGTTGTTTTTTCTTTATTTATTTTTAGCTGGTTAGCTAGAAATCGACCTGATTTGTTACTGTGTTCAAAATTCTGCAAGCGAAGTCTTTGTATAAGGAATTGTGTTTTTTTATTAATAATTTCATTTAATTCTAGTTTTGTTTTGCATATTTTGTTCAATGTTTCCTGATCTTGGTTGCACGCGTAGGCTTCTTCTAGTGATTTGATGTTTTTTTCTAATTCCTGAATATTTTTGTTTTCTTCTTTCTTTTTGTGTGATGAGAAAGAAATTATTTTACCTCTCATCACAGCTTTCCCTGCTTCCCATAGAACAGAAGCTGATGTTCCGGGAGTGTCATTAAAGTCTAAATATGAAGTCCACTCTTTTTTAAAATATTTAATAAAGTCTTCATCTTTAACTAGTGATATATTAAATCTCCAGTTTTTTCTTGGCGTAGTATTATTCTTGTGCATTAGTGTTAAAGATAGAGGAGCATGATCGCTGACAGCTATAGGATGAATCTCAGTGTCTAAAATGTCACACAGCAGTGAGCTGCTGACCAAAAGATAATCCAGACGAGAGTAAGAGTGATGAACATGCGAGAAAAAAGTATATTCCTTACTGGTGGGGTGAAGAGAGCGCCATGCATCGCAAAGACCAAAGTCACTCATATACTGTTTGATTATATTTGTGGACTGCCAATTGCGCTGAGTTCCTGTTGTGTTGAGCCTATCCATGTCTTCATTTAGTCCAAGGTTGAGGTCACCGCCAAGAATGAGTGTGCAATCAAGGTGTTCAGAGAGTGCACTAAAAAATCCGTGGAAGAATGAGGGTTCATCAACATTTGGACCGTATATACTTACAATACATAGTTTTTTGTTCAATATTGATAGTTTAATAATTAGAAATCTACCTTCTGGATCTATAACTGTATCGAGTACTGTAAAATTAACATTTTTATGTATTAAAATTGCTACTCCCCGTTGTCTAGAATTATAACAGGCTGCAAACACGTTAGGAAACTCGGGTGTTTTAAGTTCGTTTAAACCTGTGACAGGTCTGTGAGTTTCTTGTAATAAAACAACATCTGCCTGTAGTTTTTTAAGCTGGTTAAATATCTTTAACCTCTTTCCTCTGGTGCCAGCTCCATTTACATTCCATGTGACAAACCTCAGCATGCCCATAATTGTGTGTGTATGTCTAATGAAGTATGCTGGGTGTTTCGTTTAGACAGGTGGAGAGAATGTGGAAACATCCCTTGTTTGTAAATAGAAAGAGAAAAAGAAGTGTGGTGAGAGGCTCCATAAGTCTGACTATGTGTGTGAATATTCACTAATATGAACAAGCGTGGCTTGCTTATGTGTCCTGCAAGTCTGTGCGTGCTGTGAGGCTGTTGTGAATGTGCTGCCGTTGAGCTGATGTGTTTGCGTGATCGTGGTGTGAAAATATGGAGAAATAGAGGGTGTTGTTTGTAGGTGAGTGGGGAAGTAGGTGATCACAGCAGTGAAAGACAAGAGAAAGAAAGAAACCACATGAACTGTGAGCAACAACAACAAAAAAGAAACGAAACGGAAACATTCCAATTAAAGCAATGACGGAGGGTGACGGTGTTATATCTGCTATGACATCATATTGATATTACTAGGTTAAACCCATGTTAAAAGAGAAAGTGTGAATGAATAAGAAAAGAGTGTAGCGGGTTCTTATCTGGAGTGCAGTCAATATAACCACGGTGTGGTGCCGGGGTCGCGGTAGAGCTGTCCGTCCACGTAGAGCCGGTCCACGGCGATGACAGCACGGGAGCCTTTCTGGATGAAGCTACGTCGAACTGGGAACAGGACCTTGCGTCGTTCCAGGATCTCTTTGGGGAACTGGTCGTTCATGCTGAAGTCCGTTCCTTTCAGCTCTCTGCCGCGACTCTTCACCTGTTCCTTCTGTTTGAATTGACCAAATTTGGCCACAATAGGCCGTGGTCTCCCGGTCCGCGACCGCACGCCCCCCAAGCGATGTACTCTATCGAAGTTGATGTTCTTTACGGTGTCCTCCGGCAGCTTCAGGTGGATTTTAATGAAGCTTTTCACCGTTGCCTCTGCGTCCTCTCCGGCAGTTTCTGGAATACCAGAAAACACAAGATTATCTCTCATGCTACGGGCTTGTAGATCGATAACGGACTCTTTTATTTTTTTATTTTCAATGTTTAGCTGGGTCACGTTATCGGTGAGAGATTTGACCGACTCCCGTAGCGTGGCATTTTCAGCGGCAAGCGTTTCCACCTGCTGCTGGCTGAATTCCAGGGATTCTCTCAGAGATTTAAATTCCCGGTGTAAAATCTCCACCAGGGACAGCCTCGCATCGAAACTGGACAATCGCTTGTCGATTGACTCCAGGATGTCTGCGATGTCTTTGCCGGCAGGCGATGTTGTACCGGGGGAGTCTGCCGGGCGACATCTCTTCGATGACGGCGTCTCAATTTTGGCCGGGGAAGATGCACTCTGGGTCTTCTTCATTACTAAATCTTGAAAACAGCGGTCGATGTAATCTTGGAGAGCGTCTAAACTCTCCCCGTTGTCCTCCAGGGTGTTAGAGATGATAAAACAGATGTTGTTAGTTATATGACAATTGATTAGTATATTTGGTAATACTGAAGCTTGGAAAACCTTTGTTAAACTCTATGCTACCATTTGCTTTTTCTCCGCCAAAATCTCCGGCGTCTGACGTCACCTACAACATGGGTCGCTTACCTTGTCCGTCACTGTTAATTAATCATATTAGGTGATGTGCATCTCTGTAATGAGAAGGGGTGTGGTCTAATGACATCAACACCCTATATCAGGTGTGCATAATTATTAGGCAACTTCCTTTCCTTTGGCAAAATGGGTCAAAAGAAGGACTTGACAGGCTCAGAAAAGTCAAAAACAGTGAGATATCTTGCAGAGGGATGCAGCACTCTCAAAATTGCAAAGCTTCTGAAGCGTGATCATCGAACAATCAAGCGTTTCATTCAAAATAGTCAACAGGGTCGCAAGAAGCATGTGGAAAAACTAAGGCGCAAAATAACTGCCCATGAACTGAGAAAAGTCAAGCGTGCAGCTGCCAAGATGCCACTTGCCACCAGTTTGGCCATATTTCAGAGCTGCAACATCACTGGAGTGCCCAAAAGCACAAGGTGTGCAATACTCAGAGACATGGCCAAGGTAAGAAAGGCTGAAAGACGACCACCACTGAACAAGACACACAAGCTGAAACGTCAAGACTGGGCCAAGAAATATCTCAAGACTGGTTTTTCTAAGGTTTTATGGACTGATGAAATGAGAGTGAGTCTTGATGGGCCAGATGGATGGGCCCGTGGCTGGATTGGTAAAGGGCAGAGAGCTCCAGTCTGACTCAGACGCCAGCAAGGTGGAGGTGGAGTACTGGTTTGGACTGGTATCATCAAAGATGAGCTTGTGGGGCCTTTTCGGGTTGAGGATGGAGTCAAGCTCAACTCCCAGTCCTACTGCCAGTTTCTGGAAGACACCTTCTTCAAGCAGTGGTACAGGAAGAAGTCTGCATCCTTCAAGAAAAACATGATTTTCATGCAGGACAATGCTCCATCACACGCGTCCAAGTACTCCACAGCGTGGCTGGCAAGAAAGGGTATAAAAGAAGAAAAACTAATGACATGGCCTCCTTGTTCACCTGATCTGAACCCCATTGAGAACCTGTGGTCCATCATCAAATGTGAGATTTACAAGGAGGGAAAACAGTACACCTCTCTGAACAGTGTCTGGGAGGCTGTGGTTGCTGCTGCACGCAATGTTGATGGTGAACAGATCAAAACACTGACAGAATCCATGGATGGCAGGCTTTTGAGTGTCCTTGCAAAGAAAGGTGGCTTCGATAATCAATACATGGCCGTAGGCTCTTGTCCTTCTTAGCAACAAAAAAGAACCCGGCCGCAACAGGGGAGGATGATGGGCGGATCAGACCTGCGGCGAGTGACTCGTTAATGTACGTCTCCATGCTATCCCGTTCAGGCTGAGAGAGACTGTATAAGCGGCTGGTAGGAAGTGGGGCGCCTGGGAGGAGATCGATTCCGCAGTCGTACGGCCGGTGAGGGGGAAGAGAACGTGCTCTATCTTTACAAAAAACCTGCTCAAGGTCGTGATAGACTGAAAGTACAGACGAGAGATCGGGCGGCTCAGATGGTGGGGGGTTACTCAGAGGGTTCGCGGGTGGAGTTGCGGCTTTTAGACAAGACATGTGACATTCCTCTCCCCACCCCAGAATGCTTTCCCTCCGCCAATCCAGGACCGGGTTGTGTAGAAGTAACCAGGGGAACCCTAAGGCCAGCGGTGTAAGAGGAGCCTTAAACACAAACAGCTGCAACGTCTCGGAATGGTTGCCAGAGAGGGTTAACGATATTGGCTCCGTAATATGGGTGATATCCGGGAGACGCTGTCCACTGAGGGCGGTAACTTGGAGTGAGTGAGGCAGCGGTTCAGTGTTTAATTTTAATTCCCGAGCAAGGGACTCGTCAATGAAATTCTGCTCTGCGCCTGAATCGATTAGTGCGTGGAGTGGATGAGAAACCGAACGAACCGTTAGCTTAGCCGCAAGCATCAAGCGAGGGGGAGATGGTGAACAGGAAACCTCGCCCACCCGTACTCTCCCCTCTACTGGCGGGCGCGGTCTTTTGGCTGGTATGGACAGGAAACGGCCATATGACCTTTACGGCCGCAGTAGAAGCACTCACCAGCCCTCCAACGCCGTTGTCGCTCTTCCGGCGTTAATCTGGAGCGCCCTATCTGCATGGGTTGCTCACCCTCGTCTTCATAGTTCCGGTCCCATCCTCCCATTCCACTCGCCGTACCTCCGCCGGAAGCCGTCTCCTCTCGTCCAAGAGGCTTCTGGGAGTTGTAGTCTCTAGTGCCGCGTCGCGCTCGTATGTTGTCATCCACCTTCACACAAAGGGTCATAACATCAGGAAGAGTAACAGGTAATTCCCTCATAACCAGCTCCTGTTTTAGCTCGTCACACAGGTTATTCAACAGAGTACTTATCAGTGCCGACTGCCCCCACCCGGTCTCCTCTGCCAGAGTCCAAAACTCAATCGAGTAGTCGGCCATGCTCCGTCTTCCCTGCTTCAAATTAAGCAGTCGGTGAGCCGCCGCTTCGGCCCCGGTGCCTCTCTCAAAGACATTCTTTTTTTTTTTTTTTTTTTTTTTTTTTTTTAAATGACATCAGAAACAGCAGTATGCGACATTACGTGATGGCAGAGCTTCAGTTCATCCTTTGTCATTTTTTTTTTTTTTTTTTTTAATAAATAGGACAGGGGGAATGAATGAGAGAAAGAGGGGGAGAGAAAGAAAGAAAACCAAAGGGGAGAAGAGACGGTGAGAAGGGGGGGGAAGAGAGAGAAAAAAAAAAAAAAAAAGAACTCCTGGGTCACCTGTATGGAGAAAAAAAAACAAACAAACAAAAAAAACAAACAGAGGAGACAGCAAACAACAAAGAGCAACATAATAATAGAGAAAACAAAGCACCATCACAATAAACTAGCTAGTCATAGATATCAATATTTACTAAATAATAAACGATATTGTGCAGCACGCAAGATAGACAGCGCACAGTGTGCTTTGAGGTAGCAGCCAAGAAAGCTTTAGTCCGCGTCTGTGAATACCCATGTGTGCATACCTGTGTGGATCAGCATGCTTGCATTCCAAAGGTTTCTCCATGTAATGATCTGCTAGGGAGTGTGGGGGGGCCACAGCCCCGTCCTCCAGGGTGTGAAGCGGGTATGGAGGAGATCAAAACTCCAGATATCCAGAGGCCCCCAGAACACAAGAGACCATGGAAGACCAACAGAGGGGCAGCCGCGCCACTATTCCAGTAAGAGCTGAGGAGAGTCCCAGATGAGGGCTCGCCCAGCAGCCGCGGAGCAGAAGTCAGGGGGAGTTGCAGTGACGCGCCCGTGAGCTCCGCCGGCCCCCAGCTGCGCCTGAGTGACCGAGCCCCAGGCCGAGAGGCCGGGGGCACCCCACCTCCAAAGGGGGCCCGAGCGAGCCCCAGGCCCCAGGCCCCGACAAGCGGCCGCCAAGGAGTGAGCCGGTGTGTACCCGGACGCCCACCCCCAGACACAAAGAACCACCAACACACGCCGTACCTCCGCCGGAAGCCGTCTCCTCTCGTCCAAGAGGCTTCTGGGAGTTGTAGTCTCTAGTGCCGCGTCGCGCTCGTATGTTGTCATCCACCTTCACACAAAGGGTCATAACATCAGGAAGAGTAACAGGTAATTCCCTCATAACCAGCTCCTGTTTTAGCTCGTCACACAGGTTATTCAACAGAGTACTTATCAGTGCCGACTGCCCCCACCCGGTCTCCTCTGCCAGAGTCCAAAACTCAATCGAGTAGTCGGCCATGCTCCGTCTTCCCTGCTTCAAATTAAGCAGTCGGTGAGCCGCCGCTTCGGCCCCGGTGCCTCTCTCAAAGACATTCTTAAACTTAGCGAGAAAATCGGCATAGGTTATTTCAGGATCCGTTCTTAATACAGCCTGCGCCCAATTTAATGCTTGACCACATAGCAACTGAACAAAAAAAGCAATCTTAGCTGCATCGGTCTCATAAGTCCGCCGTAGCTGGTTGAACTGTAATGTCACTTGCGTTAAAAAACCCGCAGTCTTGCGGAACTCACCAGAGAATGGTTCCGGTACGGGCAGCGACCGCTCTGGAGGCTCCGCATGGGCCGGCGGTGGAGGAGCGGAGGTCCCGGGCACAGAGGGCTCGTGAGCCGGTTACCGTGGAACAACGGGCGGAGATGTAGTGGGCGGGCTTACCAGCGGTATCTGTTGAGCGATGGCTTGAGTTAGCGCTGTCAGCTGCTGATTAATGTGCAGTAACATTTGTTCGTGGCGGTCCAAGATAGCCTCCGTGGAGATGACCGGCTGCTGGGTGGCTGAGTCCGCTGAGTCCATGGTGTGGCTGGATCGTTACTGTCACGGCGTACGGGGTGGACTCACGCGCTGGACTCCGGGGATGATGCACACAAGGAAATTTATTGCAGAACAATGTCCAAAGAGAGTATATACACAGATATGAGGCAGTGCTATTTACAAGGGGGTGCGAGGCAGTGCTATGTACAAAAGGTGAGGGGGGCAGGGCTCCGGGGAAAATCCAGGGGAACACGCTCGTCTCACTCCACACAATCCAGACACGAATCCACTCGCACACCCGGGGAACAGTCCAGGGAATCTGTACACAAAGAGACGCTTGTTAAATGCTGAACACATACACTGCATGGGAAAATACTTGCTGGGGCGCTCGACTTTCACTGACGCGATTCTCGCAACGATCCAGCGAAGAACAGCCGTTGCTTCCCCTCTTAAATACCACACTGATAAGGCACAGGTGTTTCTTCCTCCGAGGGCGTGGGCCAAGGGCGTGAACCCATAATGAGTTCAGCCCTGGCGAGAAAGCGGAGAAGAGAGAGAGAGAGAGGACTAGAGAAAAAGAGGGGGAGACAGCTGATCAGCGACCAGCTGAACCCCCAGGCCGTGACACATAATCTTTAACAACAGAAAAGAAGAAGAAAAAAAAAATCAGTTTTCTTTTTGACGTTTATTCAGCTGTGTGAAAACTTTAATCTAAGCCAAACTGATTTACTCAGGAACAAATAAAACACCGAGAAAAGCCAAACAATACAATTTTTAACGCATCTAAGTGACTTATGTATCATGTTTAACCTGATTAGCAAAAGACCGTGGGGGGTCTGAATACGATGTGCCTGGAATTCGCTGTTCTTGCCGGCTAACAGACGTCTCCGAAAAAGTCGGTGCACTTTTGCAAATATGTGATGTCTTGATAAACAAGCAGATATTTGAAGTTTACACAGCTACATTCTCACCTGAAAATAAGTTTATTTTGTGACCCAGAAAGAGTAATATTTCAAACTCTCTGCACTCCTCCGCCATTGCTGCGTATTTTTATATTATTATAAACATTTTATAAATAATAATTTAATAAAGTATTGAAAAGAGTAATATTCAAACTAAATAGCTGCCCCCATTGTTGGAAACGGCTGGGCCGCGCTATGACTTCGGGGATAGGTTGGGCCACGAAGGATACACCCGCTCCTGTATATTTAAGAACACTACACCCGACCCAGCAGCCGTTGAATTGGGACAGCCTTCGTTGAGTTGCTGTGAAGTAATTGGCCTTCAAATGCCTCCAAAGGATGCGGTCCCTGAATTAAGAAACAGCCCCTTATGCCTGATCATTTCCCCCCGATAATACAAGAAAGCTTTTATAACTTACCTGGACTAAAGTTTGCATTATTAGGGGGAATGGTCTCTTTGACTGACAGGTGGATGCTAACACAGGTGACTGTAGCTGCTAGCTATCTGCTAGCTTTACCTGAACTGGACCTCTGGACCGTGTTTGTGCTGGAGCCTTCTGGAGACTTTTAATGACATCATGTGACCAATAATATGGCTGCTGTGAGCTCACTGTACTAACAGACCGTCCAAGAAGCCAGAGCTCCAGTTTTAGGGCAGAAATTTAAGCATTTCAACTGGATGTTACTGAGCACTAATTAGCAGGTATTGCTCTCATACAGTGTGAGATAATTTCCAAATTATCACTCATCAGACGCTGGCTCGTCAGAGCTCTTCATTACCAGCATGGGGTTAATTAGCATGGTCATGTTGGCTCAGTGTGTTTTCGTGTCACATGTGTTGTTGTAGATGTCACACACTCCTTTTAGTTCCACAGTTCTGGTCACAAACAAACATCTGAACAATCCCCACAAACAGAAACAGCCTCCTACACATTTGCTTTATCTGCTCACTGTTTGCACAGGAACTTCTTAGAATCGTATTTCCACCACCAAATCAAGCTGCAGCTAAATTTTAAAGTTAAATCTTATTTAAAGGCAGCACAGCTTCCTTGGAATGATTACATCCAAAATCCAAAAGTGGTCCGTTAAGGGCTATAACCCCCCAAACTGTCCAGACTTTTTTTCAGAGTGTGTATGCTGCAATACTTTGTAGTGTCACAGGTTATGTTAGGGTTATGTTAGAGATATCTTGGATCTGTTGAAATGAGTGGAAGAGGGACATTCTGGAGAGAGATCCAAAGAAGAACACAGGAGCAGTGCTGAAGTGAGGTACAGGAAAGTATTTACAGGATATTTCTTGAACTTATTCTAATTTTGAGCTGACACAAATATCTTCATGTATCAGCTCATACTGAGATCAGTGTTAAGTTAATGGTGAAGAAGAAACCATTGCTCATTGCATCATGGGAAGCCCTAGCTGCCTTACCCTATTGCACTGTAACTAAGGGAGGATTCATTATTCATCCTGATAATAATGAATTACAGTCGTCCAGCCTAGAAGTAATAAATGCATGAACTAGTTTTTCACTCTGAGTCAGGATATTTCTAATTTTAGAGATGTTGCACAAATGGAAGAAAGCAGTCTTACATATTTGTTTAATATGTGCGTTGAAGGACATGTCCTGGTCAAAAATGACTCCAAGGTTCCTCACAGCGTTACTGGAGGCCAAGGTAATGCCATCCAGAGTAAGAATCTGCTTAGATACCATATTTCCAAGATTTTCAGGGCCGAGTGCAATAACCTCAGTTTGATCTGAATTAAGAAGCAGAAAGTTAGCGGCCATCCAGGTCTTTATCTCTTTAAGACATTACTGCAGTTTAACTAATCGGTGTGTGTTATCTGGCTTCATGGACAGATAGAGCTGGGTGTCATCTGCATAGCAGTGAAAATGTATGCTATGTCTTCTAATGATGCTGCCTAAGGGAAGCATGTATTCTGAGGCTCAACAGAGCTCTGACTTTTTGTCAGCCTGGCTACAGTGCTGAAGAGAAACCTGGGGTTGTTCTGATTTTCTTCAATCAGTGACGAATAGTAAGATGTCCTGGCTTTGCGGAGGGCTTTCTTATAAAGCAGCAAACTATTTTTCCAGGCTAAATGATGATCTTCTAAATTTGTGACACACCATTTTCTCTCCAGCTTAGGAGTCATCTGCTTTAACAGTAGGAGGGCTCATTTTAAAATCTCCTGGAACCACAGCAGTAATTGCAAAGACAGAATTTCTTGGAGAAGGTAAGTGATTTTCAATTGTCAGTAAAGTTTGACAAAACAATTATTTAAGATTAATTTTTATGGTTTTTATTAGTTTATTTGTTTTTATTAGTTATCGATGATTTATCAAAATCAGAATCAGAATCAGAATACTTTATTCATCCCGAGGGAAATTAGGGTTACAGCAGGCAGCACTCTAATGGCGCATGCGCACTTACAAAGGAACCTTCTGACCAACTTTACACAAACATCACATTGGGCAGACATGTCAGAAAGGTAGGCTGATAGGAAAAAACAACGAAAATACACTACATGAGGTAAGAGGAGGAGAAAAAAAACTCCACTCAGACTGAGCTCCTAGTGGGAGAACAGTTTGATAACAGAAAAAACACCTCAGCACAAAAAGCACATGACTATCAACACACCATAGAAACACGAGACAAGCAACAGGGGCGGGTAAAGGGTAAGAGAGAGCCGGTGTAGGCAGCGCATCCGGTCCTGCAGCATCTGTGCTGGTCCAGTTGACTGCTATCTTCCCCGGTAGGGCAAAATCATCGAAGGCGTTGGAAAGGGAGGGGGGATGAGTGAGTGCTTATCAGTGTAAGTGTGTGTGTGTGCGTGTCCATAGTTTAACTGAGACAGTGTCCTTCGGCCTATCAGGCTAAGTAAACAGTCCTCCAGGTGTCCTTGCATGGGATGGGAAGAATAGCCGTAACACAGTCATTATCAGGGAGTGATTGTTCGGCTCCAGCCTTGGGCCTGCAGCTGGCGCCGTGATGGGGATCCGCAATGTTTATGTTGGTTTTGTTAATTTCCATGCGAGCAGCCCAGGAGAATTTTTCAGGCTGCTCTTTAACACTCCGACACTGATCATTTCATTACAGATTGTGATGGCAAGCCACACATGGTAAGCTCCACACTTCACCACCAGTTGATTCACTGTAGTTTACTTTGCAGTCACTACTTTAATATATTCTACTTATTGTTAAATACCTTCACCAGCACATCAACTGCCCCACCCGGGGCACTAGGACATTAGACCATTGCTACACCCCGTTATAGAACTGTTAAAAGGCTCAGCCCCTGCCGGCATTTGGAAAATCGGACCATGCCTGCTTACAAACAAAGGCTAAAGCACCAACCACCAATCAGGAGGGAGGTCGCTCGCTGGATGGACCACTCAATGACCGCGCTGCAGGACGCACTGGATGACGCAGACTGGGACATGTTTCGGCGCAGCTCTGATGACATCAACATGTTTACGGAAGCGGTTGTGGGATTTATCGGGAAACTAGCGGACGACACAGCAGAAAGAACTATCATCCGAACGTTTCCCAACCAGAAGCCGTGGGTGGATAAAAACATCCGCGACACTCTGAGATCACACACCGCTGCCTACAATGAAGGGCTCATCTCCGGTAATATGGACCTATACAAGGCTGCGTCCTACAACGTGTGCAGTGCGGTCAGAAAGGCAAAGCGGAGCTACGGGGAAAAACTAGAGTCACAGCTACGACGGTGCGACTCTAGGAGCCTGTGGAAAGGACTGCGGACAATAACGGACTATAAACGACCAGCGTCTTCAATGATGAATCCCGACGCTTCACTGGCTGATGAGCTGAACACGTTTTACGCTCGCTTCAACGCCGCAGCAATTAAAACAACAAACGGCTGTGCGCGCTCGGAGTGCATCAGTGAAAACAATGCATTCATCATCACAGAGCATGCCGCAAGGAACACCTTCAGGAGGGTGAACACCAGGAAGGCAGCAGGACCAGATGCAATCCCTGGCCAGGTCCTGAGAGCCTGCACTGACCAGCTAGCACCGGTGTTCACGGAGATCTTCAACCTCTCCCTGGCCCAAGCTGTGGTTCCCACGTGATTCAAACAGTCCATTATTGTTCCTGTTCCAAAGAAACAACAGCCCGCTTTCCACAATGACTACCGTCCAGTAGCACTGACTTCAATTGTAATGAAGTATTTTGAATGACTGATGAGAGATCACATCACTTCTTCACTTCCTGCCACCATCGACTCACTTCAGTTTGCTTACCGGACTAATCGTTCCACAGACGATGCCATATCTCACCTGCTCCACACATCCCTGAGTCACCTGGACACTGGCAGAGGGAATTATGTTAGGATGCTGTTCGTGGACTACAGTTCAGCATTCAACACAATAATTCCCTCTAAGCTTTTCACCAAGTTGACGGATCTAGGACTCAGCTCATCACTGTGTCAGTGGATCCTCAACTTCCTCACAGACAGACCCCAATCAGTGAGGGTGGGAAAACAAGTCTCCCCCTCCATCTCACTCAGCACTGGAGCGCCTCAGGGCTGTGTTTTAAGCCCCCATGCTGTACTCACTGTACACTTATGACTGTGTAGCCACATCAGACACCACCTCCATTGTCAAGTTTGCTGACGACACTGCTGTTGTGAGCTTGATCTCCGACAACATCGAGACGGCCTACCTGGAGGAGATTAGGAACCTGGAGACCTGGTGCCAGGAGAATAACCTCCTCCTAAACATCAGCAAGAGTGGACAGTTTCCGATACCTGGCTGTCCACATCACTCAGGACCGGTCATGGTCCTGTCACATCAACATCCTGGTTAAGAAAGCCCGGCAGCGTCTCTTCTTCCTCAGAAGACTTAGAGACTTCCATCTGCCACTGAAGGTGCTCAAGAACTTTTACTCCTGCACCATCGAGAGCGTCCTGACGGGAAACATCTGCACCTGGTTTGGGAACAGCACCAAGCAGGACAGAAGAGATCTGCAAAGGGTGGTGCACTCGGCAGAACGCATCATTCAATCAGAGCTCCCTGACCTGCTGTCCATCTACACCAAGCGGTGCCAGACCAAAGCTAGGAAGATTATGATGGACCTCTCCCATCCCAACAATGGACTCTTCTCACTGTTGAGGTCTGGGAAGCGCTTCCGCTCCCTTAAGGCCAAAACAGAGCCCCAGGCTATTCGGGCGCTGAACCAGGTGTAGGACTGGACTCTCACACACATCACATCACCACACGCACTCTGGTTTTTCTTCGCACACTTCCTATAATTTATAATCTCTTTCTGCTATTTGCACATTTTTACTGTAAATGGTAAATGGCTTGTATTTGTATAGCGCTTTTCTAGTGCCTAAGGACCCAAAGTGCTTTACACCAGTCACACAAACATTCACACACTGGTGATGGCAGCTACATTGTAGCCACAGCCACCCTGGGGCGCATTGACAGAGGCGAGGCTGCCGGACACTGGCGCCACTGGGTCCTCTGACCACCACCAGTAGGCAACGGGGGTGAAGTGTCTTGCCCAAGGACGCAACGACGGCTGTCCAAGCCGGGCTCAAACCAGCAACCTTCCGATTACAAGGCCAACTCCCAACTCTTGAGCCACGATCGCCCTTTGAAATTTCTAAGTTAAATCAGTAAATTTTGTAATAATCCGTAAATTGTAAATACTGTAAAACCACTGTCATCTAATGGTCGGGCATTGCATAGCACAGCTACAGCATTTCACCTCACGTCATACTGTGTATGGTTGTGTGTGTGACAAATAAAACATTTGAATTTGAAAATATTGTTTCTTTATTAAATGTATTTATTTTTCCATCACACCTTCCAATGTTTATATGGCGTGCACACATATTAACACTGCAAGGTCAAAGTTCTGTTTTGTTATATTAACACATCTTTGTTTGAGTTACCTGGTGTTTGGCTCCTCCTCCTGTCTGGCAAAAGGTGTGGCAAAGGGCTGGGAGAGCTGAAGTACCACTGACAGCCTAATTCGATGAAACCACATGCTTCAGTTTGTTTGTTTTCACCCCTGTGTGTCTTTTGGTTTAGCTAAGCCAGTATTGAAGTTTCCCCATGTGTCATTTCAGCAGGTCAGTTTGTTTTTTGTTTGAGGTTTCGTTAATTGTTATTCTGAGTTTAGTTTATTGAGTTGACCTCTTTTATTGGTTTGCCTGTTTAAGTTTTGGCTTTGTTAAATATCTTTTCATACTTTGGGGTCAATAAAACCCCTTTTTTTAATTAAACACCTGTGTCCTTCATGCTTTATTGCTTGGTCCCTGACACAGATCATAAAGTTACAAAATGTTTTTTAAAAAACCTAGTCAGAGTGCAACAAATAACACAATAATTAACACATCTAAAAATGTAGTTACAGAAGAAGAGCGTTATGAGTTGTTAAAAATGAGTGACATTAGCTGTAGTAAAATAAAAACGGTATAAAATTTGGTGGCCTGGCAGTACCAAACTTCGAGTTTTATTACTGGTCATTCCAAATAAGGGCGCTTAGTACGTGGGTCAACCCAGAGACTACTACTGCGTGGAAAATGATCGAATCCGCCAAGGCAGCACCGCATAGACTACAAGATCTTCTGTTTGCTAATGTTCCCGCCAATACGCTCTACAACAACAACAAATTCGGACCTACTTCCGCCCCCCCGTGTGTGGCAGCCTGTTACAGCAGCTCTGCTCATTCTGAGTTTCTTTCTTTCTTATCTTTTTCTTCTCGTAATTTTTTATAACTAACGTATTAGTAATTAGTAACGTATTGCAACCATGTTCTACCTTTTTGTGCTAGTTCTGGTCGTTTTTCTTAGTTTATTTCTACTTTTTTCACCCGTGTCTGGGGACCCAGAGCAGGGATCCTTTATTTACAGTAAGGATCAGCTGTTAGCGCTGCGTCACGCAGCGGTACTGCCGGCGGACAGACCCGACATTCCCAGCGAGCTGAGGAGGAAAAGACGGGGGTGTCGTGCTGGGAAGGAGCGCCGTCGCCCGAGAAGGAGACATTATCGACCATCTCTTCCTTCTGTAATTATTGGAAACGTAAGATCTTTACCCAATAAGATGGATGAGCTCTCATCGCTAACGAGCGTGACACTACCGGGATTTCAGATCCTGCGAGCGGACAGCACAAGAGAGAGCGGTAAGAGGAAAGGAGGGGGACTGACAGTGTTTGTGAATGACAGATGGTGTAACCCTGGGCACATCACTGTGAAAGAACAACTCTGCAGCAGAGACATTGAGCTGTTAGCGGTTAGCATGCGTCCGTACTACCTGCCCCGGGAATTCTCGCATGTTATCGCAATAACAGCGTATGTCCCCCCCTCGACCAATGCGGATGCAGCCTGTGACACTCTCCACTCAGTGGTCAGCAGACTGCAAACACAATCTCCGAGAGCCCTTCTCATAATATCAGGGGACTTCAATCATGCCTCATTGGACTCTACACTGCCCACCTTCACCCAGTATGTGACCTGCCCAACCAGAGACAATAAAACACTGGACTTACTGTATGCCAATGCAGAAGAGGCATACAGTTCATCACCTCTCCCTCCACTGGGCAGATCTGACCACAACCTGGTTCACCTTGTCCCTGTGTATGAGTCCTTAGTGCGCAGGGAGCCACCAGCCACCCGCACAGTACAGAGATGGCCAGAGGAGAGCGAGGAGGCTCTTAAGGATTGTTTTGAGTCGACTGTGTGGGAGGTGATCTTTGACGACCACGGAGAGGACATCGACAGCCTTACTACATGCATTACTGACTATACTGGAAATCCTTCTACCCTCTCCAATCTTAGAAGAGGTTTACAAGTTTGTGGACAAGGCTCAGCGGGCCCAACACTCTAAAGGAAAATAAAGACAACGCAGGAAATTTCACACCTTGCTTTCAAAAGCACACACTCCTCATCCTGAACCTACACAACCCAGAGAAGAAAACACACCTGAAGTCAGTCAGGAGAAATGGGTTAAGAACTTTTCAGACAGGATTCTCACTGAACCTGAAAAGAGAGTATTAGCCAAAGGACTCAATTTTGCCATTTCTCCACGACAGTTGCCCATAGTGGACCTCATCACAGCCACAGAATCTGCCATACGGATTAATAAATTATCACAGACAGAAGCAGAGCAAATCAGGATGAAAGTCTCAGCCACGCTCTCCAGTGCCAAAGTCCCTCCATCCAACCTCACAATACAGGAAAAGAAGGCCGTCGCTTCCCTGAGCAAAGACCACAACATCACTGTTTTACCAGCTGATAAGGGAAGATGCACCGTGGTCCTAAACACTACAGATTACCATACAAAGATCACTACTCTCCTCAGTGACAACAATACCTACGAAGCCCTAAAGCGAGACCCCACAAGCAGCTACAAAAATAAAGTTATAGCTTGCCTTCAAGACTTTGAAAAGGACAAAATTATTGACCGCCTTACATATCACCGCCTTTACCCAGGGGATGCCATACCCTGCATCTATGGACTTCCTAAGATCCACAAGGAAGCTGTCCCACTCAGACCCATAGTCCCATAGTCAGTAGCATAAACTCAGCCACTTACAACATTGCTAAACACCTTGCTACCATCCTTGCTCCTCTTGTGGGGAACACCCCACACCACATCAAGAACTCCACCGACTTCACCGACAAGGTCCAGAAACTTACCCTGGATCCAGATGAAACCATGGTGTCCTTTGATGTAGTCTCTCTCTTCACTTGCATACCTACCACGGAGGCCGTGGAGACTGTCAGAAAACGACTACAAGAAGACAGCTCCTTGGAAGACAGGACCAACTTCACACCCGATCAGATTTGCACACTGTTAGACCTCTGCCTCACCACTACATATTTCAAGTACAACGAAGGCTTTTACAGACAAAAACATGACTGTGCCATGGGCTCCCCCGTGTCACCTATTGTAGCCAACCTTTACATGGAGGAAGTGGAAAGGAAGGCTCTTGGCTCTTTCAAAGGAAGAGTACCCAGCCACTGGTACAGATATGTGGACGACACCTGGGTCAAAATCAAGACACAAGAAGTGGAATCCTTCACTGCGCACATTAACGCTGTGGATAAAAACATCAAGTTCACCAGGGAAGACACAAAGGACAACTGTTTGCCTTTCCTGGACTGCGCCGTGCACATTGAAGAGAACGGCAAACTCAACATCGAAGTTTACCGGAAGCCCACACACACGGACCAGTACCTCCTCTTTGACTCCCATCACCCTCTGGAACACAAACTTGGAGTAATTAGGACCCTACACCACCGGGCAGAACATGTTCCCTCTAAGCCTGAAGGAAAAAAGAAGGAACACACACATGTAAAGGAAGCACTCAAAACGTGCGGCTATCCTAAATGGGCGTTCTTAAAGTCAGCAAAGAGGCACAGAAAAGAAGACCAGACACCAGCGAGGGAGGATAAGAAGGACAGACGCAACAATACTGTCATCCCCTATGTAGCCGGTGTATCAGAGAAACTCAGGAGAGTTTTCTCCAAGCATGACATCCCGGTGCATTTCAGACCCAGCAACACGCTCAGACAAAAACTGGTTCACCCGAAAGACAAAACGCCAAAACACAGACTTAACAATATGGTGTATGCTGTACAGTGCAGTGAGGAATGCCCAGACCTCTACATTGGAGAGACCAAACAGCCACTTCACAAGCGCATGGCACAACACAGAAGAGCCACCTCCACAGGACAAGACTCAGCAGTCCATCTGCATCTAAAGGTCAAAGGTCACTCTTTCGAGGATGCCAATGTTCACATTTTGGACAGAGAGGACAGATGGTTTGAAAGAGGAGTGAAAGAAGCATCTATGTCCACTGTGAGCGACCATCTTTGAACAGAGGCGGGGGTTTACGACACCAACTCTCTGCCATCTATAATCCAGTTTTGAGTTCCCTTCCCAGACGCCTTAACGCCCACTCACATCCTGGGCCATCTGACCTCAGGAATTCGCATGATAAGGTGGGGCCAGGTTTCACAATGAACACACCCGAAACTCTGGCTGATTGGGAGCCACACCCAGTTTCACACCTTGGCTCAGGCGATTAGAGGATCATCAGGGGTCCTTTCGTCCCTCTGTGGGGGGTTACTCCAACTAGGTTATATCTGGGACTCTCCACCATTTGACCTTAGAACTGAAGAAGCTTCTCGGATGAGAGGTGAAACGTCTTCAAGCAACTTAAAGAAGTCCAGACGCTTTTCTTTGCAAGCTCCTTTGACTACGATGACCTGGATGACTGAGAAATTTCACAGACATACTGACTATATTAATTTCTGTGTGGATAACACCGTACCTACCAGGACTGTACGGTGTTTCTCCAACAACAAACCTTGGATTATCCCAGAAATTAAAGCTGTCCTCAAGCAGAAGAGGAGGGCCTTCAAATCCAAAGACAAAGAGGAGTTGAAAAGGGTGCAGAAAGAGTTGAGGGGACTGATAAGGAATGGGAAGGACAGCTACAGGCAAAAGATGGAGAACCAGCTTCAGCAAAACAACGTTGGTGAAGTCTGGAGAGGCCTCAGAACCATCTCAGGCCACAAACATCAGAACTCTCTGCCTGGGAGGGATGTGAAGTGGGCAAATGAACTGAATCATTTCTTCGACAGATTTCATTCAGCCATGAGGCAGTCTGCAACATCGGCTGCAGACTCACCCACCCCCACTGCTGCTGTTCCACCTCTGACACCTCAGACACTTCACACCTCTTCTGTTCACCCTGCTCACTCCTCCCCACCCCCAACAACAGCTTCCAACACACATTTAACACAAGGCTCCAGCCTGTCTCTCTCACTCACCCAGGTTAGGAGGGAACTGAGGAGGATTGATGGCAAGAAGGCAGCGGGCCCAGATGGCATCAGCTCGAGGGTCGTCAGGTCCTGCGTGGACCAACTGTGTGGGGTGATGGAGCACCTCTTCAACCTGAGGCTGAGGCTGAGGAGAGTCCCACAGCTCTGGAAAACCTGTGTTGTTTTTCGGTGGCTCTGACATCCCACCTGATGAAGACCCTGGAGCGATTGGTCCTGGCTCAGCTTCGGCGCCTAACAAGCTCATCACTGGACCCACTTCAGTTTGCCTACCAGCCTGGCAGATGATGCCGTCATTCACCTCCTACATCGTTCCCTCGCTCACCTGGAGACCGCTGGAAGCACTGTGAGAATCATGTTCTTTGATTTCTCCAGTGCCTTCAACACTATTCTTCCCTCGGTTCTGAAGGACAAGCTGGAGAACTCTGGAGTGGACCAGCACCTCACTACCTGGATTTTGGACTACCTCACCGACCGACCACAGTATGTGAGGACTCAGGGCTGTGTGTCGGACAGGGTCGTCTGCAGTACGGGGGCCCCACAGGGAACGGTTCTGGCTCCGTTCCTCTTCACCATCTACACTGCAGACTTCTCCCACAACTCCACCCAGTGCTTCCTGCAGAAGTTCTCTGATGACTCTGCAATAGTCGGCCTCATCACTGATGGGGACGACAAGGAGTACAGAGGACTGACTCAAGACTTTGTGGACTGATGCCAGCTGAACTACCTCCAGATCAACGCCAGTAAAACCAAGGAGCTGGTGGTGGACTTCCGCAGGCACAAGCATTCTCCACTGCAACCACTGAACATCCAAGGTATGGACATTGAGGCTGTGGACAGCTACAGGTACCTTGGTGTTCATCTGAACAACAGACTGGACTGGACTCATAACTCAGACGCCCTCTACAGGAAAGGGCAGAGCAGGCTGTGCCTGCTGTGGAGACTCAGATCGTTTGGAGTGGAGGGCCCACTCCTGTAGACCTTCTATGACTCTGTGGTGGCTTCTGCTATCTTTTATGGTGTGGTCTGCTGGGGCGGCAGCATCTCTGCCGGGGACAGGAAGAGACTGAACAGGCTGATCCGAAGGGCCAACTCTGTTCTAGGATGCCCCCTGGACCCAGTGGAGGTGGTGAGTGACAGGAGAATGGCGGCTAAGCTGTCATCACTGTTGGACAACATCTCCCACCCCATGCAGCAGACTGTGACAGCACTGAGCAGCTCCTTCAGTGGGAGACTGCGGCACCCACGGTGTGGGACGGAGAGATTTCGCAGGTCTTTCCTCCCCACTGCTGTCAGACTCCATAATAAAGACTTTAACTGATCAAACACACACATCCATACATATGCAATAATACTAAGTGCAATAATCTTTTCTGGCATCGTTGTATTTTTACTCAGTTGTAAATAGCATTTGTATTCTATTTTTATCTTATTGTATATTTTATTCTATTTTATTCTACTGTATGTAGTATTTTATTTTATTCTATTCTGTACAGTTGTGTACTGTATTTATTCTTATTGTATTCTAATTTGTGCTTCATAACCTTTGCACTGTCCACTCCTGCTGTGACAAAACAAATTTCCCACGTGTGGGACTAATAAAGGTTATCTTATCTTATCTTATCTTATTATTGCCAACTCTATACAGGTATGGAGGAAAATAGAAAGGCGGCTAGGTGCTCCAGTTAAATTTTGTAAAAGCTCACCACTCTAGCATAATTTAAAGTTACTATGTGGCAGCCAACCATTTGTTCAACCCTCTTGGTTCTCACTCGGGATAAACCTTTTTGATGATCTATTCAACGTCCAAGGCCTTCGCTCATTTCAGGACTTAAGGACACGTTTTTCTCTTCCTGCATCTTCTTACTTTGTGTATCTGGAGCTCAGATCAGCTTTAAAAGCATATGGTGTCCCCTGGGACTCTCCTCTTCCCTCTCATCCCATGTTGGACTGGATCCTGCTTAACTCTGGCAGACCCTCTGTTTCCAAAATCTACAACAAATTAGCCGAACATGGTATAAAGTCCCTGCCCATTGAATCTATTTGGGTCAGGCAACTGGGAGACCTACAGGTTAATATAGACTGGGATACAGTGTGGTCTAATCTGAGTTTAACTTCTAAGAACCTGGCGCATCAATTAATTCATTTCAAAACCATACACAGAACATACATTACACCCTATAGGAGGTTCCAGATGAAACTACAGGCTACGTATCTGTCACGGTCTGGCTGGCAGACCGTGGGGATGTGGGGAAAGGAGGACCCAAAACGCAGACTCAGCGATGCAAACAGTGCTCTTTATTTACAGTGAAAAGGCTGTAAATACAATAACTCCCCGTTGTTCCCTCAAACCCCGTGTGCGTGCTTCCCTCCGATATCTGTGCTCGTGCTCCCCGCTGTTGTGTTTCCGCACCCCCGTGCGTGCTGCCTCTCCGGACCACTCCTCCTCCTGTAGGGAAACCAGAGACGCAGCCGTCAACACTAACCCTCGGCGGGCATATACGCACAGCACAGACCTAAGCTAACACACACTGACTTGGTAAGATAACTCAATGATCCCGCGCCGGTGGGAGCTCCAACACTCTCCTAAGTAGCTCCCCCGACGAGCCCTGATCACCAACAGGTGTGGCAGAAACTTCAGGTGTGGCCAGTCCTTCGCAGGGCCACACCCATCAGGCCTGCAGGTGGCTGTGCTCCATCCTCCCGCCACACCCGCAGACATACACACGTTTACACCCACACCCTGCCTATACATACGAGTGGGACACAGACTAACACAGCATTGTGGAGAAAACACACATCACCAAATAATAATAATGCTAACAACAATAACAACAGTCAAAACTGGTCACGGACCCCCGAGTCCTCCAGAGCCGGGTCCGTGACAGTATCACTGTCACATCTGCAATGATTCGTTTTTGCACATGCTTTGGGACTGTCCTGTGGTATCCGATTTTTGGGTCTTTGTGAACTCTGTGTTATCTGAGGTACTGGAAGTTTTTTATGTTCCCAATCCTGGTCTTTGTCTCCTTAATGATACCTCTGAAATCTCCTTAAAACAAATGCAATGCAAAATGTTGTTCGCTGGATTCACATCCGCAAAGAAGACTATTACAAAGCAATGGTTCAGTCCTGACATTTGTATGGAATCATTCTGGAGACGATGTCTTATCCGTGTTATTGGTTTTGAACATACCACAGCAAAATTAAATAAAGCTCGACCCACGACTGTTGACGCTTGGAAAATCTTCTCATCCAGAGTTATCTCCTGGAAGAGGCAATAATTGGTTTTAACTTTGTGTTTTTGTGTCTTTTCTTTGCTGTCCCTATGCCTTGTTTGCTAATGTTTGCTTTGCTACTGCAGTTTACAGTTGTGCTGTATATGTCTGTACCCCCCCCCCCCCCCCCAACCCCATTTTAAATCAATAAAATGTTGATCACAAAAAAAAAAACGGTATAAAAGAAGAGCTCACTGTGAGCACAGACTGATTGATGAAACAGACGACTGCCTACAGCTTGCTAGAGAAACATAAAAAACACTTTTAATAATTACTATAAAAACAGAAAGAAGTCGACCATCTCATCCACATCTGCCTCTGATCACCAAGCCTGTAGTCATGAGTGTCCACACGCCTCAGTCCACAGCGCCACCTCCTCAGCTCTGATACTAACCATGTGCTGAATCATATCTGTTATTAACCTCTGTCTCTCTTCCACAGCATGTCTTTATCCTGTCTTCCTTCTCTCCCCCCAACCAATCACAGCAGATGGCCCCGCCCCTCCCTGAGCCTGGTTCTGCTGGAGGTTTCTTCCTGTTAAAAGGGAGTTTTTCCTTCCCACTGTTGCCAAAGTGCTGCTCATAAGGGGTCATATGATTGTTGGGTTTTTTCTCTGTATGTATTATTGTAGGATCTACCTTACAATATAAAGCACCTTGAGGTGACTTGTGATTCGGTGCTGTATAAATATAAATTGAATTGAATCCTCAGGCTTGAAACCCATCTGGCTGCTCCACTCTGATTTCACTCTTTATTTGCTCAAACTCTGGACTCTGTTTAGTCCCCTTGCTGCTCCATACAGCCAGAAACCCGCCTGGTCTTCCATGCCATCGGTCACACACTCCTCGCTCTGCCCCAGCTCATAGCCCCATCCAGTAATTATTCATCTTTTTTATCTAGCTCTGCCTTGTGTTACAGCAGCCTTCACATCAAAATGTGTGTGAACAGTTGTGGACTGGACATAAAGTGATGATGAGGCAGTCCTGATTTCTCTCATGGAGAAAAGGAAGAAAGTGAGTCTCTGGTTCATCAGATTCTCAGGAGAAGGCGGCAGAATTTCCTGGTTCGTTCCAGAAGCTTTTGTACGTATTTCAGGATGCAAGTTTGACAGTTTGAGTGTTTGCTGGCAGAGTTGGGGCCACATCTGAAGAGGCAGGGAGATGATTTCAAAGACAGCTAGGTGTAAGTCTGAGGTTAAATAGGATTACTTTACTGTTTCCATATCATTGGATACTTAGTACGGTCTGGACACATGAGCAGCGGCCTGCGGTGCAAGCTCTGACTGATTTCACACAAGCCCCAAAATCAGAACACAAACTCACTGAAGCGCACAAAGGTGGTTCATCAGGGCAAAGGCACATGTTCTAGTTTTTCCTTTCACACACACACACACACACACACACACACACACACACACACACACACACACACACACACAGCCTGTCTTTAAATCTCAGAGGAGCTGCTGTGTACTCTATATTTATTATCTGGGGTGGCACTGTTGATAGATGAGATACCTCCTCAATTACAAGGGCACAACATTGCCTTCCAACCTGAGAGGGTGAAAAACTGTCTCCTTTCTTCTTGCATTTTCTGTCCCACCATCCAGAAGGGTGATATACAACAATGTTGGGGGGCACACATCTCCAACGCACGCCGTCTGCTCGTCACCGTACAAAGGATGGACAGGAACTGGTCAGAGGGGACGGGCGGCATGGTACCCGGAGAGCAGCTCTATGCACAGCCACCATGTGCAAACAGAACAGAGGGAGCTGCACAGCTGCATTAATCTCCATCCAGCTGTAAGTGCGAAGCAGGGAGATTGAGAGGAGGCCGATGATACTGGCTGTTTGTAGGCAGAAATCTTGGAAGCGTGATTTTGAGCAATGCTCCTACTGCCGGCCGGGGGAAGTCTGCGAATTTAAAATGGTTGTAAATTTGCATTAGGCTCAATCCATCATCATAGGATGGGGAGAAGGAGGAGGGGGAGGACTCGCAGAGGAAAGCAGGAGGAGGAGGAGACTGTGCGGCAGTCAGTGCTGAGGCTAGCCCTCTCTTCCTCTCTGACAGATTCCTGTTTAAGTGACTATGAATGCAACAGTTCCACAAATAATTCATCAGACCTGCACTGGCTCTGAACCTAACTCCCTCTCCGACTCGTCAACACAGAGAAGCAATGACCTGCAGGAAACACCATCATGGACCTTTACTCTGTTTACCTTGCTGAGCTGCTGTTTTATGGCTTGTTATTAGAAATTCATATAAAGGGTTTTCTTCTAACATTTCTGTGTGCCAGTGTCCTCTCGTTATTCTCTGGCTCTCTTCCACAGTGTGTCTGTGTCCAGTCTTCCTCCACTCAACCCCAGCTGTTTGGACTCTTGTGTCATGGCCCGTGTGGCCATCAAGCCGAGTGGACTCAAAATGCAGATTAAAAACACACGGAGGCCTGGAGAGTGACGTGAATGATTTTGATTCACAGTGACGTGAAACTTGACATAAACAATTGAACATGAGTGAAAGGTGCAGGGGCTATTTACAGGGACGTGGGTGAAAGGGCTACACACACACAACGGTGCAGGCAACAGTAGGCTTGAAAATGTGTAACCGGGAGCAACCTATACACATGAACATGAGCTATGATCTGTGGCTATGAAACACAGGTTACATGAACTTGAGGGAAATGTCAAGAGAAAATTTCATAAACGTGGACGATATGATTACAGAGCTCCTGCGGTGAGTAGATGGAGAATGAGAACGACAGATGAGAGTCACAGTGAGGCCACACTCAGGTTTTGCTGATATTGTTCCACTGAGTTTTTCCTTGCAGCCTACTTGTTTGCAGGTGGAGGTGTGTGAAGGGGGAAAGACAAAGGCTGAGCAGGTCCAGGTGAGTTAAGGAGGTGACCCGGTTCCAAAGGTCCAGCTGAGGCAGGCAGGTGATAATGAAAACGGAGTCTGTGCTGGAGCCGATGTGGCGTAGGTATTTGAAAGAAGACCAGCGACCAGGTTGTGGATTGCTGCAAGCGACAGGTGAGTGCGAGCCGCGGGATTGAGCGGGGTAGGAGATAGCGCTAGTCTTAGATACTGCCGAGGTAATGAGCTGCAGGTGCGGCTACAGGGAGGAAAAGAGGTCAGCTCCGCCCAGAGGAGGAGACTCGTAGCTGCCAGAAAAATACTGCCCTCACCTGGACTGTGATGATTGCTTAGTTTACCGTGTATGTTTCCTGATTTAGTGTGATAGTCTTTTGTCCTGTGTGCGTTATGTCTAGTTCTACTTCCTCTGTGTCATTAGGTAGATTATTTCCAGCCGTGTTCCCACCTGTTTCCCATCCTGTCAGTTTAAGCCCTCAGCTTCTCTTGGCTCCTTGTCTCGTCTCATGTGTGTTTCCTGTTTATTTCAGTCTCTGTAACGACACGTGTTCCAAACCAGCCTGCGAGTCCTGCACTCGGGTCCTGCCTTCCTACTCCATGTTGTCCTGAATGTCACACCAACCAGTCACAGCAGATAGCCGAGTATGACTCAGCAGGAGGTTTTGTCCTCTCATTAAAAGGGAGTTTTTCCTTTCCACTGTCGCCAAGTGCTTGTTCATACGGATTTCTCTGTAAAAGAAGTTTAATAACACATTCATGTTTAAAATAGTGATTCTACTGCAACAACCATCAGCTGATTGATTTATCACAGTTTGATGATCTGTGTGTGAACTCCTCCATACGAGCCTCCACCCTGCCCGTACGTCAAATAATGAGCTAATGTAACAGAAAACATGCTGGAGTGTTTCTGCTTGGTCTCTCAATCTCTCTCACACACACACACACCAACAAATTGCTGAAGGACGTTTTGTGATTGGGGGGGGGGCTTTGGTTTCGTGAGGCCAAATCAATTAGCACATCAAGGAGGCCCTCACCTCCTCCACACCTGATGGCCGTGATGACATATCTAACACAGCAGGAGGATAACAGGAAATAGAAGTGAACCCTGATGATGTCAGAGAGTACTGATGATGTTTGCTCAGGTAATACTTGAGACCATACGGCGACATGAAGAGGAGCGAGGAAGCTGAGGGGACGAGAAGGCCTTAAGCAATGACTTCAGAGGGCACGGTGGAAACGGGGAAAGCATTCATTCATCATTATTGTCAGGGGCTTTGGCAAATGATAACAATTTGTCTTCATCCCTATTTTTAGACAATGAGGCACAACAGCCATTTTCTCCAGATGGAAGGAGGCTTGTGTGAGCAGTATGCTGCATTTTACAGAGTATTCCTTAATTAGGCGTGTGTGACTATTATTTTAAACTTGCCTGGACTTCAGTGACATATTTAGATGTATGGATCTGTATGTAGGCCACGGACACTCGCTTCTCTTTAGGAGCATATTTATAAAACGTGCATATTTAAGATTGAACTGTGCCGTCAGTCACCTCAAGCACAGCAGATCAGCAAGTGTGCGTTAAAACAATGTTTTACATAATAATACTTAAAGTAATGAAGTCTCCGGGGTCAAAGTGACAAAAGCAGGAACATGTTGAGGCTTTATTAAGAGACTTTATTAAAAGTCAGTGCTATGTGAAGTTGTCATGTGTGTGTCCCTGCTGGGCTGGAGCAAGGTCATGCTGTGAACTGCAAACAATGAAGATAAATTGGAGCTGCACGCATGAAGGAGGTGTAGGTGACAGCCAGCATTCGGTGAGACCCCGACCGGTTGTTGTCAGGCTGCAGCATAAACGCTCACTGTTAAGTGACCTGTCCGGAGAAGCTGTGGGAAAGCTGCAATTAAATCACGAGAATCTGTGTTACACTGGTACATCGCCGCTGCTCCTCCTCACACGGTTATGCTTTTGCTATCGAAATGACCTTTCACCCTTTCTTCTTTAAGCCTATAAGCCCTTCACGCCTCACGGTACCCTTGGTGCTTTGCACCCATGTTTGTGTTGACCTCAGCATGAGTCTTGCAGTTTTGCTGGATTGTGCTGTACCATGGTTCAAGCCTGAGGCCCAATCGCCCTCCTCTTCTCTCGTATTCCTTTTTCTGACATCTTGATGCATGCTCAATCATCCAGGTAAGGAAAACGTTGAGTCTGTTCATCTGGACACTATGTAATTTCTCTAACATTTTCCTTTGAGCTCCTTTTGTTTCAAACTGTTTTCCTCATCCTCATCCTTATTTTAACTTTAATGTAATTTGGTTTTTTTTTTTTGAATGGCTGTTGGATTTATTTGATTTAATGAATCCAGGACTCTGTGACCTCTAAATGCAAGACTTCTTCGTGGAGTTTGATCGACTGATCGCTTTTACTGTTCCGTTCCAGGTCAAACTGCTACAGACTGTAGATTTCTTTAATTTGAGAGTGAAGGCCAACCTATGCTCCTCTGACAAATCCCCAGCTGAACAAACTTCTCTAAAGCTCCGACCCATATGAAGCAGTTCACTCGTTACATATGACTGCCTCATTGAAGATCGGTCTCTAGTGAAAATACCTGTCTCCAGCTGCCTAGGTAACCCTCCAGTACAACATCCCTAAGCTTCAGATAACGCCACCCATTTCAAAACCTGAAGAAATCTTCCATGGCCCACCTCAGCCTTTCATCACAGCTCAGATCATTGATCTGACACTTGAGGTTGAATCTCCAGTAAGACCTTACCTCCACCTGCTCCCTATTTCCACCTGCTGAGCTGCTGTGTGGCTGCAGCTCAGGACGTAGAGCAGGTTGGTGGTTCGATCCCTGACACTAACCCTAAGTTTCTCCCTGATGCATAGCAGTGTGAATGTGTGTAATTGTTAGATAGACAGGGTTAGGCTAATCCCTGACCCTTAAGAGTAGAAAAGAATCGAGCCAACTCTAACCAGGTTCGAAAATAATTCATTAAGTATGATGTTTTGATTTCTTTTTTGCTTTTATTGCGGCAGGAGCAGACAAGAGAGATACATGAGTGTGTTGTGGCTGATCTTCATCCTGTCGTGTGTTGATCACTACCATTGTAACTTGTAACTTCAGTCAAGTCGAGGTCATTTCATGTCCAGCCCCGCCCACTTCACGTTGTTGGCTGTCACAGTTTCATGTTGCCGATGGTCTCCAAACACCACAGAAAAAGAGAAAACAGATGAAACATTAGGTGATAGTGTTTGTTGTCTTTCTCCATCCTAATTATTGAACATGAATCCATGCTCCCTCTGCGCCATAAGAGTGACACATCCTCTCCTTCCTCCTCTCCATGCTCAGACATCGGCCCTGATCGCTCTCACCAGTAATTTATAACGCCTTCGCTGTAGTCGCCTATTCCAGGGATGTACCAGAGCCTCTTAAGACCACATCGATTTTTATTTGATTAAATGTCCTGCTGGTTTGCAACAAATTAGCAGGAGTTTAATCAAATCACAATCAATATTTACTTAATAATCCTCCAACACACACCTCGCTCAGACTGAGCTAAAATCCACCAGTAAATAAGGAGGAACTGACCGACTGTGCATGCATGTTAAATAAACTCGAGTCGGGCTGCACTGCAGGTTTTGTTGTGTTTGGAAAGTAAATGGTCTAAAAAAATTGTAGACTAGATTCTTTTAGGTTTAAGCTGTTTGTTTTCACAGAGATCAGGATAAATGTGAAAATAATAATGGATTGGATTTATATAGCGCTTTTCAAGGCACCCAAAGTGCTTTACAATGCCACTATTCATCCACACACTGGTGGAAGCAGCTACAGTTGTAGCCACAGCTGCCCTGGGACAGACTGACAGAAGCGAGGCTGCCATATCACACCATCGTCCCCTCTGGCCAACACCAGTAGGCGGTAGGTGAAGTGTCTTGCCCAAGGACACAACGACCAGGACATCGAACCGGTGACCTTCCAGTTACAGATGCGCTTCCCAACCCCCTGAGCCCGATTTGTGTTTGGTCAGTAAAGCTGATTCTGATATAAGACAAAGCTGAACTCTGCATGTGGCTGCAGAGAAGCTGAAATATCAAAGTGTTTCCACATATTCACGCTGTGGCAGATCTCCACCATTAGAGAAGTTTAACAAAGATCAAAGCCAAACAAAGGGTAACATCTCCTGGGTCTAGGTGCCGTTTCCTCCTCCAGGGGTGAGGGTACCTAGACCTGGGGTATAGAGTACGCTTAGGGAGTGTGATTGTGTGTACATGTCCATGTATGTCTATCCCTACGTTGGGTGAGTGCTGACTATTTGTATATGCGTGCATGAGGGGGGGAATGCATGTTTGTGTCTGTGTGTGCCTGTGTGTCTTACACTCCACCTCTCTGGGAACTCCCAGGCCCTCCAAGGTCTATCTCCCGTCACCACACTCCCTGCCGGTAACTTGTGCCCTCAGGGGTCGGTGCGTTGGTGGTTCTTGGTGTCCGGGGCTGGGCGCTCAGGTATGTACCAGCTCACTCCCGGTGACTACTTGGCGGGGCCTGGTGCCGTTTGCTCAGTCAGGCCTCTTCCGGGGCAAAGGGGGCCCTCGGGCCTCCGGCCTCTGGGCCTGCAGCTCGGTTCACTCTGGCACAGCTGGCTGCCGGCAGAGCCAGCGGGCACGCCACTGCAGCCCCCTCATCTGGGGCTCTCCTCAGCTCTTCCCAGGAGGGTGGCACAGACGCCCCTCCGGTGGTCCTCCTTGGGCTCTCGCACTCTGGGGCCTCTGGATGCCTGCAGCCTGGATCTCCTCCATGCCTGCTTCATGCCCTGGGGGACGGAGCTATGGCTCTCTACATCCTCTAGCAGACCATTACATGTGGAAACCTTTTGAATACAAGCGCGCTGATCCACACAGGTGTGCACACAGGTGTTCACTGTTCATAGACATAAACTACACCTTTATTGGTGCTATTTCCAAGCACATTGTGCGCTGTCGGCCCTGCTTGCTACACAACAGCATTCAATATTTCGTATTTACTGCTGTTTACACTTGGCTAGATTAACGTGATGGTGTTGTGTTTAGTATGTTGCTCTGTTTGTTTTGCTTGTTTTCTATTCTTTTTCTCTCAACAGGTGATCCAGGAGATTTTTTTCTCTTCTTTCTCTTTTTAAGTTTCCTTTCTCACTGTCCCTCTTCCCTTCTGTTTTTCTTTTCCTTCATCTTTCTTTCTCCCTTTCTTATCCCTCAGTCATGTCTGTCCCGTCTGTAACAACTGAAAAAAAAAATAACAACAAAGGTTGATCAAATGGACCAATATGGCAAGGCCGTGATGATCCATTTGGCAAAGTAAATCCATTGGGTCTCCTTGTTGGTCTTCAGACAACAATTCTGACGGCTAAAGAATGTATAGGAATTTCTTTTACTTATGTATTAATCACATTATCTTATTGTATGATGCCTTGGTGCCACTGGATTTTAACATGTCTGACACTCATACATTAATACAAATGGTTTTTTGTCTCTTTGAGGACTCTGGGAGGTAGCAAGGGAGTGTGAACCTTAAGGTGTGAAACAGCTGTGTACTGCCTTTTGTTCCTGGAGAAGGTATTTAACTGAGAGCCATGCTAGCCTCAGAGAGACTCTGCTGACCGTCTGTCCCGCGGACATGCAGGGGCTCCATCAAGCTTGGTTGTCTGTTGTCTTTGTGTGTTTGGATTAAAGAATGTTAGCTACCGCTCACCGCTCATCTGCAGGCTTTATTTAAATGGAAAAACTTCCACAACAAGAACCAAATGGGACAGGCAAAAAACAAAAACAAAGATCAAAGCAGATCAGATTTAGTTGTAAAAATGTTCAACTCAAGGCTCCGCAGGCCAAATCTGGCCCTTCAATAATCCAAATCCCACCTATCAGTTTATGTTCATTTAGTCTCATGTGGTCTCACGGTGAAATCATTGATAGTCTTGTAGCCCATTTCAGGCTTATGCAGGTTTACAAACCCTGACACATTTGACAGACTCACCCATGGTTGAAGAAACGGAAATAATTTTCCATTCGTCCTTCAGTGTGGTGCAGGCATCCTGCACACTGAGCAGAAAGAAAGCCCAAAGCATAAAGTTTCCACCTCTGTGCCTTACTGTGGGGATGCTTTTCTTTGGGTCATACTCAGCATTTCTCTTCCTCAAAACACAGCAGGCCGAGCTGATCTGACCACAGCACTTTCTCTGAAGCCTTCTCTGAATGTTCTTCAGGTGGGCCTGTCTTCTTGAAGATTTCCATCCATTATGGTGTTCTTGGTGACACTGCCTTCAGATCAAATCAAATCAAATCAAATCATTTTTATTGTCACGTCACATGTGCAGGTACACTGGTACAGTACATGTGAGTGAAATTCTTGTGTGTGAGCTTCACAAGCAACAGAGGTGTGCAAAAACACAATAACATAAAACAAGCAAAATATAATAATGGGTAAATCTGAGAGTAATAAATATATGTACAATATAAGAGTGTATGTATTACTGGATGTGTATACTAAATATGTTTTTCTACGCATGTGTGTGTGTGTGTATACATATTTTACAAATTAAATAGAGTAAACAATAAATAAAATATATAAAATATACAGAGGTTGGTAGTTGGACATGTGCAAAACAAGTGGCATTTATATACAGTGTGGAGTGCATAATGTTGAAGTTCCAGTAGTAAGGGTGAAGTGTTGATCTTATGTGCTGCACAATAATGTTTAATATTTTGTCACGGTGTGGCATGGCACACCGTGGAAGGAGTGGGGAAGGAGGACCCAGGCGCGGTGCTCTATGTATAGACAGTGTTTATTTACAAAGTGAAACAACGTAACAATAAATCCCCGTGTTCTCCCAGACTCCAGTGTCGTGTCTCCCCGTGAACAGTCCGTGTTTCTGTGCTCTCTCCGCTCCCGTGTCAGCACCCCCCGGTGCTCGCTGCTCTCGTGTCTTCCACGCTGCTCCTGCGGGAAACATAAGACGCAGCCGTCAGGACACATACAACTGCGGGCATGCACACTAACTCAATAACAGGACGACTAACGTGGAGTCTCATGCAATGATCCCGCGTCGGTGGGAGCTCCAAGACTCTCTTAAGTAGCTCCCCCGATGAGGCCTGATCAGCAGCAGGTGTGTGGCTTCGGGTGTGGCCAGTCCCCTTGCAGGACCACACCCTCCAGGCCTGACGCCGCCTATAAACAGGTGCTCAGCCACACACACACATATATACACACACACAAGCACAGAGAAGGGAAGCAACACCAAAATACATATAATAATGATAATAAGAATATAATTCATAACTGCTCAGGGATCCTGGGTCGCTCAGACCCAGGACCCTGACAGTACCCCCCCTCTAAGGGTCGGCTCCCGACGACCCCAAAACCAAAACCAAAACAGCACAACCAACCCAGGGCGGGCGGCGGGGGGACCAGGACGGAGGGCCAGAACCAAAACAAGCAAAAACAACAAAATAACAAACCGACCCAGCCCACAGTCCCAGAGTCAGACCGCGCAACCCGCAGCGGCGCAAACCCCCCCCCCCCCCCCGAAAAGACGCCACAAACAGTCTCAGGCGGCCCATCAACACAACAACAGAGTTCAGGGGGCCTACCTCGAGCCCAACGGCGCCGACGTAGCAGCTCCGGCGGGCGGCCATGGGTCCGGCAGCAGCAGCAAAACAGTTCTGGGGGCCTGCCGCTGCTCCAGTGGCGGCGGCACTGCTGCCCCTCCGGTGGCGGGCCCCGGGTCCAGTAGCGGCGGCGCTGTTGCAGCTCCGGCGGACGGCCACGGGTCCGGCAGCAGCAGCAAAACAGTTCTGGGGGCCTGCCGCTGCTCCAGTGGCGGCGGCACTGCTGCCCCTCCGGTGGCGAGCCCCGGGTCCAGTAACGGCGGCGCTGCTCCCCAGGCGGCCTGCCCGGGATCCAGTGGCGGTAGCGGCGCTGCTGTTCCTCCGGCGGCCTGCCCCGGGTCCGACGGCGGCGGTGCTGCTCCCCAGGCGGCCCGCCCGGGATCCAGTGGCGGTGGCGGCGGTGCTGCTCCCCAGGCGGCCAGCCCGGGATCCAGTGGCGGTAGCGGCGCTGCTGCTCCTCCGGCGGCCTGCCCCGGGTCCGACGGCGGCGGTGCTGCTCCCCAGGCGGCCTGCCCCGGATCCAGTGGCGGCGGTGCAGCTCCGGTGAACAACGGCGAGGTGTGGTACATGGCCGATGACACGCCAGTCGATGACGCGCCGGTCGCTGACGCAGACGCGCTGGGCGTAGCTGGCGTGGAGGGCGCGCTAGACGTGATGACCCGTCAGACTTGCTGACCTCCAGTTCAGGCTGAGCGGGTCTCTCCGGACCTCCGAGCTCCTCCGGTGGCAGCGCGGGCTCCACAGGCTCGCCGAGCTCCTCCGGCTCGACCAGCTCCTCCGGCTCCGGCTCGCTGAGCTGCTCCGGCTCGCTGAGCCCCTCAGCTGGCGGTGCGGGCCCCTCCGGCTCGCTGAGCCCCTCAGCTGGCGGTGCGGGCTCCTCCGGCTCGCTGAGCTGCTCCGGCTCGCTGAGCTGCTCCTGCTCTCTGAGCTGCTCCGGCTCGCCTAGCTCCTCCGGCACGCTGAGCTGTTCCGGCACGCTGAGTTCCTCAGCTGGCGGTGCGGGCCCCTCCGGCTCGCTGAGCTCCTCCAGCACGCTGAGCTGTTCCAGCTCGCTGAGCTCCTCAGCTGGCGGTGCTGGCTCCTCCAGCTCGCTGAGCCCCTCAGCTGGCGGTGCGGGCTCCTCCAGCTCGCTGAGCACCTCCTGCTTGCTGAGCTCCTCCGGCTCGCTGAGCTCCTCCGGCTCGCAGGGCTCCTCAGCTGGCAGTGCAAAAGAAATCAGGATGGTGGCTGCAGGCAGACGAAACGGTGGCGGAGTTACAGCTGCAGATGGTGAAGCAGCGGGCGGTGTAGCGACCTCTGACCAAGGTGATGTTACCTGCGTCGTCAGCTCGTCCACTGCAGACACAAACACAGATGGTGAGGGAAATGGAAAATTGTCCGTACTACTCACCACAGCCGGCTCTTGAGATGTCCGTGGGTGTGGCTGCGGTGAGGAACGCCGGCGGCGCGAACGTCGTTTTCGTGTAGACGTCGGGCCGGCGTCTCAGGCTGTGAATCCACCAGCTGTCCGGGCCGGTGAGCAGCCTGAGGAGGAGAGTGGAGGTGGAGGGTGGAAAGCAAGAAGTCCAAGACGACAGGATTAAGGTCGTCAACCAGCCAGGGAAATTTAAAAAGCGTCTCCTGCAGCCGCCTCTCCACGGCGCGACGTAAACCTTCCGCGGGCTTCTCCCACCATAACTCACAGAGTCTGTAAACCCTGTCCATAACCTCCCTCCTGAGCCTCTCCTCAGAGACCGCTGGGTCCATATGTGGCGGGATCATTCTGTCACGGTGTGGCATGGCACACCGTGGAAGGAGTGGGGAAGGAGGACCCAGGCGCGGTGCTCTATGTATAGACAGTGTTTATTTACAAAGTGAAACAATGTAACAATAAATCCCCGTGTTCTCCCAGACTCCAGTGTCGTGTCTCCCCGTGAATAGTCCGTGTTTCTGTGCTCTCTCCGCTCCCGTGTCAGCACCCCCCGGTGCTCGCTGCTCTCGTGTCTTCCACGCTGCTCCTGCGGGAAACATAAGATGCAGCCGTCAGGACACATACAACTGCGGGCATGCACACTAACTCAATAACAGGACGACTAACGTGGAGTCTCATGCAATGATCCCGCGTCGGTGGGAGCTCCAAGACTCTCTTAAGTAGCTCCCCCGACGAGGCCTGATCAGCAGCAGGTGTGTGGCTTCGGGTGTGGCCAGTCCCCTTGCAGGACCACACCCTCCAGGCCTGACGCCGCCTATAAACAGGTGCTCAGCCACACACACACATATATACACACACACAAGCACAGAGAAGGGAAGCAACACCAAAATACATATAATAATGATAATAAGAATATAATTCATAACTGCTCAGGGATCCTGGGTCGCTCAGACCCAGGACCCTGACATATTTAGTATTTACTGTCATATTCCCATATATCATTGTGATGTTGTTTATTCTATTACTCTTGCTCTCTTCTGCTTGTTTTCTTTTTTCTTTCTCAGCAGGTGATCCAGGTGATTGATATATGCATTTTTTTCCCCTGCTCATTCTGTTGGTTTTTGTCTTTTGCCCTTCTCCCCCGGCCCTCTTCTCAGCTGTTTCTCTTTCCCTCTTTCTTTCTCCCCTTCTTTCCCCCAGTCAAGTCTGTCCCGTATTCAGTAAGTGAAAATAAAATAAACAATAAAAGGTGAATCAAACGGACCATTACGGCAAGGCTGGGATGGTCAATTTGGTAAAGTAAATCCGTTGGGCATCTTTCTTTGCCTTTAGACAACAATTCTGATGCAAAAGAGCCAAACGGGACAGGAAAAAAAAAAAAAAAAAAATGTAAGGGTGAAGTGTTCAGCAGTCTCATGGCCTGGTGGAAAAAGCAAGTAAGTAAGTAAGTAAAATTTTATTTATATAGCACATTTCTAGATAGAAATCACAAAAAGCTGTCTCTCAGTCTGCTGGTTCGGGACCGGATGCTGCAGAACCTCCTTCAAGCTCTTCCCATGTATTTTGGACTGATCCACCACCTTTCTCACAATCATCCTCACCCCATCTTGCACAGAGCTCCAGACTGATAGCGACTGATGGTGATTTTATATTTCTTACATGTCTGAATAGTTGCACTGTTACACTTATAACCTTCTCTGCCTCCCTCCTCCTGCTCCACCACAACCACCCACACATGCAGGGCCTTGGAGTAGGGGTATGTCACCAGGATGCAGAGGAGGCTACCCCCCCCTCTGTCCCCTTCTGGCTGCCTCTGCCTCAATTTTATCCCACAACTTAGACATTCACATTACTCACACCCTCATTACACATACATATAGGATCTTGGGGGTGGGCACGATACACGGAGTCCAAGTTACCATCAGGGTGTACGCCTCACCCCTGGCGTCGTTGCCCACCTCTCAATTTTAAATACATGTAGACATTGAGGGCTAGCAGGAGGGACTATGCGCTTACCTGCTGCTCTCTGGCAGGTAGCTCTATGCCCTCCTGGGTTTTAATTGCACCTTAGAACACACATGCATCAACACTACAATGAGCAGGTGGAGGGAGGCTTGGAGTCTTCTCTCACCCCATTCTCTGCGGCCTACTGGAGCGGGGGGGCTAGGAGGAGTGGGCCGTCCGACTGCGGTCTGGGGCCTCCCTGCTGCTGCGGAGTCGGGGCGGTCTGCCTCTCCCCACCGCAGGGAAAAGGGTAACACCACCTGGGTCTGGGTGCAGTTCCCCCCTCCAGGGGCAAGGGTACCTAGACCCGGTTAGTAGAGTACGCTTGGGGAGTGTGATCGTCCCTTTATGTCTGTCTCCACGTCGGTTGAGTGTGAAGTACATATGAGAGCATGAGGGTGGGAATGGATGTTTGTGTCTGTGTGTGCCTGTATGTCTGTGTCTATATGTCAGGTTGGGTATCAGACGCCACCTCTCTGGGGACATCTCGGGCCCTCCAAGGTTTGGAGGCCTATCTCCACCCACCACCACTTCCCCTGCCGGTGGCGGACTCCCTCAGGTATCGGTGCGTTGGTGGTTCTTTGTATCTGGGGGTGGGCGTCCGGGTACACACCGGCTCACTCCTTGGCGGCCGCTTATTGGGGCTCGCTCGGGCCACTTTGGAGGTGGGGTGCCCCCGGCCTCTCGGCCTGGGGCTCGGTCACTCAGGCACAGCTGGCTGCCGGCGGAGCTCACGGGCGCGTCACTGCAACTCCCCCTGGCTTCTGCTCCGCGGCTGCTGAATGAGCTCTCATCTGGGACTCTCCTTAGCTCTTACTGGGACAGTGGCACGGCTGCCCCTCTGTGGGTCTTCCTTGGTCTCTTGTGTTCTGGGGGCCTCTGGATGTCTGGAGTTTTGATCTCCTCCATACCTGCTTGATACCATAGAGGACAGGGCTGTGGCTCCCCACACTCTCTAGCAGATCATTACATGGAGAAACCTTTGGAATGCAAGCATGCTGATCCACACAGGTATGCACACAGGTGTACACATGGGTATTCACAGATGCGGACTACAGCTTTCTTGGCTGCTGCCTCAAAGCGCGCTGTCTATCTTGCGTGCTGCACAATATCGTTTACTATTTAGTAACTATTGATATCTATGACTAGCTAGTTTATTGTGATGGTGCTTTTTTTTTTTATTATTATTATGTTGCTCTTTGTTGTTTGCTGTCTCCCCTGTTTTTTTTGTTTTTCTTTCTCTCCATACAGGTGACCCAGGAGTTTTTTTTTTTTTTGTTTTTTTTTTCTCTCTTCCCCCCCTTCTCACCGTCTCTTCTCCCCTTTGGTTTTCTTTCTTCCTCTCCCCCTCTTTCTTTCATTCTTTCCCCCTGTCCTATTAAAAAAAAAAAAAAAAAAAAAAAAGGATGACAAAGGATGAACTGAAGCTCCGCCATCACGTGATGTCACATGCTGCTGTTTCTGATGTCACTAAAAAAAAAAAAAAAAAAAAAAAAAAACCTTCTCACCGAGCTTCTTTCTGATGGCCCAAGCGAAGTGTGAAGTGCATAAGTTGACTCAGTATAAGTGCATCACAAACACAGTATTAAATATTTTACACAATCATTGCAACAGTCACATCTTCCTTTATGTTTTTGGCCATTTTAAATAAAGTCAGATAAACTATTTGTGCCCTGCTTTCTTCTCCAGTGTCATAGCAGCTCATAAGCCACCTTTGTCTCTAAACACCATTTATCATAATGCTGTATTTCAGTAATGAAACTTCAATGCCATTAATTAAATGGGCATGGTTCATTCCCAGCACTCTTAATGGAAGCAGAGAACACTGATAGAACAATCGACAGAAATTATAATTCTGTTTAAATATGATTTCAGCTCCTGTTTTATTCTAATTACAGACCAATCATGTGACGTAATGGGCATTTATCAAATTTGTCACATTTGCAGGCGTCCTGGTAATCAGCTCACTCTGACCTGCCGCTGCAGATGAGGAATAAAAGGGGAGCTGCAGTGACGTGCAGATTACAGTACAGGTTCAGTATTGTGCAATCTGCCCAGATTAAAGGCCATTGTAACCATTTTTAAATGCTTTAAAGTAACTAGAATCATTTTAAGGTTATTGTCACGTTTTTCAGGGAACCCTTTTAAGTGTGAAACCAGTCCTAGAAACAATGCCCTAACGTGACTCGTTTATTGAGCCTGATGAGAAACACAATCACTGCCTCCATCATGTCCACAGACAGAATGCGTGAAGGTCAGTGTGTGGGCAGTGCCCCCGTCACACTCTGATAATTAATAAAATAATTAATTATAGTGTCATTCTAATTAATAATATACATCAGAACTTCAGGACAGTTAGATAAATAAATAAATATATAATCAGAGTCTGTACAGTCAGTTTCTCTTTCAAATTAATGTGACTCTTGCAGTTGCTATTCAAAGGTTAACACCTGTCCATGGATCACGCACACTGACGTGCAGACTTACATATTTAGTGTGACGTAGCCTTATCAATGTTCGGATTAATGATCATTGCAAATTATGCCTCTTGAAAAATGTTGCCTGTTGTGTGTGTGCTGATGCTGAGACAGCAGTGTAGAAAAATCACCTCAAAAATCATATTTGTTATTTACCATTTTTAATAAGAACAGGTTTAAAAAATCCAAATAAATCCTCTGCTGAACACTTCAGCTATTTAAAGGTCCTGACATGTTGGGCTGATAATAGACATGGGCAACGCTGATGACACGTGTAATGTCAGATGCCACTGACTCATCAAAAATGAGCAAAAAGAAGGCTTGAAATAATTTTTCATGTTTTATATTTTATATCCTGAAAGGCTAACAGTGAGTGTAGATTTATAAAAATAAATGCACAGATCTTAATTTAAAATGCGTGGATGTTCAACCCATCCTTCCCCTCTGTCTTAGTGACGAGCCTCAGACGTGACACTTGGATTTAAAATGAGGAAGAAGGCTTTCCTGCTGCTGTTTTGCTCCGTATCATTTTTCTTTCCTTGCCAACAGAAAAAGGCAACCTCAATTTGTGTCAAGTGTCCCTTTAAGACGTTGAGATTAAAGCTGTAAAGTGGCGTCTGTCAAGAGGGCCTGATGCCCTCGGGCCCCCCACTAACATCTGAGAGCTACCGTGGTGTTGCTCAGTATCATCTCCTATCACATCACGTCAGTGAGAGCAGACGGGCAGCCGTCACCGAGCTGACAGCACTGATTCACATCAGCTGAGCTTCATCCACATCTGGCCTCGATCGAAGTTGACTCCGTGCCTTTTTGAGCCCAAACGTGGGTATCCAATCCAATGTGTGTCACACGAGTACCGAGGGGGGACGAGACACTGATGTCTGGCAGTTTATGATAAAGACAGGATGATGCTACAGACACGAAAAACTCTGATGTTTGATCCGTTGCACAGAAAACAGAGAGAAAAAAAGAAAGAAAAGAAAAGTCAGTCACTAATCTGATGCAGCGCTGAGCGAGAATAACTTCAATCATCACCAATCCGTTTTCATGTTTAACCTACACGGGGAAAAACTAAGCTGCTATACCTGACTCTGATTAAGCCTAAAACAATCCCAAAATGTCAAAAATTAGAAGATTAAGTAAAGCAGAAATTCTTTAAATGTATTCTCTGTTTCCAAAGTTTGCTTTAATCAAAAGTATAAGAAGAGAAGAGATGATTACAGATTCAGTCAGAGCTCCAGTCTGAAGTCGAACCAATAACAAGGGTTTCTTTCATGTCAGCAATTATTTTCAGAGGTAGAAAGCTTCAGACAGTAAAAGAAATGGTGGAAGGTGATGCTCATCATGCAAACTCATAGATCTAAATCTGTGAAGTGTTTGATTTGAGCCAAAGAGGAGCAGACAGGAACTGTGTCAGAGATTTTTAATGTCACACCGACATCAGTGACGAAACCTCGAGAACCCCCGAACACATCTCTGTCTTTTTCAGGTCCATAGTTTGGTTCCTGGACTCTGTTGAAGCAGTGCTGCATGACTCACAGTGCCAAATAATCCTTTTTTACCAGCCCCTCCTCTGTTGTAGCGCCTCTTCCCTTAAGACAACCTTCCTATGATTGGCAGCCACTTGTGATTCTGATATAGCGCATTTCTACCCCCACCCATACTCTGATCAGGGATCCTAAATGTACACTGAGATCATTATTAGAAACTCTGAGAATATTTAATGTGAACGCAGGAAAAGGAGAAATATGGCAGAAAGTGAAGAGAAACACTAAAGGTCCACTTTAGGAACATCGACAGCAGGACTTTGAGCTGAATCATGAATCATTAGTCTCAGGACTGAGGAAGTTAAAGAAGTCCAGATGTTTCACAAGGTGTCCAAGCTAAACTGCATGGAGTCCCTGTCTCGTGTTATTCAGGTAACATCAACTGCTGGTCTGTTTGTAAGGCATCTGTTTACATGTGCTCTCTGTATCTCTGTCCCCTCTCCCCCCATTTTCCCTCATAAATAAATAAAGTGAAGATTTATTGTAGCAAGAGCAGGTCACATTTCAGGCCTCAGAGGCAGGCAAATAAGAGACTTCCTTTACCAAACTTCCAAACTCTGAAGCAAAGGAAAACAAAATATGGTGCTAGAAAAGTCCAGCTAAGAGTCGACCACCAGGAAAATGAGAAAGCTGACTCCAAAAAGCACAAGACAATAACGAGACGTGGGTGAAATAACTGAGATACATAATGCAATTGAGCCAAAACGTGGGGAAACAAAGACTGGAAGTAAAACTGACAAGAGTGGTTGACCAGTAAGAGACATAAAAACATCAGAGACGTGGGAATATAAAATAGATTAGAGAGCATTAGAGGGACAGGCAGTAAAACAGAGTCCAGTTTCTAAACTATGAGGGCCAGAAGCTTCAAATCGTTCTCCATGAACTTATTTCGCGAGCTTGTAGTTGCCATATGAGCATAAAAAGGGTCAGTTAACCAATGCCAGCATTAACCTTCCTCTTAGCACGTCAGCTGTGCGTCACTCAGAAGTCTGCTAATTCACCAGAGTTGCCTCTTTAATCCTCCGTGGAGATGGACAGCTCGCAGCGATGACTCAAGGACCCGGGGTGGCAGCTCGGCTCGGCCTGAATTAAGGAGCCCTTCAGATCTGCTGATAAACTGTCAGCCGAGAGTCAGTCTGACTGTCAGCGCCTGTTTGTAATGCACCGAGTACATTCATTCCAATATCTGCTCCTCCGTCCTCCCAGCAGCTGAGACCAAACAGTCAGCATGTGAGTGTGCCTGCAAGCATGTCTGCGTCCATCACAACAGCCTGGGGCGATAAAAGTAAGGGCACAAAACATTTTATCTCGTGATCACAAGAAGCAACTAAAACCTGCTTGTAAAACTGAGAAAGGAAGAATTAGAGAGCTCTATAAGTGGCTGTAAATATGGACCAAGTCACAGTGACATTACCTGAAGTTTCAAACTTTTGCCATGTTTCTAGTGAGGGTGGGACCTGGCTTATCAATCAGAGTGTAGCCCTGCCCCAAATACTCCCCTGAAATGCACAGCGAGCTGCCACAAATTAGCTCTCTTATTACCTGGCTAAGTCACCATGGTAACGAATTCTGATCACCTGGATGGGAGCAGGTAATATTCAGAGTTTCAGTTTAAAATCATCTGAAGTGCCACGTTTTCACAGATTGTTTTATATACAGCATCTTTTAAGTGTGATATAGCTTGTCTGTGAAGGTTCTCAGTCATCCAGGTCATCGTAGTCAAAGGAGCTTGCAAAGAAAAGCGTCTGGACTTCTTTAAGTTGCTTGAAGACGTTTCACCTCTCATCCGAGAAGCTGAACTGAAGAACTGAAGAAGCTTCTCGGATGAGAGGTGAAACGTCTTCAAGCAACTTAAAGAAGTCCAGATGCTTTTCTTTGCAAGCTCCTTTGACCGTGATATAGCTTCTCTCACCCTTGGGCACCCTCCCTGGGCCTGGCTCCAGGGCAGGGCCCCGGTAACCCTTTCCCAGTCAGGGTAAACTGTTCCTTTGATCTTATACACATAGGGTCTTTTGAATCGCTCTTTGTCCAGTACGTCACCCAGGACCAATTTGCCATGGGAGACCCTTCCAGGGGACACACAATCCCCTCCACCACAATAAGATAGCCATTCATGGAGGGGGTACCTGGGGATTTTGTTGTCTTACTGGGAGATGTTAACCCTTTACAGCCGATCGGAGCGGGCACGCTCTGTTTTGCGTAACTATTTTTAAATCCCGGTAACTCTGCAACCACGTAAGCTAGCGCAATAATTTTTTTTGCATATGAAACTGGAGGAGTTGTACTTACATCTTATGCCATCAGCTTGTCCTAGGTCACAGTTTCCTTCCACATATAGCTTTGCAAAAACTGCATAAAAATCACTTGCAGCAACAAAAACATGATATTCCAGAAACACGCTTCGCCGATCCAATCAGCTGTTTGTAACACTTCCTACGTCCATCAGCGTGAACTATCACATGACCGCATGACCTGCCCGAAACCGGAAGTGACGTCATTTTGCGGAAATGTAGTTTTTTTTACCATCGTGGCCTCATGAGCTTATACTTGTGTTTTTAAAAGTTATGTTTGACTTCATGACTTTCTGTGTCGTTTCTGGGATGCTTAGGACTCATATTGCACTGCTGGAAATAGTTTATTGTGATGCATATGCTGTTATTTTGCAAATTTGCACTATAATATTTATTTTCGTTTTTCCTGCAGTATATAAAAATTGGTGTATTTCAAAAATAAAACTATGAAGACACTTAAAATAAATTTCCTGTGGTGGGAAACTAGTTTGTGCAACTTTTTTGTATTTACAGTTTTGAGGGATAAGCCTCTTAAATTTCTCTAACTAGAAATATATGTTAAAAAAACAAAAACGATTTTCAATTTTTTTGTAGTTTATTGCACTTTTTTGCAATTTATGTAATTACTATGCACCTAATGCAGACATATTATTAAAGTTTGGGCTATAATGGTTGTATTGATGTATAGCAACTTGAAATGCTCCCAAAAATGGCTCCACAGCATGTAAAAATATAATATAAGCTCTGGCGGACTTGGTTCTATGGTAGGTCTTAAAGGGTTAACGCTCGTGTGGGCAACGACAATGGCGTGATTGGGAAGAACAGCTCCTGGCTCTGAACCTGAGTGGTGTTTTGTTGTTGTTGGACTTCTGTGGAAACCACAGTTTGGCTATAATGAACACCATGTTCGAACATAAGGGTGTCCATAAGTGCAATAGGCACCAGGACACCCTAGGGCACAGGTCGATGATCGATTTTGTAATTGTATCACCAGACCTGCGGCCATATGTTCTGGACACTCGGGTGAGGAGAGGGGATGAGCTGTCAACTGATCACCACCTGGTGGTGAGTTGGCAGGGAAAGATGCTGGACAGACCTGGTGCACCTAAACGTATAGTGAGGGTGCACAGGGAGGCCCCCGGTCTGTGAGATCTTCAACTCACACCTCCAGCTTCAACAGCATTGCGAGGGAGACTGGGGACATTGAGTCTGAATGGACCATGTTCAGCTCCTCCATTGCCAAAGCCGCTGAACTGGGCTGTGGATGCAAGGTGGTTGGTGCCTGTTGTGGTGGTAATCCCCGAACCAAGTGGTGGACACCAGAGGTAAAGGGAGCAACCAGGCTGAGGAAGGAGTCCTGTCGGGCTTGGTTAGCCTGTGGGACTATGGGTGCAGACTATAAGTACTGACAGGCTAAGTGGAACGTGGTTCAGGCAGTGGCTGAAGCAAAAACATGTGTGTGGAAGGAGTTGGCTGTCCTGGTTGACACGCCTCTACAATATTGCATGGAGATCAGGGGCGGTACCTCTGGATTGGCAGGCTGGGGTGGTAAATGGACTGATTCTTATATAGTGCTTTTCTACTCTCCCGGAGTACTCAAAGCTCTCTATACAACATGCCACATTCACCCAATCACACCCATTCTCACAAGCACTTTCTCTATACTGAGTGCTTTCTAACTACATTCACACACATTCCCACTCTGCATCGGAGAGCAACTTGGGGTTAGTATCTTGCCCAAGGATACTTGACATGCGGACTGGAGGAGCCAGGGATCAAACCACCAACCTTTCGATCAGTAGATGACCTGCTCTACCTCCTGTGCTACAGCCACCCCAAATGGTTCCCATCCTAAAGAGGGGGGGGGGGGGGGGGGGGGGGGTGTTCCAACTATAGGGGATCACAATCCTCTGGGAAAGTCTATCCCAGGGTGAAAGTTAAGGAAAGGAGAATCCATCCAGTAGTGTAACCTCTGATACAGGAGAAACAAAAGGGCTTTTGTCCTGGTCGTGGAACATTGGACCAGCTCTTTATCCTCTCTAGGATACTTGAAGGTGCATGGGAGTTTGCCCAACCAGTCTACATGTGTTTTGTGGACTTGGAGAAGGGATTCGATCGTGTCCCTTGGAGTGTCCTGTGGGAGGTGCCTCGGGAGTATGGGGTGTTTGGCCCATTGCTACAGGTCAGTCGATACTTATACAACCGTTACAAGAGCTTGGTCTGGATAGCCAGCAATAATTTGGACTCATTTCTGGTAGGTGATGGACTCCACTAGGGCTGCCCTTTGTCACCAGTTCTGTTCTAATTGTTATGGACAAAATTTCTAGGCATAGCCAAGTGGCGAAAGGCTTTCACTTGGGTGGGCTCTTATGTGGTTCTGTTGGCTTAATCGGGTGATGCCCTCCCAGCTCTCACTGGAGTGGTTTTCAGCTGAGTCTGATGCGGCGGAAATGAGAATCAGCGCCTCCAAATCTGAAGCCATGGTCCTCAGCTGGAAAAGGGTGGAGTGCCCACTACAGGTCAGGGACGAGTTCCTGTCCCAAGTGGTGGAGTTTAAGTATCGCAGGGTCTTGTTCACAAGTGATGAGAGAAGGGAACAGGATCTCGACAGACAGATTGGTGCTGCGGCTGCAGTGATGTGGATGCTGTAGTGTTCCGTCGTGATAAAGAGAGGGCTGAGTGTAAAAGCGAAGCTCTCGATTTACCAGTCGATCTACATCACTACTTTGACCTATCACCACTGGAGAAATTATATTTTTCGGCTGGCCTGGGAATGCCTTGGTGTTCCCCTGGACAACCTGGTGGAGGTGGCCGGGAAGAAGGAGGTCTGGGCTTCTCTGCTTAGGCTGCTGCCCCCACAACCTGGCCCCAGATAGGCAGAATAAGATGGATATACATGTTATAATCTCTATTCTTTGTTCCTCTGATAACATGCTCAATTCGTTCATTTTATGTGGAATCAGATGCCAGGACTCAATAAAATGCCTCCTTTTATGTGAGTGTGCTCAGGAAGCGTGAGCTAATAAAGAAAGCTAAGAAAAGTTATACTGAAAACAGACACACATAATTAATGGAAAAACCTCACAAGAGGGTGTGAGAATTTGTCTAGTCAGCTAATGCAAATAAAGGCTGGTTATACCTCTTAGCTAGAACTAATGGCCACAGGTGAAAACAGTCCGGACAGGGCAATTACAAAGCAGTAAAAACTGGCAAGGGCATGAAATGCAAAAGCAAAAAGTGTTAAAGTGTTACAAAAATAAAACAGACAAAGACACTATTTATTTACAGCTGTGATTGGAAGTTTCCATCCAGTCATCATCGGCGTGAATGTCCAGAATGATTTTTGAATTTTAATAATTTCTTTGAACTGTTCTTTCCAAGGAATCTTTCCACTCTTGGTAGAATTGGTAGAGTTCATTTAATTCAGTTAGTTTCCTGGCACGGACCTGACTTTTAAATGTCCACAAATTATCAACAGGGTTGAGGTCAAAGCTTTGGGAAGGCCATTCTTAACCCATTTAACTTTCCCTCAGAAGGTGTTTGGCTTGGGCAAACGTTGGGCAGCTGCAAGTTTTACGATAAAGCTTGAAGGTCATGATTTTGGAGCAGGGGCTTCTTTCTTGGTCAGCACCCCACAGTCCATGGAAATGTAAAACTGGCTTTACTGTAGGCGATGATGTCTACTGTTTGGTTTAACAGGAACAATGAACAGAACTTAGAGGAGAGAAACAAATGAAAGTGTCCATCCCATCGTGCTAGTGTCAGTCCAAACCAATACCAACATAGGTTTCAATACTATTGATAACTGGATTGATCTGCCAGCTCAGAGTGAATAAATAAAACTATAAAGTTGCCAAACTATAAAAAGGAGCCTTCATGTAGTCTCAAGGGCGTATGGGGAGCTCTTTATATGAGCTACTGCTGAGACCATAACTCACAGATCCAGCTTTACAAATCATCTCCATTCTAATGCAAAGGTAACATTTGCCTTTATACATCTGCCTTTTTCCTGATCTTATTGGAAGCTCAGGCTGCTCACATCATTGTGAAGACATATAGGTTAATGTCTTTGTGGTATTTTAGCAAAAGGCCAGTCCGAGTGCCCCTCTGCCCGCCATGAATAACTCAAATTTCATCTCACTGCACAGTCCACTGCTTGTGGACAATACTAGGATCAGAGATGTTTGATTGATTATATATTTATTCAAACAGGAAGTAAAACTCTTGAGATTAAGAACCCGTTTTGCATGTTGTGGGCCGCAGCAGCCAGCATTAACCTGCATGTTTGGAATGACAAACAGAGCTCCCCTGGTATAATGCAAAGGCCACTGTGTCTACACCAATGGGTTCAGATTTTCACTGGTTTTACTGCAACAGTGTGCATCTCCCTATTAGCTCCCAGTGGATTCAGATTTTATTAAACACATCTGAAAGAATCTGCAGTTTCAGATCTTCTGGTGGGTCCTTTTTGTAAATTTGCTTTAATGTGGTGTCATTAATTCCATTATGCTCTTTCCTTCAGTATTTCTCTGTTATAACTGATTTATTGCTTTACTTTTATCAGTATTACGTTCACAGTTTGTTTTCTTCTGTAATGTGTCCATTCTAAAAATGTATTGTTACTATTATTATTATTATTATTATTATTATTATTAAGCTCTGGAGTATTGGGAGCTTTATGTGTCACTCTGCACTTAAATGTCTTTGTTTCCTCACCAAGTGTCCAAACTGTGAAGTTTCTGTCACATATGACAGCCTCTGCATCCTTGCATTCGTTGCATTAACCCCCTCAGCTCAGCTGCCCCTCAGTGACATGTTTCTTCTTCTGCAGCCAGTCTCTCCCCATCTCATCTTTCCTGTTGCTGCCTTTAATGAAGCCTCCTGCCCTCTTTAAGTCCCTCTGCATTTGACAGTAATGTGACACAGTAATACCCAGTGATGCGCCCTCCACAGCACTAATGAATAATGTACATGTGCAGCCTTATAAACATAATACATTAGTTAGAAGAAGGAGGCGTGTGTTTATGTGCCTCCTCTTTCATGAATTAAATATGAATACATGCACATTTGTCCCACTGTGAGTGACACTAAAGGTAAAAATAAATAGGTTATCATTGAATAATTGACTGGGGGCTGGAGGCGTTCATGTCCATTTGGTGGTGTCGCTCTGTGCAGATTAAGAGGAGTGTTACGGGCAGTGCTAATAGGCTAAGCAGTGTTTTCCCAGGCATAACACTCAGTGTGTGAAGAAGAAAGTCCAGCACGATGCTGAGTGGCACTCTGAATCAGCCTCACCGGGACTCGGGCTTCACGTCATATTTGTATGGTTCATTTCAGTCTGAGTATGTGTGCCCTCTGCGCACACACACACACACACACACACACACACACACACACACACACGCACACACACACACACACACGCACGCACGCACACACACACACACACACACACACACACACACACAGTGCAGTGAGTTTATCCTTTGCTGTGTGACCATTGTAAAGAAGCTGCCAGTCACTGCACAGCAGCTTGTAAATCTGCAGGAAGTAAAAGGAACCAATTACTTTTAGATCTGTGTCCGTCTAATCAGCGCCAGGACTCACATAAACTCTCACCTTCAGGACCTTCATCAGCTCCTTCGTGTGCACACGTGTGTCTGCGTGTCTGCATGTGTGTGTCTGTGTGTGTGTTGAACATGTCCGTGATGCCCTCCTGTCTCAGGAACTTAAGGCTCAGCATTAATTATGCGTGAGTCTGTTTCCAGTATTTAACATAAACTTTAAAGACGACAATAAAAACTTTATTTATTTCTGACATAAAAAAAAACATTTTGGGAAATCCTTTTTGTCACAGCAGTTGGAATGTTGGTGAAATAATAATAATAATAATAATAATAATAATAATAATAATAATAATAATAATAATAATAATAATAATTGCCTATGCCACTGAAGTGTGTGTAATCGATTGGTAATTATATATTACTTTTCTGCTCTGAGCCCTCAAAGAGCTTCTTAATGTAACCTTCATTCACCCAGTCACACACAAGCAGTCACTCTCTGATGGATCGGGGGAAACTCGGGTTCAGTGTCATGCAGATTGGAGGAGATTGGGATCAAACTAGCGACCAACTCCTGAGCCAGCTCCTCATACTGGAGGAGCTGAACCAGTGTGCAGTAGAGGTGGTGCAGAGCGAGGTCAGTCTCTGCTCTCCAACAGGTTTATATAGAAGAAATTCTTTTCTATAGTTTGTGTCCTCGTGCGGACTCTGTGGCTCAATCGGAAATGTTAATGATTACTGAACTAAGCTAATGTTAGCGTAGCACAGCTGTGAGCAGCAGACACACATCATCCTCTGAGTACGTCACATATAACTCAGTCCTCAGTCGGGGAAGGCCAAACCTGCAGCCTGATAAAACAGATAAAAACAAACAGAAGAACAACAAAAATGTTGATGGCGACACAGCCGAAGAGCCGCTGACTCCTCCTCCCCCGCTCTGAGCTCACAGAGCGATGAAATTTGACACGCGGCCCTCCACATCTCTACTCTGTCACTGTCTTTCCACTTCTCTTCTTGTTAGGCTAATGTGATTTTACAAAGTGTCAGTAAGGAGGGGAGATGAGGCGACAAACCGGACTGCCTGCCTCATGCCTGTATGCATCACGTGACTCCCGCTGCCATCAGATCCCTGATTGGCGGTGGCGCTGAACGTTACTGAGTCGTGAGGAAACATGTCTTTTCTGAGCATCTTCTGTAGCAGCGAATCTTCAAAGCACAAACAGCAGATACTGTCAGCTCAGGCTGTGTGAAGAGTTTTCTCCCCTTTAACCAAAAATGCATGTTTAATTATGACAGCAGAACAAACACACATGTACGTACGTACATGTGTCTCCCCCCCTCCACACACACACACACACACACACACACACACACACACACACACACACACACACACACACACACACACACACACACACACACACACACACCTCAGCTGCCATCGCTGCCTTCAAATTAATTAGGGGAGCTGTTTCACAAATTACGTTTGGTCGAATTGTCTGTTCACTTGCTGCGACACATTACAATAATAAAAAGAGACCCCTGTACTTTTATAGGCCTGCTGTTGATGCTAACAGTGGTTGTTTCGCTCTCTCACACACACATACACACAGCTCCACCCCTCCATTTTCCAGGCAGGAAAGTAAGTGGTGAAGCTGCGGCTGGAGCTTGACTTTGTTAATCGTCAGACGACAGCTTAACAGCTTGTGCAGCTGTAATTAACGCAGCTTGAAATAAATGTGTGTGTGTGTTCAGCAGGGAAACTGTGAATAAAGGAGAGAAAAAAACAATGTGGCAGTTGTACAAAGTTGAAGAGAATCAAATAAATAATTCAGACAAATCGCCTCATCTGTCTCCGTCTCAGGTGCGAGGCCCACCTGACTCACTCGTCTTCCTCCCTTCGGCTAAATTATTCACATAACCAAAGAGGGAAACGGTGGCTGATAAAAGCCCTTATTATGTTTAATAATGACTAACACGTGCGGCTGCGGCTGGACGGGATGTTGGAGATGAGCCTCAGCAGACACTTTCTGTCTGCGAGAAACCACTGGTCGCTTCGATACGTCTGCACGATGCTCCACGACAATGGCGACTTCATCCGGTTCACGGAGAAATACTGAGGACAGAATTATCTGAAACTAAATGTAATAAAAGAAGCTCAAAAAATGTTGATGATGATGCTGTCATTATGACACATACAGGTGAGGCGCTGAGGTGCACAGAGCCACAGAAACGCCACATCCTGTGGACTTCAGAGGAACTCATCCCGATTCCTTCCCACAGACATCAGGCTACGGTCTGTTCATACACTGGGAATTAAAAGGCTTTAGTACACATTACACAGACCCGAACAATAATCCACCATCTTTGTTACACAACAAAACCGATCTACTCACATGTTCTTGTTCTGCTTTGTGCTGCCTGCATTGGAGGTCACCACAGCAGCACTTCTTTCTATTCTAAATTTGGAAATCTCACAAACTGAGGAAGTGATTTATTGACCATTTTGTTCTGTCTTTCCAGTTAAGTGAAAGTGTTTTTTAAAGCTGTTAAGGTAAAAGTTTGAAGGTGTCACCAAGATTAAAACAGAGGGGGACTGTGGAGCTGGACCGAGCTCCCAGAACCAAAACTGCTTCAAACCATATCTTTTTCAGCAGAAATCTGTGTTGGTGTTACCGAAACTCATTATGTATCTTTTATGAGATGATGTGTTGGTTTTTTGCGTTGCACGAAAATAAAAAAGATATCGATGCACACAGACGTCCAGTTTCTCATTTATCAGATCTGATTTATTTGTGGGGAAAGCTGTTCTGCTGTCATAGTGTAAAAACAGCTGATATATTTGTGAAATCATTTTATTTCAGTTGAAGAGAGCACCATTTTTGTAATAAAGCAGACGATAACAGCTGACGTTGAACTCTTCAGGTGCAGCGGTCGGAGAATATGTGACGTACAAAATCATATTCAAAACAGCAGAACAAGAATAAAATTTGAGGCAAAGACGGAGCTTTGAACTTCCTGTCAGGTCTACTTGATCAGCTGGTTAATGAGGTGATGTTGAGAGTTCACACCGTTTCTTAAAGGAAACTGCAGCAAAGGATGGCGAGATCTCCGAGGAAGAACGAGGGGCGAACATGGCTGCAGCGTTCTTTAGCATACAAATAAGCCAATTCATCAAAGCCTTTCTCTACCAGAACAAACAGTAATTTTCCTGACAGTGACCCTGACGAACGGCTGGATGGAGACTCAGGTATCTACACTGTGGTCATCCCACAGACGGCACTCTGCTCAGCCAACCGGCTGCCTGCGGAGGACCCCCCCTCCCTCGCTCTCCACCGCTTGGTGGGGCTAATGAACGGCCGGTGTCAAAAGTGTTGTCAGTCCATTCTTTGCTTGTTTGGGTTCATCTGTAGTAGAGGGGGAGGTGGAGGGTACGTGGCGGGAGGTGGTGACGGAGAGAGGGGGGAAAACAAAGTGATTGCATGATGGAGGAGGAGGTGGAGGAGCAGCCTCTCCAGGAGGACCAGCAGGACCCATCACAGGCACTTTATTGATTTCTAGCCAGCGTGCTCTTTGTCAAAAATCAGATACAGTGCGAGCCCTTTGGACCTCACCACCTTTTAAAAGCACTCGCAGAGCTGCTGTGGCGCATGTAATGGAGGCGGCGCTCTTTGTGTGAGGGTCAGAGGGCGCCACGTTAAAGCACAAGCAGAGAGATGAGCCGAGCCTACAGCTCTGCGCCGAGATTGGCTGATTTGGATTAAAGAGTCTCCAAAGGTGTGCGATTATAATTAAAGGTAAGCCCGACTTAATGAAGCCGATGTGCGTTAGTTCTCCATCATTCTCTAGCTGCCGATGGCATGAGGACGACATGATGAAGAAGCTAAAACAGGTAAAATCGGCGACAGAGGAGGTAAACTGGAGGATGGAGAGGGAGCTGAGGTGGGTGGGGGTCTACTGTCCAACATCTCCACCTCTCCTGCTGTCCTCCACTCCGACACAGAAAAAAACATTATGCAGCAGCAGCCGGGCTTCCACTGAATCGCGGTGATTCATTGCCCAATTTTAAACTGCCAAGCTGTTAAATTGCATCAGGTCTGCCAAAATTCATTCCAGGACTACGGAGGAGATATGAAAAATTAAATGTCATCTCGGCTGCAGTGGGAAACTTTCAGCTCTGCTTCGAGTGGGGCGCGAATATGTGAGATCCTGTGATGATCGATGGCCACGCGGGACTACACTTAACCTACTTACTGATGTCATGTTAGGCTTCAGGGCCTGTTTACTTTCAGCCACATGACAGGAAGTCATAAACTCCTCTTCTTCACTTTTCTTCATCTCCATCTTCACTGTGAACATTCAAGCTTACTCGTGTTTTAAACTGCTCCAAGTCTGCATTCAAGCAGCAACCAATGGGAGTGAACGGACATTTGAGGAGGAATAAACACAGTAGAGGGTTACCTAGGCAACCGGAGCCTGAATGCTCTGCTAGTGACCAACGATCAGGTAGACCAGGACCGGTGTCCTGCAAATTTTAAATGTGTCCTTGATCCAACACAGTTGACTTAAATGGCTAAATGACCTCCTCAACATGTCTGCCCAGAGAACTGGTTGCTTGATTCAGGTGTGTTGACCCAGGGTGATATCTAAAAATGCAGGACACCGGCCCTTGAGGCCTGGAGTTGTCCTCCCCTGAGGCAAACAGAGAACTTCTGGAGAACTTCCAATGTCTGGAATTTTTGATCCAGAGGGGGCACTCTTGAGCTCATCGAGAAAAAAGGGAATCTGTATGAAATCTGAAAACTTCAGGAACTAGAAGTCATCATTTGGAAACGGGCACCATGGAGGAAATCTGCACGTACTAGCAGAATGCTAATGTAGTAGCTTCACTGAGGACAAAAACGGAGGTTTTCAGCTCAGACTCGTAGTCCTCGCTGGATTTATGGGAAATTTAAAAAAAAAAGTTTATTCTAGCTCCATTCACTCGTACTCAATGAGGAACGACTGAAAGTGCCCCCTGCTGGATAGTGTCTTAACTCCTGTGGGACAAACAGGAAGTGGAATGTCTGCAATCATCAATTATATCTTTGTTTCAAAATCATCTTTCAGACTTTGAATCAAACCCGTTTCCAGATCATGTTGAAAGTTTTGTGCCATGTTTTTTGATTTTTTAATGGGATCTCTCTATGAAACTGTAAACTCTGGCATTCCCTCCTCCTCCCTCCCTCCCTCCCTTCTTTCTCCTGCTGCTTTATGCACTGTGAGGCAGCAATATTTATTATTATGAATATCATTTGTATTAATCATCAGGATAAATGACTGCTTGGCGATCTGAATGCCTCATTTAGAGAAACTTGGCTCCCATGTCACAGTTATAAATTACAGGCAGGCCAGTGCTTCACCTGAGGCCTTCTCCCCCCTCCTCCTGCTGCATGTACACACAGCTGTTGGCGTGTTTCACGTGTTGGACACACGGCTGACATAAGCCACATGCCCAACTGTATTAATGTGCGGAAGCAAATAAAGTTTTATCTTTTTTAATAAGTCGATTTATTCAAACACCAAAGCACATTGTTGAGTTCTGCACAGAAACAGGAAGTGTCATACCATCAAGCTAGTGCCCCAGAAATGCAGGAAAAGAAACACCTTGTCCTCACTTTTCAAAATAAAAGCCCAAGATATAAAGATTTTATGTCTGCAGTTTACAAAATTATGCAAAAGAAATTTAGCATAATTCTGATTGTAGTATTTAAGTAAAATCATATCTTCGCTCTGGACCATTTTCAGGATTCATTAATTTTTAATCAGAGCCATAATAACAAGGAGGGAGATTCACAGGAAATGAAATAAGCACAGAGAAAGAAAAAAAAAACCTGGGATATCTGTGAAGGTTCTCAGTCATCTAGGTCTTCGTAGTCTAAGGAGCTATGAAAGAAAAGCATCTGGCCTTCTTTAGGTTTCCTTGAAGACGTTTCATCCGAGAAGCTTCTTCAGTTCTAAGAACACTTGGTGGAGGGTCCAAGCCCTATGGGAGTGTCCCCAAGAGGGTCATGGAAAAACCCCAGGGATTGATTCTTAGGTCCATGTACTGTACTGCACCCTCATTCTGCATTTAGACTGTTTCTTTTGTGAAGGTTGTGTTATTATTCTTTATAACTTTTAGCGTCTAAATATAACAGTAACAGTTACACATCTAGTGGATGTGGATGTGTAACCTGCCGTGTTGCGCTGCTGATGCCGCAGCTGGGCCAAGGACACAGGCACACGATTGTGTTGGTTTTTGCAAACATTTAAATGATACATCAGGACAGAAGCTCAGAGATTAACAGATTATAGAGAGGCAGATGTTGCAACAGCCTTTATATATCTCTATAAGACAGTATTGTCTGAGTGGCGACACCTATCATTCAGGAGAATACTGCAGTGGCTACCTACGCCTTAACAGCAAGCATAGATAGAAGTGACTGTGTGATCATGTTTGGTGGTGTGTGAATCAACCATTGCAAAGGGTGGATGGCTACTGGCTGGGTATCCTAGCTACAGGGGCTACTGTGAGACAAGAGAGATCAAAGTCATTACATTTGGAAATCTAGACTGTTCCTCCATCGGCCACTGCAAGGATGTTGTTACTACTGTTTGTGTAAAAAAAGATTTAAAAGATGTACACAGTATATTTTAACAGGTATGAATAAAATTAACACTTAGCGATATATCAGCAATAAAAACACGTGTCAGTTAAATATTTTGCTGTATTTTACATTTTTACCTCAAGTTACCTCAAAAAGCTGCCAACTTTCATCTACAGTAAGTGTACCCAGATAACAAAATGACTTCAGACCAGCTGCATCCCGTAATCTTCCCCCACATGTGGACTGTCAGTCCACTCCTGTCCTCATGCTGGGTGAGCAGAGTTCACCTTTATTTACTCTCAACGAGGATCTAAAACTTTGCAAAGGGAGTCCCATATGAATTAGTGAGTCAGTGAAACTCACTTGTGACTGATGACAGTCGTGCTGATGTGAGTTGTTGAGGATATGCTAAACTTTCTGTTAGCTGTTGTTAGCCCTAATAAGCTGGTTTTAGGTGGCCTTAATCTAAGAAAGTAAAACTGTCTTAAAACTGACGGATAGCAAATAAACTCCCAAACTGTTCATCAGAGGGAACAGTTTGAACATTTGAGATTAACGTTAGTTGGCATAATGTTAGCTTATCGTCAGCCGTTGGTTTTTAGTCGGCTTGTCAGCTGTCTGAAGACATAAGGGTTACATGTCTAATTTGCTGAAAATAAGTATTTGTGACAATATCGGGAATGAATGAGCATGTTTATGCACATTTTTGTGTCGGTAAAACATCGGCGTGATACTTCAAGCAATCCGGTTCTTTAGTCTGACGTCATTGGCCGTTTCCGGGTCCAAACTCCGCTTCAGGTCCCAAAGTCAAACAAACACTGCAGCATCACTGAGAGTTAAAAACTGTCTATAATTCTTTCATCTTTAATAAAATGATCAGTGTTGCTGCTCCACCAGGTGTAACAATGGAGTTTAACATCCAGGTATCCATGAAAACAGGATTTATGAAATTTAACAGAGTTAGAAGTTAGCAGGAAGTTAGCTCGCTAGTTTCCACCTAAACATGATATAGCATGTTCTGACTGAGAGATTTCTGAAAAATTAAAATGTACAGCTCTGCTGTCACTTCCAACATAAATGAAGACAGAAAACTAAACAGCAGTGACTTTTGTAGGGTTACTGAAGTTGGGCTAGCTGGTATATAATGATGTGCTACGTGATTGCTAGCTACACAGCTGTGTTAGCATAACATAAACACAGTGAAGCTGGAGGACGAACGCTAGATATAAAGCATTGAAACATGTTAAAAACAACACAGCCTTAATAAATGCAGAGTAGTTTGGACCTGGAAGCAGGGTTCATACATCATCATTTAAAGACCAGATATGGTGGCTTCCACAAACCGCAAACTGCTCCTACGTATTTTTCATTTATCAGAATGCATCAATTTGTTGGAAGATGTAAAGACACACAAATCTATGTGTATTTATGCGCATATTGATATATCTGGCTCTCTTCCACAGCATGTCTTTTAAACTGTCTTCCTTCTCTCACTTCTCTCAGCCCCTCCCTGACCCTGGTTCTGCCAGAGGTTTCTTCCTGTTAAAAGGGAGTTTTTCCTTCCCACTGTCACCAAAGTGCTTGCTCATAGGGGGTCATATATGACTGTTAGATTCTTCTCTGTTTTTATTGTAGGGTCTACCTTACAATATAAAGTGCCTTGAGGCAACTGTTGTTGTGATTTGGTGCTGTGTAAATAAAATTGAATTGAAATAATCGAAATAACATCCTGATGAAAAATATTTATCTTTATATTAAAGAATGCAAAGATAATTTAATCATTTGAACTATAGATTTAATGCTTATTAATTATTAAACATATTTTGTAACTCTCTAAGTAAACGTTCTCATCATCAACAGAAAGTCGACCCGAGTGTGGCTTCATTTATGAATGTATGAATTTAATGACAAAAACACAGAGCTGGACCAACATTAAGAGGACAGCTGTTTACAACCAGCTGAAATAGGAGGAAAATTATTATAAAATATTTCTTTAAAACAACAACAGTGCCAGGAAGTGAGCTGACTATCACTCGCGTTTCTGTGCCAAGGACATTTAGGTTTAACTCACTGAGCAGACAGGACGATATGAATGCTTAACCGGCCTTCCAAACACCTTTCAGATGAACTGAAAGAAATAAAAGCTGGACTAAAGAAAAAGCTGAAAGTATAATAAAGCAAAAGATCCTGAAATATATCTCAGAGATGTGCGGCAGAGAAGTGCAGTTTTATTTTACATTTGTCTGATGTGTGCACCCCCATTCATCGCTCCCTGTGATTAAATTATTCAGTGGTACAAACTACAATTATGCTTTATTAAAAATTATTAAAAATTCTCGCAGAGCTTTGCAGATGTGAAAGAATTTATTGCCTGCTTGTTTTTCTCATTTGCATCATTGATTTTGGTCGAGTGAAAAAAGCAGCGAAGCTCCTCAGAAAGACGCCGTCTCTTCATTGGAGTGAGGAGGAGGAGGCAGACGAATGCCGTTTTCCTCCATCGTTAGAACATCTGATTTTATTTACACATGTTTATCAACTCGTGAGATGGCTGAATGCGTGTTTATGTATTTTTTTTAAATCTTTTAAAGCCCGAAGAAGGTCAGGGAAGGAGGAAGAGTAACATCGAGTAAACGTCTCATTATCCCCTGAAACATGAAAATGTGAGCGTTAAGAATATGTTGGGATCAAACTCTTTATCTGGCATTTTGTTTAAAGGCGGCATTTCCATACATGAAATATAAATGTGGGATTTACACTTCAAAGTTGGGCCAATTACGTGAGCCATTAGTTGTAGTTGTAGCAGCAGGTTATGAATGATTTAGCAGTGGGTTTGTGTAAACTCGATTAAATTTCTTTTAAAGCGTCCGTGGCCTCGGCGCTTCGGAGGGGGGAGATGGGATCGAAGAGGGATGGAGTGACACAGAAAAAGTTGGAGAGGAGAGAAAGACGGAGTGTGCTGCTCTTCTGAATCTTGAGCAATGACCGGCTACTTTAGCAATTAAAATCCGGGGCAAAGACACAGCAGCTTGCTTTGGCCCACAGACTGGCCCATTCATCATCCCAACTGCCATAAAATAGCACTAGATGGATTCTTTGATTTTAGCTTTGGAAGAACATAAATCAAAATCTAAACCACAGCCTGTCACAAGTATCACCAGAATTATCCATTTGAGAGAGAGGAGAGCTGGAGGAGGCTTCAGAGATGCAGTGAGGGGACGTAGGCTCATTGTTTCCCCCTGCGGTCCCCCGGCGTCACACCCGGGCTAATCTATAAGTGTCTCGTAATGAGGCTTTTTCTACACTTCAGCACCGGCATTCATCAAACTGGGAGGGGGCCTAATCTGGGATGCTTTGTCATTTTCTTTTTTTATTTTGGTGTGTGTGTGTGGGGGGGAGGATAAGACCAAACATGGGCATCAGCTGCTAAAACAGACAAAGTGGATCACCAGAGTAGAGTGCTGCTGAGCTAATAGTGACAGCAGCATGGATTTGAATTTTCTTCAGTGGCAGGAGGAGTGAAATATTTTAAATATAATCTGTGAGAACAAAGAGCTATCCAATTAATTACTGACGATTAAATGGCAACAAATAGATTAAATCCATAAAAGCACTGATCAGTTTCATCATCCGCACATTTGAACGAAATGGTGGAGGTATCAGCTCAGACACCTGCTAATCAGTCACATCCAATCAAAATCCTCAAATTTCACTGTACACCTAAACTGCAGCTCCGCCTTCCTCCTTCTTGGACGGTCTGTTAGTGACCTCACAGCAGCCATGTTATTGGTGACATGATGTCACTAAAATGCTCCAAAACACTACAACAGCACAGTGCAGCTAGCAGAGAGCTAGCAGCTACAGCCGCCTGTGTCACCATGCACCTGCCAGTCAAAGTCGCCACTCCCCTAACAATGCAAACAATTTAAAGAGGTGAGTTTTACAGGTGTTGATAAAGGGGGAAATGATCAAAACAGTTTGCGTATCAGGCTGTAAAAATGTTTATTTCTGCTGTAAAGTTTGAAAATGTGAGCGTGTGGGGACCGACTCACTACTGCCTCTGCTGGACATCACAGGAACTCCAGCTTTGCTTTCTCCAGTTTCCAGCCCCACAGGTTGATACTTGGTTTCTGTTTTCTAACGATGCTCACCACAATCAAAGCCAAACAGTCTCACTCAATGAAAGTCAGATGGTGCCCAGTGAATGTAAAAAAGGCTTCATCACTCTCTTTCAGTGCTCGTTGTGAAGCTGTTTGGAGTATACACTCATTCCCCCCTTACAAACACATGCTGATCCCTTTAATAACCGATCCTAAAGTGTTTGGTATTGATACAGTTTATCAATGTCGAGCGATCCATCGGCCTCCGTCGCTCCACTGGCCTGCTGATTGGCGCCTGAGCCCAGATTAATCAGAGAGGGATTGGTTTGATTTGTGGTCCTCATTTGTATGTCTGTCTGAAAGAAAATGGAGGACAGCTGTCAATGCAGAGGCATTTATCTCTGTCATCTCCTCCCCTCCTCCTCCCTCCCTCTCTCTTCGTTACTGAGCTCACCACAAGGCGTCTAAAAATTGATAATTCTACTGTCTCAACCACTTAAGAGCAGATTCAATCAAAAATAAAGCAACACATAAAATGACCCATTTTAATTCCCCGCAATATGACGGCGACATTCAATTACATCCTGAGAATGGCACGTTTTTCATGGTGCCGATAATTAAAGTCTTATTTAATGTTTAAAGCATATTACTTCCCTTTATTAGACATCTCATAACAGAGTGAGACGCCATCAAGGTGCAACAATAAAACCATGCTTTTGTTTTTCATTTTATTACAAAAGCTCATCAGATGTGTCTCTGTGTGTGCGTGCGTGCGTGCATGCAGACCATTAAAGTTTTTTGTTTAGTGTAACCACCGGACATAGTAGTGTTAGACAGAAGAAGACTGTCGTAGTGATAGACATAGCAATACCAAATGACAGCAACAACAGGAAGTAGGAACACAAGAAACTGGAGAAGTACCAGGGGCTCAGAGAAAAGCTGAAAAAGATGTGGAGGGTGAAGGTAAGAGTGGTACCAGTGGTAATCGCAGCACTAGGTGGAGTAACTCCCAAACTAGATGAGTGGCTCCAGCAGATCCTGGGAACAACATCGGAGATCTCTGTCCAGAAGAGCGCAGTCCTTTGAACAACTAAGACACTGAGCAGGAACTTCAAGCTCCCAGGCCTCTGGTAGAGGACCCGAGCTTGAAGGATTGACCGCCTGCAGGGGCGAGAGGAGCAATTTCTATATAAAATATTATATATAATATCAAGTCAAGTCAAGTCATCTTTAATTATACAGCACATTTAAAGGACATCAAGTGTCGGCCAAAGTGCTGAACAGAGGGATAATATAATCAAATAAAAAGATGTAGATAAGATGAAAACATTATAGAAAACATAGTAAGACATCCATATACGTTTGTAAAGATAAATGTGTACATGCAAATATGCACATATATGTACAAAAGCACACATATGTGAACATAAAGTACGTGTATGTATATAAATTTTTATATATATATAAAAAAAATAAACAGCCAGCTCGCCCCTGCGGGCGGTTTATCCTTCAAGCTCGGGTCCTCTACCAGAGGCCTGGGAGCTTGAGCGTCCTGCAGTATCTTAGCTGTTCCCAGGACTGCGCTCTTCTGGACAGAGATCTCCGATGTTGTTCCTGGGATCTGCTGGAGCCACTCGCCTAGCTTGGGAGTCACCGCACCGAGTGCTCAGATTACCACGGGGACCACCGTTACCTTCACCCTCCACATCCTCTCGAGCTCTTCTCTGAGCCCTTAGTATTTCTCGAGCTTCTCGTGTTCCTTCTTCCTGATATTGCTGTCATTCGGAACCGCTACATCGATCACTACGGCCGTCTTCTTCTGTTTGTCTACCACCACTATGTCCGGTTGGTTAGCCACCACCATTTTGTCCGTCTGTATCTGGAAGTCCCACAGGATCTCAGCTCGGTCATTCTCCACCACCCTTGGGGGCATCTCCCATTTTGACCTCGGGACTTCCAGGTTATACTCGGCACAGATGTTCCTGTACACTATGCCGGCCACTTGGTTATGGCGTTCCATGTATGCCTTGCCTGCTAGCATCTTGCACCCTGCTGTTATGTGCTGGATTGTCTCTGGGGCATCTTTACACAGCCTGCACCTGGGGTCTTGCCTGGTGTGATAGACCCCAGCCTCTATGGATCTTGTGCTCAGAGCTTGTTCTTGTGCTGCCATGATTAGTGCCTCTGTGCTGTCTTTCAGTCCAGCTTTGTCCAGCCACTGGTAGGATTTCTGGATATCAGCCACCTCCTCTATCTGCCGGTGGTACATACCGTGCAGGGGCCTGTCCTTCCATGATGGTTCCTCGTCTCCCTCCTCTTTCTTGGGTTTCTGCTGCCTGAGGTATTCACTGAGCACGCTGTCAGTTGGGGCCATCTTCCCAATGTATTCTTGGATGTTCGTTGTCTCATCCTGGACTGTGGTGCTGACACTCACCAGTCCCCGGCCCCTTTCCTTCCGCTTAGCGTACAGCCTCAGGGTGCTTGACTTGGGGTGAAACCCTCCATGCATGGTAAGGAGCTTTCTTGTCTTTATGTCAGTGGCTTCTATCTCCTCCTTTGGCCAGCCTATTACCCCAGCAGGGTACCTGATCACGGGCAGGGCGTACGTGTTGATGGCCCGGATCTTGTTCTTGCCGTTCAGCTGACTCCTCAGGACTTGCCTGACCCTCTGCAGGTACTTGGTGGTTACAGCTTTCCTAGCGACCTCTTCATGGTTCCCATTCGCCTGCAGGATCCCCAGGTACTTGTAACTGTCCTCTATGTCTGCAATGTTGCCTTCTGGTAGTTTGATCCCCTCCGTTCTGACTACCTTCCCTCTCTTTGTTACCATCCAACTACACTTCTCCAGCCCGAATGACATTCCAATGTCATTGCTGTATATCCTGGTGTTGTGGATCAGTGAATCGATGTCTCGTTCACTCTTGAACAGCTTGATGTCATCCATGTACAGGAGGTGGCTGACAACTGCTCAGTTCCGTAGTCGGTATCCGTAGCCAGTCTTGTTAATGATCTCACTGAAGGGGTTCAGGCCTATGCAGAACAGCAGTGGGGACAGAGCATCTCCTTGGTAGATCCTGCACTTGATGGTGACTTGTGCTATGGGCTTGGAGTTGGCCTCTAGTGTTGTGCGCCACATCCCCATTGAGTTCCTGATGAAGGCTCTTAGGGTCCCATTGATCTTGTACAATTCTAGGCATTCCAGTATCCAGCTGTGGGGCATTGAGTCATAGGCCTTCTTGTAATCAATCCAGGCAGTGCACAGGTTGGCCAGTCTGGTCTTGCAGTCTCGGCTGACTGTTCTGTCTACCAGTAGCTGGTGTTTTGCGCCTCTGGTATTCTTGCCAATTCCTTTCTGTGTCCCGCTCATGTATTGACCCATGTGCCTGTTCATCTTAGCCGATATGATGCCTGACAGGAGCTTCCATGTGGTACTGAGGCAGGTTATTGGTCGGTAGTTGGAGGGGACCGGTCCCTTCTTGGGGTCCTTGGGGATCAGGACCGTCCGACCTTCGGTTAGCCATTCCGGGTGTCTCTCGTTAACTAGCAGCTGGTTCATTTGTGCTGCCAGACGCTCGTGGAGTGCAGTCAGCTTCTTTAGCCAGTAGGTGTGAACCATGTCGGGCCCTGGTGCTGTCCAACTCTTCATACTGGAGACCCTTTCTTGGATATCTGCCACTGTGATGGTTACTGGACCCTGTTCAGGGAGGTCGCTATGGTCTGCCCTCAGATCCACTAGCCACTGAGCATTGCCGTTATGGGTTGCGTCCTTCTCCCATATGCTCTTCCAGTATTGCTCCGTCTCCAGCCTTGGTGGTGCTGTTTTCTTATTATTATTGTTCCCTTGCCACTGAGAGTACACCTTTGCTGGTTCTGTGGAGAACAGCTGGTTTATTCTCCTGCCTTCTATCTCTCTGGTGTACCTCCTCAAGCGGCTGGCCAAGGCTGTGAGTCTTTGCTTGGCAGTTTCCAAGGCCTCAGGTATGGACAGCTTGCTGTATTTCTTATGCACCTTCTTTGTCGCAGCTTTCTGCAACTCCGATAGTTGGCTAACCTCCCTCCGTGCTACTTTGATCTTGCCCTCTAGCCTCCTTCTCCATGGAGGGTACTGCCCCTTGTGACTGTTCAACTTGTAGCCAAGCATCTCACTGATCACTGCTGCCGTATTGTAGATCAGCTTGTTAGTGTCGGTAATCGTGGTTGTAGGTATTGTCCGTAGTGCTGCATTAACATCATCTAGCAGACCTTCTGAGGGTACTTCACGTAATCTTGGTAACCGGCTGCCGGGGATCCAGGTTTCAAGCTTGGCCATGATCCTATTTTTCAGGTCAGTTCCTCTCTCTCTCTCTCTCTCTCTCTCTCTCTCTCTCTCTCTCTCTATATATATATATATATATATATATATATATATATATATATATATATATATATATATATATATATATATATATATATATATATATGTATATATAGCACTATTATATACAAAACACCAAAAAATTCAGCTGGACTTCTCCATTGATGTTCCTAATGTTCTATCTACATTTTTTCCACATACTTGTGTCCAGGTTACAAGCTCCAACGATGAACAGTCATGAACAGGATTATTATTTATGTCGCTCTCTTTCATACACACATCCACAAGATTGTGAATACAAGCAGCAGAAATTAGTTTTCTGCAATGGGCGGCTGGTCTCTTCCTTTTAGACAGGGTGAGGAGTTCAGTCGTTCGAAAGAAGCTGAGAGTGAAGGTGCTGCTCCTCCACAATGGAAGGGGACAGTTGAGTAGGATGCCCGACTGGCTAAGGTGCTCAGGGCATAGAGAAGGCCTCTTATTAGATCCAGGACTCACTGCAGAGATTATATCTCTTGCCTGGCCTAGAGAGGGAGGTGTGGATTACCCCTGCGACACAGCGTTGGATAAGTGGAAAAAAACTAATGGATGAATGGATGACTTTTTGATGATATTTTGAAAGTACACATGACAGCCATTTTAAAAAGATGGTTATCTTCAGCACTATTCTTCCTTCTGCAGCTGCTTTACTTCGTTAAATCCACTTGATCCAACAAAGAGTGCTTGTCCTTGAAGCTTTTTCCTTTGTGTGAACATCAGTGCGCACACAGCTGTGAAACTGCGGCACTCTAACACAAACTGAAGCCGTTTGTTGTTTCCACAGCCAGGCTGCGCTCTATTCACTGGCCCAATGAAACACAGCATTCATTAGGCCATTGATCAACGAGTCTCATCCTGTCACTGGATTACAGCTGGTCAGCGCCGCTGCCTACAAACACCAACACACACCGGCTCTGTGCTGAGATGCAGGCCTGTAAGTGGGGTCAGAGGTGGCTTGTAGTAATCCATCTAACCAGCGTGACAGCGGCAGCTAATAAATCACTTATTCATCGTTTAATCCATCGTCTGTCTGCAACAGAAAACACCTCGCCAAACATACTGGCTGCTCTCGCAGAGTCCTTGATATGCCGTCAGGAGCCAAAAGCCGGCCGATCCCAGTCAGAGTCTCTGCTGAAGGCTTCCATCTGTTAAACACAGTCTGCGGTGATCGAGAACGCCAGCTGAGGACAAATCATCAGCGAAGCAGTTTGTTCAGTTTAATGTCTCTGTTCTCTAGTACACCTCTCGGTTGCCTCCCTTCGTTGGCTCCCTGTCCGCTTCAGAATTAATTTTAAAATTTTATTGTTGACTTACAAAGCCCTGAATGGACAGGCTCCCGGGTATTTGTCTGACCTCTTGCAGACTTATACCCCCTTAGATCTCTTAGATCAAGTGATCTTTTGCTTTTAGCTGTACCAAGGTCGAGGCTGGTTTATAGAGGTGATCGAGCATTTGCAGTTGTAGTGCCTAAGCTGTGGAATAGGTAAGCGACTCATGTTGTAACTGACGTCAGACGCCGGAGATTTTGGCGGAAAATTAAAGCAAATGGTAGTTTAGATTTGAACAAATTCATTTAAGCTTCAGTATTACCAAATACACTTATCAATTGTCTTATAACTAACACTATTTGTCTAAATAATCTCCAACACCCTGGAGAACAACGAGGAGAGTTTAGAGACTCTCCAAGATTATATTGATCAGTGCTTTCAGGATCTCGTGATGAAGAAGACCCAGTGTGCAGCTCCCCCGGCCAAACCTGAGACGCCGTCGTCGAAAAGACAACGCCCGGCAGATTCCCCCGGCTCAACATCGCCAGCCGGCAAAGATATTGCTGACATACGGGAGTCAATCGACAAGCGATTGTCCAGTTTCGACGCAAGGCTGTCCTTGGTGGAGATTCTTCACCGAGAATTTAAATGCTTGCGAGAATCCCTGGAGTACAGCCAGCAGCAGGTGGAAACGCTTGCTGCTGAAAATGCCACGCTAAGGGAGTCGGTGAAATGTCTCACAGATAATGTTACCCAGCTCAATAGAGAAAATAAAAAAATAAAAGAAACAGTTATCGATCTACAAGCTCGTAGCATGCGTGATAATCTGGTATTTTCTGGTATTCCAGAAGCCGCTGGAGAGGACGCGGAGACCACGGTAAAAAGCTTCATCAAAACCCACCTGAAGCTGCCGGAGGACACTGTGAAGAACATCGTCTTCGGTCGGGTACATCGCCTCGGCCCCATTCGGGCTACGGCCGGGAGACCACGTCCTATCGTGGCCAAATTCGGCCACTTCAAACAAAAGCAACATGTGAAACGCCGCGGCAGGGAATTAAAAGGAACGGACTTCAGCGTGAACGACCAGTTCCCCAAAGAGATCTTGGAACGACGCAGGGTCCTCTTCCCAATCCGACGCGGCTTCATCCAGAAGGGCTCCCGCGCTGTCATCGCTGTGGACCGGCTGTACGTGGACGGACAGCTCCACCGAGACCCCAACATCACTCCGTGGCTGTATTAACCTCACACCAGATAAGAATCAGCTGCACCCTTTCCCTATCCACTCACACTAACTTGCATTAACATCTGTTTAACTTACCAGTATCAAATCGCATCTTAAAGTGTGATTTCATAGCAGAATTAACACCATCACTCTCCATCAGTGATTTAATTGGAATGTTTACGTTTTGTTTTTGTTTGTTTTTTCTTCTCGTTTTTTTTTTTCCTCTCTTTTCCCCCTCTTGGTTTTATGCTGCTCACCCCTGTCCTTGGTTTCTTTCTTTATTCCTTTCACTGCCTCGAACACCTGCTTCGACACTCATCCACAAACATCCTTTATTTCGACACATACGCACCATGCGCTCAACGGCAGCACATTTACATCAGTCAGGCAGCGCACACAGTCATATAAGATACACACACACACTTAAGCCAAGCCTACTCACATTAGTAACTATGCATACACAAAGTCAGACTCAGGGAGCATCTCGCCACACATTTTTTCTCTCTCTCCTTCTCTTTATTTATGAACAAGTGACGTATTCTCTCCACCTGTCTAAGCGACGCACACAGCATACACCCCTAGTTATACACAAACATCTATGGGTACACTGAGGTTCATTACATGGAATATAAATGGAGCTGGCTCCAGAGTAAAGAGGTAAAAAATATTTAACCAACTCAAAAAACTACAGGCAGATGTTGTCCTTTTACAAGAGACCCACAGACCTCTTAGAGGTTCGAATGAACTTAAAACACCTGAGTTTCCTAATGTGTTCTCAGCTTGTTATAATTCTAGACAAAGGGGAGCAGCAATTTTAATACATAAAAATATTAATTTCACAGTACTCGATACAGTTATAGATCCAGAGGGCAGATTCTTAATCATTAAACTATCTATACTTGATAAAAAGCTATGTATTGCAAGTGTATATGGTCCAAATGATGATCCCTCATTCTTTCACGGTTTTTTCAGTGCACTCTCTGAACACTTAGATGGCACACTTGTTCTTGGAGGCGACCTCAACCTTGGACTAAATGAAGACATGGATAGGCTCAATACAGCAGGAACTCAGCGTAATTGGCAGTCCACAAATATAATCAAACAGTATATGAGCGACTTTGGTCTTTGCGATGCATGGCGCTCCCTTCACCCCACCAGTAAGGAATATACTTTTTTCTCGCATGTCCATCACTCCTACTCTCGTCTGGATTATTTTTTGGTCAGCAGCTCACTGCTGAACGACATTTCAGACACTGAGATTCACCCTATAGCTGTCAGCGATCATGGTCCTGTATCTTTAACACTAATGCACAAGAATAATACTACGCCAAGAAAAAACTGGAGATTTAATATATCACTACTTAAAGATGAAGACTTTATTAAATATTTTAAAAAAGAGTGGACTTTATATTTGGACTATAATGACACTCCCGAAACATCAGCTTCTGTTCTATGGGAAGCAGGGAAAGCTGTGATGAGAGGTAAAATAATTTCTTTCTCATCACATAAAAAGAAAAAAGAAAACAAAAATATTCAGGAATTAGAAAAAAACATCAAATCACTAGAAGAAGCCTACGCGTCCCACCAAGATCAGGAAACATTGAACAAAATACGCAAAACAAAACTAAAATTAAATGAGATAATTGATAAAAAAAACAAAATTCTTAGTACAAAGACTACGCCTACAAAATTATGAACATGGTAATAAATCCGGTCAATTTCTAGCAAACCAGCTAAAAATAAATAAAGAAAAAACAACTATATGTGCTGTTCAAGATTCATCTGGGAACACAATATATGATCCGATACAAATAAACAACATTTTCAGGGATTTCTATAAAACGTTGTATTCACCACAAATAAACCCATCTAAAAAAGAAATTGATCAGTTTTTGGACAACATAACTCTTCCAAAATTATTAGACACTCAAGCAATGGCACTGGATTCACCACTGACACCAGGTGAACTCCAGGAAGCCCTGATAAGTATGCCCAATAATAAGGCTCCAGGTCCAGATGGCTTTCCTGCAGAATTCTACAAAGAATTCTGGTCGATTCTAGCACCAGTTTTCTACAGAACGTTGTTGGAAATTAAAGAAAAGGGCAGACTTCCATCAAATATGAATTCTGCAAACATTAATCTCCTGCTAAAACCAGGCAAAGACCCTGTATATCCCTCAAGCTATCGTCCAATATCCCTTATAAACGTAGACCTTAAAATAATCTGCAAAGCTCTCTCAAAGAGACTGGAGAAAATAACCCCCCTCTTAATTCATCCTGACCAAACTGGTTTCATAAAAGGTAGGCACTCATCAACAAATACACGCAGATTACTTAATTTGATAGACTACTCATACAGTAAAAACCTAGAAACTACAATATTCTCTTTAGACGCAGAAAAAGCATTTGACAGAGTTAACTGGAAATTTCTATTTGCAACTTTACACAAATTTGGTTTTGGATCCTCTTTCATAAACTGGTTAAAAATATTATATAATTCCCCAACAGCTTGTGTTAGAACAAATGACCAGACATCCTCCAGCTTCTGTCTCTTGAGGGGCACCAGGCAGGGATGCCCACTCTCCCCTTCACTGTTTGCAATTTTTATTGAACCACTAGCAGCAGCAATTAGACAGAATTCAGTAATTAAGGGCATAAAATGCAAGAACGTGGAACATAAAATCAGCCTTTATGCGGATGATGTGTTACTCTTTCTCCAAAATTCACAAACCAATATCTCTGGGGTGATTGAATTGATAAACTCTTTTGCAAGAATATCAGATTACTCAATTAACTGGTCAAAATCTACAGTTCTACCGATTAATTGCTCCCTCCATAATTCCTCTTCTACACCACTGCAATCGGGAAATATAAAATATTTAGGTATTAATGTTTCTCCCAAGCTTGCAGATCTAACTAAATTAAACCATATCCCACTTTTAAAGAAGGTAGAAGATGATCTGGCTAGGTGGAAATGTCTACCCATATCACTCATGGGAAGGGTTGCCGCTATAAAAATGATGGTCTTACCAAAAATAAATGATTTATTCTCAATGATCCCAACTAAACTGCCACAAGATTGGTTCAGATCTCTAGATTCATGTATGTCCAAATTCCTTTGGAAAAATAAACCCCCACGTATAAGCTTAAAAACACTACAAAAGACCAAGGATAAAGGAGGACTAGAACTGCCTAACTTTCAGCACTACTTCTTAGCCAACAGGCTTCAGTTTATCTCAGGATGGCTAAAACATACCCTCTTAGATGAACCTTGGCTAGACGTAGAACAAGCACTTTGCAATAATCTAGAGATCTCAGACCTACCATTTATCAGCTCAAACATCCAACGACATGAATGCTTTAAAAGCATCAACATCAGCTCTTCTCTGACAGCATGGTGGGAGTTTCTAAAATTGACGGCGTCTTCATTAATCCCATGCAAATGTACACCTATCTGGAACAACCCTGACATATTACAAAACAATAATATGATAAACTTTCCAGATTGGAGTGGTAAAGGAATCAAATATTTAGAACATATACTAGAAGGAACAGAATTTATCTCATTTGACGGACTAGTTACACAATATGGGATCAACAAGAAAAGATTTTTAGAATATCAACAAATTAAATCCATAGTAAAAAAGAAATTTAAACTGGGTCAAGTTGAACTACAAACACCACCAAGTGTGGTTCAATTTCTTACTCTTAAAACCCCCAAATTACTATCCAAAATATACAGAATGCTTTCTAAAACAGATGAATCAATATCACTTCCTATTGCAAAATGGGAAGCGGATTTATCAGTTAACTTAGACCTAAACTTCTGGTCTCAGATTTGCTTAAAAACCTTTCATCTAATTAGAAATCCCAGTCTTCAATTAATTCAATACAAAATATTACATAGAGTGCACTATACAGGTCATCGGATGTTCAAGATGGGCTTTACGTCTACCAACAACTGCTCACACTGCCAAACCAATTCACCGGACAATTATATCCACGCTCTTTGGTTCTGTCCACCAGTTCAGAAGTTTTGGCGCGAGATATGTGAAGACTTATCGAAGTGTCTGAAATGTAACATTCCAACTTCCTAGGGCTGGGCGATATGACCCAAAATTCATATCTCGATATTTTTTAGCTGGATGGCGATATAAGATATATCTCGATATATTTTTTTAAAGCCATAAAGTAAGAACAAGAAGAGAGTTCTTAGTCAAAGCTGTGTCCCAGATGTCACACAGGCACTTTTATTAACATAGAGCAGATGTACATAAAATTTACTCAAAAATAAATTATGAGCATTTATTAAATAATAATGCTCCATAAATAAAAGAAAACAATGTTGTTTTTGTGCATAACAAAAAGCTCACAATTGTGCAGTCAAAATGTAAACTAAAAGACGCTGAGCATAGTAACAAAGACAGATTTCACAGCTGCTCTGTTCCCAACTTGTACTGCGTGACTGACAGCCTGGAGTTTGAAATCCGCTTCGCAACCACGTCTCTTAACAGGTGCCATTTATGGTCCTTATACACAGTAGGGTAATATTACGTTGAAACACAGTACGTATCACTCCGCGAGGCTCAGCCGTAATGCTCCGACAATCCATCAAGCGGTGCAGCTCCGTAGCTTACCAAAGTCGTACTAAAACATTTTTTGACAGATTGCTGAGCGCCGTGTTCCACATAAAATCGGTTCGCGGCCATCAAGCATAACCAGAATTCATACATAAGGCGCGCTGTCAACTTTTGAGAAAATGAAAGGATTTTAGTCCGTGCAGCACCTCTGGGCTGCATGGCGTTAGCGTGGTTAGCTCGTTAGCGTGGTTAGCTAGCTAACACATTGACGCCGTCCAGCCCCACGCACGGGGCGATGCGCAGTAACTCGTTAACGGAGATTTGCCGTGTCCATCTTGTCGCTTCCTGCAGGTGAAGCGATGGGGGAGGAGGGGGAGTTGTGTTCAGTGAAAGAGAGGCGAGGCCGAGTAACGTTGCGTAGAGACGGAAGTGGACGAAAGAGAGGCAAACTTGCGGCTCCACAAGTATAATTATAACGTAACATAGACTATATCGATATAAAGGATATTGTCAGATCTTATATCTCGTATAAAAATATATCGATATTTTTTAAAAACTCGATATATCGCCCAGCTCTACAACTTCCCCCTTAGTGTGTTTGTTGGGCAGCTTAGATAATGTCACTTCAGAAAAGAATATAGCCCATATGGTTTTCACTGCCCTATGCATAGCCAAGAAAACAGTCCTCATGAACTGGAAAAATAAAAAGAATCTTAATTCTAACCAATATAGAAATTATCTATTAGATTACATTAGTCTTGATACAGCCTCTGCCACCACATCAGATCAATTGCGCTGGGCTCCTTTGATCAGCTCCATCACCTAGTGGGGGTGGGGGGTCATAGTTTGGTCCCGCCTTCACTGTTGTGATTGGTGTGGGGGTAGGGACAGGCTTAGGGCGTCGGCAGGTTCCCCGGAGGCATCTTCCTTGGGGGGCTCAGCCCGGGGTAGCGGTCATGTCCGGTTAGGGGCTCTGTTGGCTCTCAGGTGACTGTTTCCTCGCGGCTGCGTGCAGCGGGGCTAGGGGAGGGTCTGTCCCGGGCTCTGTGGGGCGCTGCTGCACTGGGCCCCGGACTGGATGGGCCTGGGCCCCCTTCCCCTGGCGGGTCGCGGAGTATGGGGGTGCCTACTGGGGTCAGCGGGGGAGCTGGCCCCAGGGAGGGGTCACTTGCCCCTCCCTTCCTTCCCTCCCCATCTCCAGCTGCCTCCCTCTTCCCGCTCCACCACAACCACCCACACATGCAGGGCCTTGGAGTAGGGGTATGTCACCAGGGTGCAGAGGAGGCTACCCCCCCCCCCCCCCCCCCGTCCCCTTCTGGCTGCCTCTGCCTCAATTTTATCCCACAACTTAGACATTCACATTACTCACACTCTCATTACACATACATATAGGATCTTGGGGGCGGGCACGATACACGGAATCCAAAGTACCATCAGGGTGTACACCCCACCCCTGGCGTCGTTGCCCACCTCTCAATGTTAAATACACGTAGACATTGAGGGCTAGCAGGAGGGACCATGCGCTTACCTGCTGCTCTCTGGCAGGTAGCTCCATGCCCTCCTGGGTTTTAAATGCACCTTAGAACACACATGCATCAACACTACAATGAGCGGGTGGAGGGAGGTTTGGAGTCTTCTCTCACCCCCTTTCTCTGCGACCTGCTGGAGTGGGGGGGGCTAGGAGGAGGAGTTGGCCGTCCGACTGCGGTCTGGAGTGTGGGGCCTCCCTGCTGCTGCGGAGTCGGGGCGGTCTGCCTCCCCCCACCGCAGGGAAAAGGGTAACACCACCTGGGTCTGGGTGCAGTTCCCCCTCCAGGGGCAAGGGTACCTAGACCCGGTTTGTAGAGTACGCTTGGGGAGTGTGATCGTGTGTACAACGTCTCTTTATGTCTGTCTCCACGTTGGTTGAGTGTGGAGTAAGTGCATATGAGAGCATGAGGGTGGGAATGGATGTTTGTATCTGTGTGTGCCTGTATGTCTGTGTCTATATGTCAGGTTGGGTGTCAGGCGCCACCTCTCTGGGGACATCTTAGGCCCTCCAAGGTTTGGAGGCCTATCTCCCCCTACCACCACTTCCCCTGCCAGTGGCGGACTCCCTCAGACATCGGTGTGTTGGTGGTTCTTTGTGTCCGGGGGTGGGCGTCCAGGTACACACCGGCTCACTCCTTGGCGGCCGCTTATCGGGGCCTGGAGCCTGGGGCTTGCTCGGGCCACTTCGGAGGTGGGGTGCCCCCGGCCTCTCGGCCTGGGGCTCGGTCACTCAGGCACGGCTGGCTGCCGGCGGAGCTCACGGGCGCGTCACTGCAACTCCCCCTGGCTTCTGCTCCTCAGCTCTTTCTGGGACAGTGGCGCGGCTGCCCCTCTGTTGGTCTTCCTTGGTCTCTTGTGTTCTGGGGGCCTCTGGATATCTGGAGTTTTCATCTCCTCCATACCTGCTTCATGCCCTGGAGGACGGGGCTGTGGCCCCCCCACACCCTCTAGCAGATCATTACATGAAGGAACCTTTTAAAAAAACAAGCGCGTCCATGCTCACAGGTGTACACACGGGTGATCACACCCACAAACTACACCCTTTTTGGCTCCTACCTCAAAGCACACTGTGTTCTGTTGATCTTATGTGCTGCACAATAATGTTTAATATTTAGTATTTACTGTCATATTCCCATATATCATTGTGATGTTGTTTATTCTATTACTCTTGTTCTCCTCCACCATCATCCCCATCGCCAAGAAGACAGCTGTGGCCAGCCCAAATGAGAGACTGGTCTGTCAGCACATCAGGGCCGGTCTGCCTCCCACTCTGGACCCCCACCAATTTGCCTACAGGACAAATCGTTCCACCGAGGACGCTATCACCATAGCGCTCCACACTGCGCTGAGTCACCTGGAGCACCGAGGAAGCTATGTGAGAATGCTCTTTCTGGACTTCAGCTCAGCATTCAATCATATCATCCCGGAGATCCTGGTCCAGAAACTGTCTCACCTGGGACTCTCCACCCCCATCTGCCTCTGGATCAAGGACTTCCTGACAAATAGACCACAGTCTGTCAGACTCGGCCCCCACCGGTCCAGCACCATCACACTCAGCACCGGGTCTCCACAAGGATGTGTTTTGAGTCCCCTCCTGTTTACGCTCTACACATCCGACTGCTCCCCTACCCATCTCTCAAACACCATCATAAAGTTCGCGGATGACACCACAGTGGTTGGACTCATCTCAAGGGGGGATGAGTCGGACTACAGAGATGAGGTCAACAGACTGACTGAGTGGTGTTCAGTTAACAACCTCCAACTGAACACCACGAAAACTAAAAAACTTATCTTGGACTTCAGGAAGGGCAGAGCAGACCCGGCCCCACTTTACATTCACGGGAGCTGTGTGGAGAGGGTACACTCCATGAGGTTTCTGGGCGTGCAGATATCTGATGACCTCTCCTGGACTGCAAATACTACAGCGGTGGTTAAAAAGGCCCAGCAGCGTCTCCACTTTCTGAGAGTGCTCAGGAGGAACAACCTGGAGGAGAGGCTGCTGGTGACATTTTACAGAGCCACCATAGAGAGCATCCTAACGTACGGCATAACAACATGGTATGCAGGGTGCTCAGCTGCAGACAGGAAAGTACTGCAGAGGGTCATCAACACAGCCCAGAAGATCACTGGCTGCTCTCTGCCCAGCCTGGAGGTCACTGCAAACTCTCGGTACCTCAGCAGAGCTGGCAATATCATCAAGGACCACTCTCACCCCAGCAACCAACTGTTTGAACTATTACCGTCAGGCCGACGGTACAGGTCACATAAAACCAGGACAAACAGATTCAGGGATAGCTTCTTTCCCAGAGCTATCACCGTAGTAAATAAGCACAAAAACAATTGAACCTATTCCATACCGTCACTGTCATTATATTATGCTGCTATTCATACTGTCATTATATTAATGCTGCTATCCTGTATATATTGTACATACTATTGTTTGAGTACTTACGATTGGTTTTTTTGTACTTTTTATATTTTACATTTATATTTATTATTGAAACTTGCACCAAGGGAGTGGCACTCCAATTTCGTTGTACTCTGTACAATGACAATAAAGGCTATTCTATTCTATTCTATTCTATTCTATTCTATTCTTCTGCTTGTTTTCTTTTTTCTTTCTCAGCAGGTGATCCAGGTGATTGATATATGCATTTTTTATTTCTTTTTTTTTTTCTGCCCGTTCTGTTGGTTTTTGTCTTTTGCCCTTCTCCCCCGTCCCTCTTCTCAGCTGTTTCTCTTTCCCTCTTTCTTTCTCCCCTTCTTTCCCCCAGTCAAGTCTGTCCCGTATTCAGTAAGTGAAAATAAAATAAACAATAAAAGGTGAATCAAATGGACCATTACGGCAAGGCTGGGATGGTCAATTTGGTAAAGTAAATCCGTTGGGCATCTTTCTTTGCCTTTAGACAACAATTCTGATGGCAAAAGAGCCAAACGGGACAGGCAAAAAAAAAAAGAAAAAAAAAAGAATAATTTACCCCTACACATCAGACAGGCTCATACTGTCAATCTTTTTAAATCTTATCTTAAAACTAGAGCTGGCCCGATCCGATATTACGTATCGGTATCGGTCCGATACTGACCTAAATTACTGGATCGGATATCGGAGAAAAATAAAAAATGTAATCCGATCCATTAAATATCACGAAAGCACCTCACAAAACTTGCAACACGCCATAACTCACCTCAGAACGTTAGCACGTCGGAGCAGTATGCATCACGTGATAGAGCGGCTGTGGCATGCGGGACCTGTCGGTGGTCTGGATAGCATTTGGAGCTTCGCTAGCAACCCAGCATTTCATCTCCGACAAAGTTATCCCCGAGAGAAGTAAAGCAAGTGTGTAAGTCCATCTCTTAATGTAAAGCATTCCTGAGTTAACAAGCGACTGCCTCTTCTTGCTGCTACTTTAATCATGAAACTGCTTAATGATCAGCTGATCGGCTTTTCTGTCGCGAGTCCGTCTCTCTGGTTTGTTTTTGGCCCACTTTGCACCAGAAAGAGGAAACCAGCGGCTGAACAACAGCAGCACGTTTAAACTCGATAAGCTGTTGTTAGAATGTATTTAATATTACTTTCTACTCGAGGATCTTTTTCTACGTAGCTGACGGCTGGTAACTGTGCAGGGGCGGATCTAGCAAAGTTTAGCCAGGGGGGCCGATAGGGCATTAACAGGGAAAAGGGGGCACAAAGACATACTTTTCTTTCTTATTCTCATTTAAAATGTCGAGCTTTTAATAAATAATTATCTGACACCCAAAGTTTTAATTTGATGCAAAATGAATAGAAGTCCATTACTGTATATAGTAACTATTAAGTCTAATATACCCTATAAAGATGTTGAATCTATTTAATATTTCTTGAAAAAAAATTTATTTCTGTGCATTTTTTTCACACTGCATCAAATTAAGGTTGATTACGTCGATTAAGCATCATGAGGTGGAGCGTGAGGGGTGGTTCCCTATTTTTTATTTATTTATTTTTGTTGTTGCTGGGAGTTGGAACCCTATTAGTTAGGTTGCTTAATATTTATGCTAAGTACTCTTTAAAATACCAGAATAGGGAGGATGGTGCAGGTTTAAGTTTATTAGATTGATCAGTATTGCTGAACTATGAAATATTTTTTTTGCATACAGGTATAACAGAACAGCTTTAGTGTAGTTGTTGTTTTAAACTTGAGTATGAACTTGTATGAACAAAATGCAGCAAGATATTTAAAAAACAGTTTTGTTGATTTAAAAAACACTATATCGGATTCATATCGGTATCGGCAGATATCCAAATTTATGATATCGGTATCGGTATCGGACATAAAAAAGTGGTATCGTGCCATCTCTACTTAAAACGCATTTTTATTTACTGGCTTTTAATACAGCATGAGAGTTATTTGTTAATTCATATTTGGTGTTTGCTTTTAATACTCTAAGTTGTTTTATTATGTATGTTGTATTCTTGTACAGCACTTTGGTCAACTCTCCTGTTGTAATTAAATGTGCTATATAAATACTTAAACTATTAAACTAAACCTGTGTCAGGTAACGTTTTTCATCTGGTAAACACTTTTTGACTTTCATGGACGCAGAGTGAAGTACAGCTGCCAAGACAAGCGAGACGATCGATTCAACCCACTGGATCCTGAGGTGAGCAGGTCATCTACTAATCAGAAGGTTTGATCCTAGGCTGCTCCAATCGACAGGACAAATATCCCCGGGCAAGATGTTGCTCTCTGATGCATCCCCTCAAGTATGACTGTGTGTGATTGGTTGACAGAAAACACTTAGGTAGAGGTAAGTCCTGTAAAGCACTTTGAGAGTTCAAGTAGAGTTGAAACGCGCTATTTAGGAATCAACCGCCGAAGGTGATGTTTCCTTTCAACTCAGCAACTTCTCAGGTCTACTCATAAACCTGAGGAAACACCACAGCGGTAAAAATTCTGTTAATTAAACATCAACCTGATGGACTTTTAAAGGGTTCAAAGACAGAAATGATTTACTTTCAGAAATCAGCCCGAGCAGGGAGAAATGAATCTGTGCGTCCCGTCAGGTGGACCTGGGCTAATATCAGACTTACTTGCACCAGAAATGAGTAAATGTGGGCTGATATATTTCCGTGGAGTTTAAATGAATTGTTTCAGAGAAGAAAGATCTGAGGTGAAGTTTCTTCTCCACACAGTTCAGTCATGTATAAAAACTCGTGTCCGGTCTCTCGAATTAACGCTGCATTCAAAGCCCTTCACTCTGCAGCCTTAATTTGGTCTTCCTCTGTTCATCTCCAGCCATCGCTCCTCTTAATTCACGCTCCTCCAAAGCATGTTGTCTCACCTGACAGGAGGGAGAGAATGGTACAGTTTAATTACCAGGGCTGACTTGTAAGTGCTCTGGTGGGGAACTACATGACCGAGCTACAAGAGACAGCTCCGCTCCATCCCATTAGAGCGGGAACAGAAGGAGCCGCTTCCTCTCGCTGTCCCACAGTCCTTCATTCCTCATCCTCCTCACCTTACTCCTCTTTGTTTTTGCTTCCGTGTGCTCTGACGACATCAGGGAAGCGTTTGTGAGATGAGACGGTGACCTCTCACCTGTGATTGAAAGTTGTCAGGTTAAGAACACAGAAAGAGGCTGACGGTACAAAAAATAGCTTTTAGGCTCATATTCCCTCCAACATGTCACTCTATGAGGAGGAGGAGGAGGAGGAGGAGGAGGAAGAAGGAGGGATACTGGCACCTAATTACAAGGAGCACACTCAGCTGCTTTTATCAGTAATTGGACTATATAGGCCTTCATTATAATTTACTTTCTCCCCCAAACTGTGATAATGCAGACAAGCAGAACTGAGTGGGCCTGTTAGTGGCCCAGAAACTGACACCAGTTAATGGTTAATTATAATGACTAAATTAAAGGAGTGACGGTGAGAGAGCCCAGGCACTTCATTTAAGAGGATCACTATCAGAGAAAACTCCCGAGTTCAAAGAAGAAGACGAAGAAGAAACCTTTATTTTGGAGCTTTTTTATTGGATGCTGTCGCGTTATTACTGAAAACATATTTTCTCTCGGTGCATCTCACTTTAAACACTGATTTAGAAAACACACACACACACACACACACACGCTAACGAGCAGCAAACATGCCGCAGCTGCAGTTAACCCTTTGAACCCTGCACTATTTCACACATAACAGAGGCACCGCACAATAAATGAGAGTAATAATGATCATTAAAACTGATTGATTTTTAACAACACTGCAGGGATGATCATTTTAAACTCACCAGGGTCACACCAGCTCCAATCGGAACATTTTTACAACATTTTAAGATCAGCCCTCTGCGATTTGCAGAAACATATTAGAAATGATCAGCGACAGTCAGACACAGTTCCTAGTTACAAATATAATTAGAGTACAATCTGGAAACTTCAGATTAGACCTACTAAACACTGGACAGAAGATTATAGACATCTGTTCTTGACATCGATATGACGTCCAAACGAGGAGCACAGAAATTGTTTAGTCACACAATTGGAACGTCTGACCGTGACCCAACCTGGACACCAGTTTCAATATTTAAACTTTGGAGTGGGTCGTTTTTTGGACATCTACGACAGGTGCGGGGAATTTACATCATTAATACATTTATTTTTGTTATTTAAAAATATCAATGTTGTTGTTATCAACATGAAATATGAATAGAGCTCATTTATAAACAAACACGGTTTATTTGGATTAGCCTGTTGATTTATTCAGTACAAGTTTCTTGTTTTTCTTTAACTTTAATTTGTTTCAATCAATCAACTTTTTCGTAACCAGGTTAAAACTGTCCGGTATTAAAATGTGTTGAAATATCAAATAAAAGAATAGGATAAAAATTGGAATTCCCTTTAAAAGGAGTAAAATGTGTTTAATAAGTTTAAAAGGGCATTTGCATCCTGTACATACGCTGTTTGAATGTAAGGAGCTTTGTAAGAGTAGGCGAATGTGGCTGTGATCGATGGCAGGACGGAGAGATTTTGTGACAACTGGACTATCTGCACGGCGGTCTTTGGCGATGAGCACATTTTGCAGACTGTCTGTGAGAAGCTGGATATATTTCTGCTCCACATCCAGTGAGCAGCTGCTCACTTTTGTTTCAGCTTAGAAGCCTGCGCCATCGCAGATGTCCGCTGATCGCTCTGCACTCCTTCACACATAACTGTTTCTAAACAGAAAACATGCCTCCAACCTCAGCAAACATGGGACTACAGAGCCTTCAAAGCATTCAAAAAAACATGTCTAAAATGGCCACTGTGGAAGCGAAAGCTAAGAACATGGAAACAAGACTTCCAAAACAAACAGGAAACATTACGAGACGCAGAGATGACATGAATTTAACCAGCACCACAGAGACATAAAGCATGTCGGGTAGACACGAAGCAGGGAGACTTAGAACAGGGGAGAAGATGCAAAAGGATCTGCAAAGCAAAGGACTAACACAGCAATCTAGACATCGTAGCACTTAATAAGGTAAACTAAACACAAACTAGAACACGAATAGCAAACAAAATACAATAAAACTCAAACACTGGGTCACACGACCCGTGACAGACGCTCAGTAGCCTCGTGTTACAAAACACCCGCTGCAGTGGATGATAACTGGACATGTAAAGATGACATATAAAAGACGTGACTTTGTGCACAGAGAATTATCTACTGATTTTTGTTTTTTGTTGTGGTTTAACTATAATCAAGTTGAATAGAAGCAACTTTTTTTTTTTCATTTTGTGACTGGGAATCTGAGAGCTTTACTTTATTATTCAGAAACAGTCACTAGTTGTCTGTTGCATCATGAATTTTTTAGTTTTGGGATTTTGTAAAGCACTATACTTTTTTAACTAGCCAATATTCTGACATTTTTCAGTGTGACTATGCCGAATTTCAGATCCTGATTCATTTGATGGAAAAAAAAAACCCCAGTAACACATTCAGGATTTTATCTTCAATAAGTGTTTGAGATATTCACACTCAGATTTATATGTACGAACAAAGGTAGACAGACCATTTTAAAATATATATATTTTATATTTAATGTATGAATCTAAAGTTTCACAACAATCATACAGTCACTCTGGCTGTGCTACCTGCTCAGGTCACATGCTAGTCTGGTGCAGGTGTAACAGGTGGAGTCATATCAGATTAACATTGATGTTTCACTGAACATCATGTGTGAGGCGTGCGAAGGCAGATCCCCTTCAAGATTATCTTCTTGTGCACCGTTTCTATTTACAGGTCTCTCCCTGAAGTGCGGCTCTGACCTGCACTTCCTGTGGAGGATCATTGCCGCTGCCAATGAAAGCAGACCAAGCAGTCCACAGTTTTTTGGATGGAGACTGGTTGTTGCTTTTGCTTTCACTCACTGGCTACGGCACTTAAAACTCCTCCCTTAGACGCTGGAAAACACTTTGGTGTGGGTTAAAACACACCCCTTCAAACAGTAACCCTGCCCACTAACCAATGATGTGCAGCAGCGACCAACCTGTACGACGCCTCCTTTTTATGCCCCTATCTAGGGGTACAGGAACGTAGCATAAGAGTTAAAAAAGGAATTGACCCCGCCCTGGTCCCCAAAACCATACACGGAAAAACAATTTCGTAGTGAACGGTGGTTTATTTTTCTACACTGAAGAAAGAAGGGCATTTCGAAAGCCAAAAGGCATGATCATTGCAGGAAGTGATCAGGGGTGACAAAAGCGGAAATTTCAGATGCACGTGGAGTGAGGGGAACTTGCCAATCAACACAGTCTTCCATGCGGGGAAGAGGATAGGAGTCAGGTTTGGTCACACTGTTCACTTTTCGGAAATCGGTACAAAAACGTGAGGTTTTGTCTTCCTTCGGCACAAGAAGACATGGGGAACTCCAGGCACTAGAACTAGGGACAGCTAGACCAAAAGTGCGCGTTTTGTAGGGTTCACACGATAAGCGTGTTGTTTGATCGGAGGGTGGTCACCTACATATGTCATGTTCAAGGACAGTAGTGCAAGACGGAGTCTCAGCAAACAGGGATGGGAAAGTATTGATCAGAGAGCACACATCATTCCGGCCAGGCTCATCTAAATGTTTTAGGTGGGATTTTAAATTATCTAATATTTCAGAGTTTCTGAGTCGGGAGCAACCCTCAGCACAAACGAAAACTAAGCCATCACTTTCTGGGCTATACTGAGACAGGGATGCTGGCACAACTATCGGCACGGCAGATGGCGTGGCGGGGGATGAAGAGGAGTTTACCTGCGTGCAATTTCGCATGCTTTATGCAGACACTTCCTAAAACAATGTAATACGTTCTCTTGGGGATCGCTGTGTCGGACAGATATTTCTCTTTAAGCAGCCACAGCCACTGTGTGTCCAAACACCAGCTCTGCAGGACTGAAACCCATGGACTCCTGCACACTCTCTCTCACCGCTAGAAGGAGAAGTGGCAGACCCTCATCCCACTCTCTTCCTGACTCGAGGCAGAACTTCCTCGTCATGGCTTTTAATGTTTCGTGGAAACGCTCAAGCGCACCCTGTGATTCAGGATGATACGCACTGGATTTTTGATGCTTTATGCCAAGCAATTTTAAGACCTGAGCGAAAATCTTGGACATGAAGTCTGAACCTTGATTCGTTTGAACTGATTTAGGCAAACCAAAAGTGGAGAAAAAGTTTACTAATCCTCTGACGATGGCTCTGACTTTGATAGTGCGTAGCGGAATATCCTCGGGGAAGCGTGTGGCGGCGCACATCAAAGTCAAGATGTACTGATGTCCTGACTTTGTTTTTGGAAGTGGACCTACACAATCAATGATTATGTGCTCAAAAGGTTCCCCTAAAACCGGGACAGGATGCAATGGAGCGGGAGGAATAACCTGGTTGGGTTTTCCACTGACCTGGCAAATGTGGCAAGAACGGCAGTACTTTGTAACATCAGACTTCAAACCTGGCCAGAAAAAGTGACGCAGAATGCGATGGTAAGTTTTCCTAATTCCTAAATTCCAGAGAAACTGTCATGTGCAAGGGTGAGTACTTGGGGTCGGAATTTTTGCGGTACAACCACTTGTTGAAATACGTTTCAGCCAGTTTAGTATTTAGTATCTACTGTTATCTACTGCTAGGGTCACTGCGAGCGCGCACCCCGACTGTTACCGGGCCCGAAACGAGAGGCGACTGTAGGAAAACTCTGTGCAGCGGAGCTCGTAACACACTCATTTTCACTACCCACACAAGAGCATCAGCACCACAAAACAAGTTTCTAGAAAAAGGCAGCGCGCTTTCCAAAATGAGAGACTGGGCAGCCCCAGTGTCACGCAAAATTAAAAAAATCGGCACACGATCCTCCTCTTTCCCAGTTAGTGAGACGAACCCTTTAGAAATGAAAGGGCGGTAACTGCTGTCAAGACTGTCATTTCCTGGTTCATCACTGATGGGATTAGGAGTAGAAACCAACCGAACGAACCCAACACTTTTTGGTTTTTTCGATGTTTGAGTTTGCGACGAAGCGACGGACAACTATCAATGAGATGGCCAGTATCATGGCAATAAAAGCATTGTCGGACGGTCATGGGACGGTCAAGGGCGCGTTTGACGCTTAGGAGAAACCCTCAAACTCCTCGCAGGTTTAGACAATGGAGCACCTACACGGCGCACAGCTGAAAACGTAGCACGATGGGTCAACACAAACTCATCTGCGAGAACAGCAGCTTTAGACAACGAATCCACCTTTTGCTCATTGAGATACACAACAACATTCTCTGGAAGACGCGTTTTGAATTCTTCCAACAGAACCAATTTTCTTAGCTGAGCAAAGTCCTTCACTTTACTTGCAGCTAACCACTTATCAAACAAGAGAGTCTTCTCCCTGGCAAACTCTACATGTGTTTGGCTGGCAGATTTTTCACATGACCAAAACCTCTGGTGATATGCCTCAGGAACTAGCTCATAAGCCCTTAAAATAGTGGGTTTCACAATTTCATAATCCAGACTGTCATCAATGGATAAGCTTGCACAAACTTCTTGTGCTTTCCCCACCAATTTACATTGCAGCAACAAACTCCACACATTCTTGGGCCATTTCAAAGTGGTTGCGATGCGTTCAAAGGCATTAAAGTAAGAGTCAACCTCACTTTCTCTGAAAGGTGGCACTAAAGCAATTTGCTTGCTTGCATCAAACTGGTCAGAGGAGAATGAATCAGAAGTTTTACTCACAATTTTACTCACTGGTGTAGAGGTAACATTGCATTGTCTGGAGGGATCCAGCTCCATAGCCCTTATGCGGAGATGCATAAGCTCAACTTCTTTGGTTTTCGCCTCAAGCTCCACCGCTTTCAGGCAAAGGGCAAGCCTAAGATCCTCTGTAACCAATCCTGGTAATGTTCCGGTCGGGCTAACGTTTGGGACCTGAATGGCAGCAGGAGCCTCCGCCCCTGTTGTCACCTGTCCACCGGCAGCTTGTGGGATGGTTGCAGCAGTTTCTGCTCCCACATCCACCACCAAACCTCCAGTCGCATCAACCGGCCGAGGTTTCAACTTCGCAATTACCCCTTTGTCCAACAGCTGTGCTATCAGACACTGCTTAATTTCTGCCTTTTTAGCATTCAAAGGCAAACAAATTTGCCACCAACAAATCTGCCTTTGTGCATTGATCCAACTTATCCATGGTGGGCTGCAGTGCAAAATCATCCACGTTAAAAGTCATTGCGGCTAATGTACCCCCAACACTACAAGAAAACTGCCAACCAAAAACTGTAGGCAACCTACAAAACACAATGCGCAAAAACAATCGGCAAAAGAAAAGAGCGGACGAGCCCCCACTTTATGTTACGCCCCTGTCTAGGGGTACAGGAATGTAGCATAAGAGTTAAAAAAGGAAGTGACCCCGCCCTGGTCCCCAAAACCATACACAGAAAAACCAATTTCTTAGTGAATGGTGGTTTATTTTTCTACACTGAAAATGAAGCTCTGGGGTGAACAAAGGCCAAAATAACTAACAAAACAAGCTAAGTCAGGAGACGAGGTGTTGTCTAAAACCCTATGTGAAACAAAAACCAAACAAAAGACAAACGGTACACCTAACTCCCTAACTGAAATAAACACGAGAAAACAGCACAAGGAAAAATAAATAGGCAGGTCACCCCTTCTGTTTCAGTGGTATTTACAAGTGAAAAGTAATGTACACACTATATACAAAGCTCGGTAAGTCATGAGAATCTCAAACACGAATGTCACAGGTTTTGGAAGCCAGGGTCGGGTCTGCTGCTGCTGTCAGTGGCTGCCCTGGGACAACTGTTGATGAGGGATTTTCAAACCAACCACATGATCAGGGCACCAATCAGCAGAATCAGAATCAGAATCAGAATCAGAAAGGGTTTTATTGCCAAATGTTGAGCGGGTTTACAACATTAGGAAATTGCTGCGGTGCTTCAGTGCAAACATACTGTTATAAATACTGTTATAAATTAAGCTTAAATAGACATGAAAATAAAAATGAGAATAGGAATTAAAAGTGCTAAGTAGATAGATAGATATATACATGATATATACATGAGTGCAGGTGGTGATCAGTGCCAAACATGGAATGATGCAGTGAACACAGCGTAGGGTCATGTGTTAGTGGTGGGAACAGTCATACGGTTATTGTTCATGTGTCCAACAGCAGAGGGGAAGAAACTGTTCTTATGGCGAGAGGTTCTGGTGCGAATGGACCGGAGCCTCCTGCCTGAGGGGAGCAGGGCAAACAGACTGTGTCCAGGGTGAGAAGGGTCAGCTGAGATCCGAGCTGCATGCCCCAGTGTCCTGGAGGTGTACAGGTCCTGCAGAGATGGGAGTCTGCAGCCAATCACCTTCTCAGCAGAGCGCACAACACGCTGCAGTCTCTGTTTGTCCCTGATAGTGGCTCCAGCGTACCACACGGTGATGGAGGAGGTGAGGATGGACTCGATGATTGCAGTGTAGAATTGCATCATCGTCCGTGTTGGCAGGTTGAATTTCTTCAGCTGCCTCAGGAAGTACATCCTCTGCTGGGCTTTCTTAATGACGGAGGTGATGGTGGGCTCCCACTTCAGGTCCTGGGTGATGGTGGTACCCAGGAAGCGGAATGAGTCCACAGAGGTGATGGGGGTGTCAGTCAGGATGATGGGGGGGAGTGGAGCTGTGTGCTTCCTGAAGTCCACAATAATCTCCACTGTCTTCTGGGCATTCAGCACCAGGTTGTTGTGGCTGCACCAGGACACCAGACGTTCAACCTCCCTCCTGTAGGCAGACTCATCCCCGTCCGAGATGAGTCCAATAACGGTGGTGTCATCTGCAAACTTGATTAGCTTGACAGACTGGTGGGTGGAGGTGCAGCAGTTAGTATACAGGGAGAAGAGCAGGGGAGAAAGAACACAGCCCTGAGGGGAGCCGGTGCTGATGGTCCGGGAGTCCGAGACATTCTTTCCCAGCCTCACATGCTGTTTCCTGTCCGTCAGGAAGTCAGTGATCCACCGGCAGATGGGATCAGGCACATTCATCTGGGAAAGCTTGCCTCGGAGATGGTCTGGAAGGATGGTATTGAAGGCAGAGCTGAAGTCCTCAAATAGGATCCTGGCGTAGGTTCCTGGGGAGTCCAGATGCTGCAGGATGAAGTGTAGGGCCATGTTGATGGCGTCATCTACAGACCTGTTGGATCTGTATGCAAACTGCAGGGGGTCCAGGAGGGGGGCCGTGAGGGCCGTCAGCTCCTCCAATCAGGGACCTGCAGAGACTTAAAGACACAGACAGGCAGAACAAAAAACAGCAGTCCTGGTTGGTGTGTTGCCGGGGTTGTGGGTGGGTGGGTGCATGGGGGCCCAGCCCTGGCGCAGGGTGCCGCCGGTACGTCGAGCCACCTGGGGGGCTCTTCAACTGGTGGGGGAGATTGTCACATCTTGCATCAACACTACAATGGAGTAGGGGTATGTCACCAGGGTGCAGAGCAGGCTACCCCCCCGTCCCCTTCTGGCTGCCTCTGCCTCAATTTTATCCCACAACTTAGACATTCACATTACTCACACTCTCATTACACATACATAGAGGATCTTGGGGGTGGGCACGATACACGGAATCCAAAGTACCATCAGGGTGTACACCCCACCCCTGGCATCGTTGCCCACCTCTCAATGTTAAATACACGTAGACATTGAGGGCTAGCAGGAGGGACTATGCGCTTACCTGCTGCTCTCTGGCATGTAGCTCCATGCCCTCCTGGGTTTTAAATGCACCTTAGAACACACATGCATCAACACTACAATGAGCGGGTGGAGGGAGGTTTGGAGTCTTCTCTCACCCCCATTCTCTGCGACCTGCTGGAGCGGGGGGGCTAGGAGGAGGAGTTGGCCGTCCGACTGTGGTCTGGAGTGTGGGGCCTCCCTGCTGCTGCGGAGTCGGGGCGGTCTGCCTCCCCCCACCGCAGGGAAAAGGGTAACACCACCTGGGTCTGGGTGCAGTTCCCCCCTCCAGGGGCAAGGGTACCTAGACCCGGTTTGTAGAGTACGCTTGGGGAGTGTGATCGTGTGTACAGCGTCTCTTTATGTCTGTCTCCACGTTGGTTGAGTGTGGAGTAAGTGCATATGAGAGCATGAGGGTGGGAATGGATGTTTGTATCTGTGTGTGCCTGTATGTCTGTGTCTATATGTCAGGTTGGGTGTCAGGCGCCACCTCTCTGGGGACATCTTAGGCCCTCCAAGGTTTGGAGGCCTATCTCCCCCCACCACCACTTCCCCTGCCAGTGGTGGACTCCCTCAGACATCGGTGCGTTGGTGGTTCTTTGTGTCCAGGGATGGGCGTCCAGGTACACACCGGCTCACTCCTTGGCGGCCGCTTATCAGGGCCTGGAGCCTGGGGCTCGCTCGGGCCACTTCGGAGGTGGGGTGCCCCTGGCCTCTCGGCCTGGGGCTCGGTCACTCAGGCACGGCTGGCTGCTGGCGGAGCTCACGGGCGCGTCACTGCAACTCCCCCTGGCTCCTGCTCCGTGGCTGCTGAGTGAACCCTCATCTGGGACTCTCCTCAGCTCTTTCCGGGACAGTGGTGCAGCTGCCCCTCTGTTGGTCTTCCTTGGTCTCTTGTGTTCTGGGGGCCTCTAGATGTCTGGAGTTTTGATCTCCTCCATACCTGCTTCATGCCCTGGAGGACGGGGCTGTGGCCCCCCCACACCCTCTAGCAGATCATTACATGAAGGAACCTTTTTAAAAAAAAAACAAGCGCGTCCATGCTCACAGGTGTACACACGGGTGATCACACCCACAAACTACACCCTTTTTGGCTCCTACCTCAAAGCACACTGTGTTCTGTTGATCTTATGTGCTTCACAATAATGTTTAATATTTAGTATTTACTGTCATATTCCCATATATCATTGTGATGTTGTTTATTCTATTACTCTTGTTCTCTTCTGCTTGTTTTCTTTTTTCTTTCTCAACAGGTGATCAAGGTGATCGATATATGCATTTTTTTTCCTGCCCGTTCTGTTAGTTTTTGTCTTTTGCCCTTCTCCCCCGTCCCTCTTCTCAGCTGTTTCTCTTTCCCTCTTTCTTTCTCCCCTTCTTTCCTCCAGTCAAGTCTGTCCCGTATTCAGCAAGTGAAAATAAAATAAACAATAAGAGGTGAATCAAATGGACCATTACGGCAAGGCTGGGATGGTCAATTTGGTAAAGTAAATCCGTTGGGCATCTTTCTTTGCCTTTAGACAATATTTCTGATGGCAAAAGAGCCAAACGGGACAGGCAAAAAAAAAAGAAAAAAAAAAAAAGAACAAAAAACAGCCACCAAGACACATTATGGCCAGGGCCGTAACACTCCTGTAATGGAAGAAGTTAATTCACTGCTGTGGGACATTTATGGAATTGGACTAAATAATTTCTTCTATAATTGGAGTGGTTTTGTGCTGTGAAATCAGAGGTCATGTGACTTATGAACGTCTGATTCATCTCAAACACCATCAGCGACTAGTCCACGGTGGTCAAGCGACTCCTGCACACTTCGAGAATCAGTAAGGGAGTATCAGCAGGTAGCGCTCACTTGTTTCAGCTGATCTTGCAGTCAATAAGAACGCGACACGTCAGCGCTCCGACAGGATTTCTGCGAACATGCTCACCGCCAACCCCATCAAACTCAAACACGACTCACCATCACACGCACACCGTCATCCAAGAAGACACTTGATGTGTATTATCATAATCGTGAGATTACATGTGTACTTTTACAGATTTTACCACTTGAAGTGTGAGGCGTGTGTGACACGGTTAAACACACACACACACACACACAGTAAATCTGAGGCTTTGTGTCTCTTCGGTCCCTCTGAGCTGAGTCGCTGCCCCACCAAGGTAATCTTCATCATCATCTTCATCACTAAGCTGGATCAGAATCATCCATCCTCATGAAGAAGAGGCAGCCCTCCTGTGGCACACACACACACTACTGCGCTCCTAAAATCCCCTGCACCATCAAAGGCACCGCCTGTCTGTCAGTCATGTGATTACGGGCTGAGTGACGGCGGTTGGGTGACACTAAGCGGTCGCCTGAATGCACCTCCGTCAGGCCTGGCAGGACGGCATGACACCGGGGGCCGGGCCACGTCCCTCAGGCTCGGGATTAGCCTCAGCAGCTGCCATCTGAGCGCCACTGTGCTCTCACTCACACACACACATCGTTATGAGGTAGGCTTCGCTGCACAGACACACAAACGTATGAACATGTTTAAATACGACATCAGCAGAAAATGCTTCATTAATAATAAAACATCATTACTGTGTTTGAAACCAGTTGAGCTGAAAGTAAACCTGTTTTTTTACAAACGTTTTTCCAAAACACAAAAGATGTCTTTTTTGTTTTCAACTATTTAAATTAACTTAAATCTGAGAATCTGTTTTCTTTTCATACATCCACGTGAGCACAGGCTAAAAACAGCATAATGTTAATATATTAATATTGGCAATATATTAATATACGGGCTGGTAGATGTTTACAGGTGAGCTGCAGGTTCACCTAAGCGTTGAGGATATATTTCCATGGAAACTGATTTGAAGATCATTCCCATCTGCCTGGGATGTTTTCACCTCGTGTCACATGACCTTTCTCTGAGATGTGTGGGTGGGTCACACAGTCCACCTGAGGGGTGTCTGCGTGTCATAAATAAGTAAGTAAGTAAAATTAATTTATATAGCACATTTTCACAGATAAAAATCACAAACTGCTTCACAATAAGATCAGACATACAAGTTAAAATTAATGAAGATGAAGGTGCACAACGAGCAGTCATCAGGCCTCGTTTCCCCTCCCTCCCAATGACCCCCCCCCCCCCCCCCCGCTCCTCACGTTAACACCTACCACACCGTCACACCCCGTCTCCCCCCCCACCCCCGTAACCCTGCTCACCTGGCAAACTGCATATCTTCAGCTTACTCAGCAGAGTCAAATGCCAGCCATGTCCTCCCCCGTGCACTCACATTCACGCCTCACCTGCCTCCTGGAAATGGGATTGTCTGGGAATCTCGCCTCGTCCCTGATGGGATAATTGAAAACCGAACTGCAAGGACAAATATGAGGAAGACAAATGTTCTTCTGCAAACTCTGCTTATTCACACACTGCCCGTTGATTTGAAAATGAGATCTAACCGGCCGTGTTTCCGGAGGTCCTTAAAAAAAGTCATCTGCATGTTTGAATACCAGAGTAACACCTCTGCTTCCTGAGCAAGAGATGCCCCAAAACTCTCGTTTACTGACTCTGACAAAGCAGATAGTTAAAAACTCTCACCTGATGAGTATGAACAGATGTATGAAGCTGTGAAAACACCACAGCAGACTTTTTCTTCTGTTAATTATCTCCATCATCACCATGGTTTTATTTACTCCTGAAACCGCCGGTGCTAACTGCAGCGTTCAAACGTGTCCGCTATGAGGAAAGCACCTTTTAATGGCACACCATGGTGTGTGTGCTTTCAGCCGTGGAGGGCAGGTAGCAACATAAAGTAACAGGTGTCTTTATTCACCAGAGCAACAACATAGAACGAGAAACCACAGGAAACCAGCCTTCAAAGTAAAACAGGAAATGACCAAAAGACAACAAAGACGTGAAGAATGAATTGGCAGGAAGTCAGAGACAGATGGATTAGTTTTTAATTTTATTTGACTGTTTTTTTGCTTTTCGGGCGGCAGAGGCAGTATTTAGGTAAATCTGGTCCAGGTGCAAAAAAAAATAATGACCCTTTAGTGAACTATAATAACCTTGAAAGGAGAAGGACTGCAGGGGTTAGAATAAAACCGAGAGCTCCAAACCAGAAGCAGAAGCTCAGCATGACCACAATAATAAAATCCAAAGTACTGAGACAGAGTTTACCTCCTGGTTCTGAATAGTTGCCTAATGAGCTCGTGCCTGAAACAAAGTCTGATTCTACCTGCAGACGGGTCGCCTGGTGAGAGCAGGTTAAATGTAATAGAATAGCCTTTTATCATCGTAGGGCTACAAAACACTTCCGCTTATTTTTCAAAGATGTCTGAGATTCTGAATAAAGCTCATTAATTTTTTGAGGTTATTAATTCCAATAAATTATTTTAAATACAAAAGACAAATGTCTAAAATTAAAAAAACATAGCATCGTTTACTGATTATTATTGTCAGCCCCTCCCTGACCGCGGCGTCGCTCTAAACCCAGTCCATAAACGCTGCTTCCAGGTGTAAAGGTGTTTCACTTGTTTGTTCTCTGAATATGCAGATTCAAGGGATGGAGGGCAGCAAAAATTTAGCCAATAATTCAATTTGTTCATCGCAAACTGTTTTTGATTTATATCAATTTCACGGCTTCCATCAGGTGCCACATCACAGAGGAGGGTAATAACCCAGAAATAACCTCGTTATGGAGACAGCGCTGCAGTGTGGGCACAATGAACTCCGAGCTGAAGAATTAGTGACCTGGAAAGTGGCAGCGAGAGTTAATGGCATTAGCTCCATCAGACACTCGGAATGAGAGTGAATCATTTACAGTGCTGCTGCACAAGAAGGATCCTCTGATGGCTCATTGTTCTTGTTCTTATTTCGCTGTTATTATTATCAGAGATGCAGCTACTCCTGCTATTGTTTTCAGTCTAATTAGAAGAGACGGGGGATGCAGAGCAGGCTGCTAATTATTTCCCTTCGTGTGTTTTGAGATCGCGTTTTGGGGTTTGATGTGGACTCGCAGATCCTGCGTAACCTGCTGATAGGCTGTCCGCAGGTACAATGCGTTTCTCTCGTGACGACATATAACGTGGAAACAGCAAGTGACTGTTTGCCTCGAAGCATGAAGCCCACCCCACCTGTCTGCTCCGCTTCACCTCAGAAATGTTTCAAATATTGAAATTTGTGGCTGTTCCTCAGTAATCAGGTCTTTGATATCCAACATCAATGGAACTTTGATATACGAGGCTGGCTTGATGAGCACAGAGAACATTAAAAATATGTATAATTAGCATTTCAAATCAGCCACGCTCAACTAAAAAAGAATATACAATAAAAGAGAAATACGGCCAAGTGCGCGTGTGGGGGTGGGCGAACAAATTAGTCGTGGGTTAGACGAACAAAGAGCCGGCCCTCAGAACAAAGCGCCTGTTTTAGCCTTGTGCTGTTCACCTTCTGACGCCAAACCAATCAAAACCATCCTCCGGGCCCCTTTCTCTGATTTCTTCATCACTCTCGCGCAGGAAAATATTCTGTCTCTAATTAATATGACCTTATGAAATTTTAATGAAGCCCGAGCCCCTCTTTGAGCGTGCAGTGGGGAGCCTTGAAGTACATGTGTCAGTATTTGCTCTTAGCTGTGAGGAAGAAAGGGGAGAAAATGTGACTTTGGTCTGTGATGAATAACTGATGTACATTTTAACCTATTTATTTCATTTTGATTCAAATCTTCAGATCACACAGAGGATTGACAGATCAACACTGCTGGGGTAAAATGATTGCTCTTCCCTTTTATATGTATTTTTGGAGCTGTAATGCCACGCCAAAGAGGAAGTTAAGATTTCAAACTGTTCAAAGTGAATTTCATATGAGGTGTAATTCAATGGAAAATATAAAACGTCAGTCTCAATTCTGCACTGCGAGAAGAGAGAGAATCTGCACACGCTGGTGATTGGCTGAGCGTCTTCTCTCCTTTTCTTGTCCGTTTTCCTGCTTTCTGAGGCAAAGATCCAGACGTCTTCACATCAGCGAGTAGCGATCACTCTTTGAGCTTCACTGTGCGCTGCTGAAGGTTTAATGAAAACGTGTTTCTGTGAACCATCTCACGGTGGGTTTCTGCAGCTGATGGACGAGTCAAAGTGTCTGTTGCAAAAGTCTGCGCTGGTAGTGAAGCAAGAACTTAGCTTGGAGGTGAAGCTGTGCAGTTAGATCTGCCCTCACCCTCAAGCTGTGGGTAGTGTCTGAAAGAAGGATTTCACAGTCCTCTGCAGGAGGTGTTTAGGATTAGCATTGGACATAGTGTGAGAAGTTCGGTCGTTCAGGAGGAGCTCACAATACACCTGCTACCCCTCCACATCCAAAAGGAGGTGGTTCAGCATTAGCACACCTCATGATTGTTTCATGTCCATTTGGGGGAAACCTGTCTCTGGCTCGGGAACTCGTCCCAGAAGAGCTGTAAAGGGAGCTCTGGGGGTCTCTGTTTTGACTGCTGCAACCATGGACATGGATAAATGCTGGAAGTTAGATGGATCTAAACAGTATGTTAAGCTTATTATTTTATATTTTATTTTTACCATCATAGGATTTCATGATAGGGCTAGAAGAACAACACCTCAATAACCTTTTTGAAGTGACCCCAGAAATGTTAACAGGTTGTGGTCAGTGTGTACGACAAGAGGAGAAGCAGAATTTGGACAAAATTCACAGTGATGTACGACAAAGGAATTTGGTGGATGAACAGGAGGAGCCTCTCCATGTCCTGCAAGGTTACACAAATGCATTACAGCAGCATTTGTGTCATAGTATCTCAGGTGACGAGCGAGGTACCCAGGTCCAAGAGGCTGCTTTGATTTAATCTAATGTGCTGATTTTATTGTTTTTATTTCATTTTAAATATTATTTTATTTATTTATTAATTAACTTATTTAATGTTTTTAATTTTTTTTATCATGTTAAGTGTGCAGCTGTCTTCAGCTGGGAGTCTGAAGGTGCCATATAAATAAACTGCTTGCTTGCTAACACAGTCTGGGGGTCCGACTGTCACCTTTTCAAAGTCATCAGATCGATCTGATTTGTGAAGACTGGACTGTCTGAAGACAAAAACACTCTTTACCTTCAATAAACACAAAACAGTAATTCTGAATAAAATGCAACTGAAATATATAAGATCAAAGTTTTACTAAAATAATGAATCATTAAGGAATGTGCCAATTAAATGTCATTTGACCAGGTTCCAGTAAATGCAACAATTTAATTTGTACAGCTGTAACAAAATGTGATGGAAAATGTACATGATTAAATTAAAGTCAGCGTTTTTCCAGTGTGTGACTGGGATCAAGGAGTGGCCCATCCACTGGATTATTGCATGGAGTTTTAAAGTTGGCGTTGCATCAGTTCTTCAGACATGTTTTCCCTTTCCTCAAATGCTGATGGGAAAATTGCAGCTGATCAGACTCGTGCAGCGACACGTTTGCTTTTATTTGTGACCAGCGTCGATCAGTGTGCTTGTGTTCAGAATCTCATTCGACTGCAATAAAAAAAAGAGGAGAATCCAGGAGAGACAGAAGGACGAAGACATGTTCACAGCTCTGAAAACCTCAACAATCTGGACGTGGACAGATGATTAACGGTGCTGCAGCACTTTTGTTTTCTCACATTTTTTGTTTGCTGTTTGTCCAGTTTTATAGCATCATAAATAACTGTGTCAGCACGCAGAGGCCAACACTCACACCTCTCACAGCATGTCATGTGACTGAGCGCAAAACACAGCTGGTTCATTTCAGAGCCATAAAACTCTGAGCTGCAAGAGTCAAACTTCAGTGTGACATGTTCAGATTACTAACTACCCACTGCTCTGTGACACACACACACACACGAACGCACACACACACACACACACACACACACACACACACACACACACACACCTCCATCCAAACACTGTCGTGAGCTTTTGCGTTCATTATTATGTCTAATTATTTGCTGCATACATTCACACCTTTAATTGGCTTTTTGGTCTGCAGCTGTCACACTTTCTGTGTGTGTGTGTGTGTGTGTGTGTGTGTGTGTGTGTGTGTGTGTGTGTGTGTGTGTGTGTGTGTGTGTGTGTGTGTGTGTGTTTGAGTGCTTTGTGATGAACACTGCATTCTGTTTTTGTGTGTCTGTGCTGGCCAGGTCAGAGTGGGGTCAGAGGTCAAAGGACACAATATTGCATGTGTGTAAGGAGAGAACACTGTGTGCCGTCAGCGGGTCAAAGTTGAAATGTTTGCATCTGAGTGAACGTGCAGATAATCGGAGCTTAATTAACAACATAGTAACGAAGACCTGAGTGAACAAACTTTAACATTCAGGAGGAAAAAAGCGGTTTTGGGACAGAGTTGAGAGCTTTTATGTCCCAGTGAAATGAACACTTGGATAATGCTGCAGAATAACTACCCTCACCTGTTTCAGTGCTGACACTTTGTGCTGTTTGTTGATGTGGGCACACGACTTGGACTGGTGCTGCTGGAGTTTTAACAGCTCACACAGTAAATCATGTTACAATCTTTGTGGCCTCATATCTTGTTTAATTCATAAATGTTGACCACACTGCACATTACATGATTTCCTAATGTGATGCTAATAAATTACAGACATGAATTATTCTCTTCTGAGTCTTTAAAAGTGAAGAGTCAGTGTCGACCACAGCTTCATCCTCATCAGATGGTCCTCTCAGACTATAGTCACAGCATACTGACCTGCTCAGAGTAGCTTTCGTTTCATGGAACCATCCAACATGCCCTTCATCAAGGGAAAGACTAAAGCACGAATCCGTGTACAGAGAGCGGCCCTGAGCTTTGCAGAGGGAGAAACAGCGTGGCACAGCTGGAGTGGCATCCACCCCGAGCCTCACTGCCACTCTCTCTGAGGTTTCATAATTGATTTAGCCAGCAGGTGATAAAGATCGATGTCAGTCTGCCCGGGCAACGACACCAGGAGCGTTGCAGTGGCATTGTGTGGCGGGAGACGGCAGCCTATTATGGAGGCGCAATCGAATATTTGTAGCATCCGGACACAGTCGTTCTTTATTCATGCTAATACGAGTATATTAAAGAAGCTAAACAGGGTTAGTGCTCCATCACTCACAGGGGGAATCAGCCGCGGCATTCATCACAACCTTGGCTACGACTCCCTCGGCCACAGACACCACGCTAACTGACACGCTGACGGGGTAATGGGCTCTGATTTGTATGCACGCGGCCGCCTTTGTCATTTCTTTGCGGACTCTTTGCAAATAATGCACAATTTGAGACTTGAGTCAAAGAAGGTTGTGAACCATGTGCGGCGTGCGATCCCTGCGTGGACTCTGGCCGTTATCGGCGATGCTCAGAGAGTCTTCATTAGGCAAACACTGATGTGTGTGATGGATCTCTGCTGCGAGGAGTGCACGAACAGCAACAGCAGCAGCATTCGCTCCTTCAGCCCATAAAACCACATATATTATGTTTTAATACCCGCTTATAAAGGAAAACATAAAAATGCAAAATGCAATATCCCCGAGCTGTCAGTTTGATAAACAAAGCTGAATATTGATCTGTCTCTAAATTGGAGCGCGGGGGGGGGAAACAATAATGTTAGATTCCCTCTAACATGAAATTACATGCTGAAACAGAGTGCGTGGTGCTGTGGCCTGTCAGCATGCAGCCGCTCAGCACTTCCTCAAACACAGAAAAGCAGAATAAAACTAGGCTACAGAGTGACGACACCATGCTCGACAAATCCAATAATCCACGTGACGATCCTCTAAACTGAGGACAGCAGCAGCAGGCAGCTGATTATTATTTAACGATGACTTCCAGTCAGCGATGATGGTGCGAGGTGAGCATGAATACAGCTGAGTTTTAGCAAAGTGTGAGGCAAAGGAAGTAAACTCCATGTTTTTAATGTGCTTTCATTTTGGATGTGGGAGAGGAGCAGCATGTGAACTCATGATAATGCTTTCACCCTGCAGGCTTGCTTGTTGTTCCTAGAGTATTTAAAAGTAGAATGGGAGGCAGAGCCTTCAGTTTTCAGGCCCCTCTTCTGTGGAAACAGCTTCCAGTTTGGATTCAGGAGACAGACACTATCTCTACTTTTAAGATTAGGCTTCAAACTTTCCTTTTTGCTAAAGCATATAGTTAGGGCTGGACCAGGTGACCCTGAATCCTCCCTTAGTTATGCTGCAATAGACGTAGGCTGCCGGGGGTTTCCCATGATGCATTGAGTTTTTCCTTTCCAGTCACCTTTCTCACTCACTAAAATCTCACAAACAGCCAGAGTCCAGGGAGTCTGGAATCCGAGACATTCCAGACTCATGTTGGAGACTTTCAGGAGAAAAAGGCTTCTTCACTCTGTATGGGACCGGTCAACACTGAAGAAACACTGGAAGACGTTAAAGTATAGTTAGGGCTGGATCAGGTGACCCCGAATCCTCCTTTAGGTGTAGGCTGCTGGGGGATTCCCATGATGCATTGAGTGTTTCTTCTTCACCCACTATGTGTTAACTGCATTGAATCATACCTGTTATTAATCTCTGTCTCTCTTCCACAGCATGTCTTTATCCTGTCTTCCTTCTCTCAGCAGATGCCCCGCCCCTCCCTGAGCCTGGTTCTGCCGGACGTTTCTTCCTGTTAAAAGGGAGTTTTTCCTTCCCACTGTCACCAAAGTGCTTGCTCATAGGGGGTCATGTGATTGTTGGGTTTTTCTCTGTTGTATTATTGTAGGGTCTACAGTATAAAGCACCTTGAGGAGACTGTTGTTGTGATTTGACGCTGTATAAATTAAACGTAATTGAATTGAACTGAATGACAGGATAGCTTGCATACTATGAGCAGAATGGCTGCACAGAAACAAATCAGCTCATGTGAGCTTGCATGAGACAGTTTGCATTGTGGGTAATATACAAGGAGAGCACACCTGTAGTAAAAGGACCTGAGTCTGGTTGTTTTCATCTCTGCTGCTGCTACATTTCAGTGGATGTGTCTTGCTCTGGTTCCAGCGTCCAGCTTTTATCAGAGATTGTGAGTATGTGTAGTGCGTTTTTATGCACACAATTAGAGTCCTGCAAAGTGACAAACAGAGGTTTGTTAGCAGGGGGATAAATTTGGCATTTTTAATCCTTTCTCAAATAAAGCTTAAGTTTGTTTCTGTGCAGCCAAAGAGGATTCTGGGACCACAATGATCAGCCTGCATCTGGAATCAGTCTTCTCTTGCTGATAATGCTGCCGCAGACGAGTTTCTCTGCGATCAGTGTGGGCAGCAGGTTACGCTGACAGGTCGAACACTCGGAATCCATCTGCTAGCATCTCTGAGCTTTGTTCTTTTTAACCTCCGCATATTTCGGTTTGACACCAGTTTATGAAACGTCTTGTTCTGCCGTCTGATGGCTGTCTAAGTCGATTTGTCAGGAACGCCCGAGGTGAAGCAATAACAAACTGTATGCTAACTCCCCCGTTTGAAAAAAATCTGCCTCTCTCTAACAAGGCATACAGCCCATACCTAGAGAGTTAGCGCTTCACGTCTTCGACAAATAGACTTACACCTCTCCCTCCATCTCCTGCTCGCCGAGAGCTCGGGGAAAGCAGACAACCATCTACTCTCCTCCGTCTCTCTATATTAAATCGACCAATCAAGGGGTGTCAGTCATGCATCCCAGCTCGCCGCTGACAAGTTGGCAGTTGCGATGCAAGAGCGGTTCATTCATTCTGATGACACTCTGCCAATATCTGCACGGTGGAAGCTGCACATTTCTGCCTCTTAGTCAGAGGAAACCGATTCACAGCCGACACAGAGGGAGGGAGAGGGGCATCGGAGCGAACAGAATTAAAAGCTTTGACTGTAAGTTTCCCTATCCAGGGTGTCTGACTTGCCAGTTTGAAGTGTGACTGATAACACAGGAGGAAAGTTTACAGAGAAAACAGCTCATCTTCCTGCAAGCAGAGCTCAGTCTTTAACGTCTGTGCACGCAGGTCATATTGACAGCCGAGCCAACTGTTTGGGTTTGTTGTAGAAACTCGGGGGCATATTGATGTAGCCGGGGGGGGGGGGCGTCGAAGCAGAGAGAGGGTTGCTCACTGGGCCTGAACTTCTACCGGAGGGGGCCCTTTGGGGCTGCAAACAACACCGATAACCATGAACACAAAACCACCATGACGCTGACTCTGAATCTGCTGCGCTTTATTTCTGCAGCTTCTTTGTCAGTGACGAGCAGCAGAGCCACCTGCTCAAACCGCGACAGAACTTCTTACCCTTAATAAAAGCAGCCAGCACAGACACATCATTTTTATATTTTTATATACCTCCTCGTGTTTCCCACGCACAGACTTTACCTGGTTCCACAGGTATGTGAGTGGAAACAATGGAAACATTAGGCGGTCCAGTTTATGATTTTTTCGAAATCCTCCTTCAGTAAATAATAACGAAACAAAGAAACAAAAACCAGTTGGGCTCTACAGTGAGCAGAGAGAAGACATCAGGCTGCCCTCGTAAAGTCTGTTCCTGATTGTTCAGAGACACTCAGACCAGCGGCCTGCTAGAGGTCATTTTGTAGCTCTGACAGTGCTCATCCTCTTCCTCCTTACACAGAGAATCAGAATCAGAATCGTGTTTATTGGCCAAGTATATGTGCAGACACATACAGGGAATTTGGTTCCGGTAGATGGTGGCTCTCAAGCACAGCAATGTAAATCAGAGGAGCAGATACCAGTCCTGCTGATGACTTCTTCTTCTACGGCCCTGTCCAGCTCTCCTTGAATGAGTGCATCTCCAGAGCACTCTGGAAATCAGACTGAGGCAAAGGTTTGTTTTCCAGAAGACAATGATCCTAAGCACTCAGCAAAAACAACAAAGGAGCAATTTTGGGAACACTCTGTGAATGTCCTTGAGATGCCCAGACTCAAATCCAATTGACCTACTCTGACTGTCTTCCATCTGTCACATGAATTCTGTTCTCAGTGATTTAGGAATAAATGCATGAACTAGTTTTTCACTCTGAGACAGGTTATTTCTAACTTCAGAGATGTTGTAAAAATGGAAGAAAGCAGTCTTACATATTTGTTTACTATGTGCATTGAAGGACATGTCCTGGTCAAGAATAACTCCAAGGTTCCTCACAGTTTTACTGGAGGCCAAGGTAATGCCATCCAGAGTAAGAATCTGGTTAGATACCATATTTCTAAGATTTTCAGGGCCTTCTGAATGGTTCATTTGTAAAGAGGCTTATGAAGTCATTACTAGTTAACATTAAAGGAATGGTTTGGGCAGTAACGTGCTACTGTAATCTGATTACTTTTTTCAAGTAACGAGTAAAGTAAGGCATTATTATTGCCAAAAAGTAATTAGATTACTGTTACTTTCCTGTAAGCAAGCTTGTACTGGAACTGTTTGTATGTTATTTCTCCAGGCCTATAGGGGGCGCAGGTTTGCACAGTTTGCTATGTTGAGCTAATTGGTTACTAGAAGAAATGTGATAGGAAGTGTTTGCTCATGAGTGAAGCAAGACACTGGCTGTGTCCCAATTCAGGGTCTGCACGCTTGAAGTATGCGCACTACGCGTACTACGTACGGTGCGTACTATAAGTACGAGAAGTGCGGAAGTGAGAGGCGTGTGAAATGGGACGGTCTAGCCTTCGTCGTGCTGTTCAGGTTGCCTAGCAACCATGATATTTTTTTTTGTGTCCCGTTTGGATCTTTAGCCATCAGAATTGTTGTCTTAAGGCCAAGAAAGATGCCAAGCAGATTTATTTTACCAAGTGGATCATCATGGCCTTGCGATATTGGTCCATTTAATTGACCTTTATTATAATTATGAATTTATTTTATTTTCAGTTGCTACAAATGGGACAGACATGATTGGGGGATAGGACAGGGAGAAAGAATGAAAGAAAGAGAGGGAGAGAAAGAAAACCAAAGGGGAGAAGAGACGGTGAGAAGGGGGGGAAGAGAGAAAAAAAAACAAAAAAAAACAAAACAAAACAAAAACAAACACCTGGATCACCTGTATGGAGAAAAAAAACAGAAGAGAAAGCAAACAACAAAGAGCAACATAATAAAAAAAAAAACAGCACTATCACAATAAACTAGTTAGCAGTAGATATCAGTAGATACTAAATAATAAACGATATTGTGCAGCACGCAAGATAGACAGCGCACAATGTGCTTTGAGGCAGCAGCCAAGAAAGGTGTAGTCCGCGTCTGTGAACACCCGTGTGCACACCTGTGTGCATACCTGTGTGGATCAGCATGCTTGTATTCCAAAGGTTTCTCCATGTAACGATCTGCTAGGGAGTGTGGGGAGCCATAGCCCCGTCCACCAGGGTATGAAGCAGGTATGGAGGAGATCCAGGCCCCAGATATCCAGAGGCCCCAGAGTACAAGGACCCGAGGAGGACCACCAAAGGGGGGGGAACCGTGCCACCCTCCTGGGAAGAGCTGAGTAGAGCCCCAAAGGAGAGGTCACCCCGCAGCTACGGAGAAGAGGCCAGAGGGGGTTGCAGTGGCGTGCCCGCGGGCTCTGCCGGCAGCCAGCTGTGCCAGAGAGGACCGAGCTTCAGGCCCAGAGGCCAGAGGGCATCCCACCCCCCGGAAGGAGCCCAGCCGGGCCACAGGCGCCCGGCCCCGCCAATCGGCCACCAGGATTGAGCCAGTACATACATGAGCGCCCAGCCCCAGACGACAAGGACCACCAACACACCAACGTCTGAGGGCATCAGCCACCGGCAGGGAGTGTGGTGAGGGGAGATAGGCCTCCGTACTTTAGAGGGCCTGAGATGTACCCAGAGAGGTTGAGTCTAAGACCCAACCTGACATATAGACACAGACGAACAGGCACAAGCGGACACAGATGTGCATTCCCACCCCCTATGCACAACCAAATACTCGGCACTCACCCAACGTGTAGACAGACACAAATAGACACTGCACAGACAGTCGCACTCCCCAAACATACTCTATATCCCAGGTCCAGGTACCCCCGCCCTCAGAGGGGCAAGCCGCACCTAGACCCAGGAGATGTAACCCTTCTCTCTGGGGTGGAGGCAAGCGGACCACCTCCTTATCTGCAGTAGCAGGGAGGCCCCGCATCCCAGACCCCAGTCGGACGGCCAGCACCTCCTCCCAGCCTCCCAGCCCTGACGGCTAACAGAACCGGGGTGAGTGAAGACCTCAAACCTCCCTACGCCCGCTCATATGTAGTGTTGCTGTGTGCTGTTCTAAAGTGCATTTAAAACTCAGGAGAGCATGGTACTAGCTTCCTCTCAGAGAGCAGCACGGCTCTTCCCGAAAACCCTTAGTGTCTAAATGCATTTAAAATTGAGGGTAGGGCACCACCAACTCCCTCGCTGACCCCAGTAGGCACCCCCACACTCTGGAACCCACCAGGGCAAGGGGGCCCGCAGCAGCAGCACCGCCCAGCCCCACAGAGCCCGGGACAGTCCACCCAACCCCACCACTGAGATAACTGCACCCACCCCATCATCCATTCATCTTCCAGACTACATGAGACAATAGACGCCCAGGCTGAGATCTTCCTCCACCTCTCCTGTATCTCCCCCTCCTGCAGAGAGTTCCTGAGGAGAGGAAAGCTCCTGCAAGGTGTGACAATCTCCCCCACCAGTTGAAGAGCCCCCCAGGCAGCTCGACGCACCTGCACCAGGGATGGGCACCCACCCGCCCACAACCCCGGCAACACACAAACCAGGACCAAAGGCCCCGCGGCCCGGCCAGGGCCCCAGCCCAGAGACGGAGCGCGCCCAGAACCTCACGCCCATCCCGGACCCACCCAGGGGCAGACAGGCTACCAGGTCAATAACCCACGTCCGTCAGCACAGACCCTCCCCTAGCCCCGCTGCACGCAGCCACGAGGAAACAGTCACCCGAGAGCCAAAAGAGCCCCCACCCGGACATGACCGCTACCCCGGGTTGAGCCCCCCAAGGAAGATGCCTCCCTACCCCCACACCAATCACAACAGTGAAGGCGGGACCAAACTATGACCCCCCACCCCCACTAGGTGATGGAGCTGATCAAAGGAGCCCAGAGCAATTGATCTGATGTGGTGGCAGAGGCTGTATCAAGACTAATGTAATCTAATAGATAATTTCTATATTGGTTAGAATTAAGATTGTTTTTATTTTTCCAGTTCATGAGGACTGTTTTCTTGGCTATGCATAGGGCAGTGAAAACCATATGGGCTATATTATTTTCTGAAGTGACAATATATGATCCTAAAAAAATAAACAAAATTTTTAGGGATTTCTATGAAACTTTATATACACCACAAATAAACCCATCTAAAAACGAAATTGATCAATTTCTCGACAACATAACTCTTCCAAAATTATTAGACACCCCAAGCAATGGCACTGGATTCGCCACTGACGCCAGGTGAACTCCAGGAAGCTCTGATAAGTATGCCCAATAATAAGGCTCCTGGTCCAGACGGTTTTCCAACAGATTTTTACAAAGAATTCTGGACAATTCTGGCACCAGTTCTTCACAGGATGTTGCAGGAAATCAAAGGAAATGGTAGACTACCACCAAATATGAACTCTGCAAATATCAGTCTCTTACAAAAACCAGGCAAAGACCCTGTATTTCCTTCAATCTATCGTCCAATATCCCGTATTAATGTAGACCTTAAAATAATCTGCAAAGCCCTCTCAAAGAGATTAGAGAAAATAACCCCCCCCCCCCCCCCCCCCCCCCTTTTAATTCATCCTGACCAAACTGGTTTCATAAAAGGTAGGCACTCATCAACAAATACACGTAGATTACTTAATTTAATAGACTACTCATGCAGTAAAAACATTGAAACCATAATATTTTCTTTAGATGCAGAAAAAGCATTTGACAGAGTTAACTGGAAATTTCTATTTGCAACTTTACACAAATTTGGTTTTGGACCCTCTTTCATAAACTGGTTAAAAATATTATATAACTCCCCAACAGCTTGTGTCAGAACAAATGACCAGACATCCTCCAGCTTCTCTCTTCTGAGGGGCACCAGACAGGGATGCCCACTCTCCCCTTCACTGTTTGCAATTTTTATTGAGCCACTAGCAGCAGCAATTAGACAGGCTACAACAATTAAGGGCATAAAATGTAAGAATATAGAACATAAAATCAGCCTTTATGCAGATGATGTGTTACTTTTTCTCCAAAACTCACAAACCAATATCTCTGGGGTAATTGCATTGATAAATTCCTTCTCAAGTGTCTCAGATTATTCAATTGACTGGTCGAAATCAACAGTTCTTCCGATTAATTGGTCCTTCCATAATTCTTCTCCTTCCCCACTGCAATGTGGAAATATAAAATATTTAGGTATTAATGTCTCTCCTAAACTTTCAGAATTAACTAAATTAAACCACATCCCACTTTTAAAGACAGTAGAAGGCGACCTGGCTAGATGGAAATCTTTACCCATATCACTCATGGGAAGGGTCGCCGCTATAAAAATGATGGTCTTGCCAAAAATAAACTATTTATTTTCAATGATCCCAAATAAGCCATCACAAGATTGGTTCAGATCTCTAGACTCATATATTTTTAAATTCCTTTGGAACGATAAACCCCCACGTATCAGCTTAAAAACACTACAAAGGACCAAGGATAAAGGAGGACTAGATCTGCCTAACTTTAGTCACTATTTTTTGGCCAACAGGCTTCAGTTCATCTCTAGATGGTTTAAACACACCCTCTTAGATGAACCTTGGATGGGTGTAGAACAGGCACTATGCAATAATCTAGAGATCTCAGACCTACCATTTATCAGCTCAAACATCACACGACATTAATGCTTTAAAAGCATCAATATTAGCTCTTCTCTGACAGCATGGTGGGAGTTTCTAAAAATGACAGAGTCTTCATTAATCCCATGCAAACGTACACCTATCTGGAACAATCCGGACATATTACAAAACAATAATATGATAAACTTTCCAGATTGGAGTTGCAAAGGAATTAAATACTTGGAACATATACTAGAAGGAACAGACTTTATTTCGTTTGACAGACTAGTTACACAATATGGGATCAACAAGAAACGATTTTTGGAATATCAACAAATTAAATCCATAGTAAAAAAGAAATTTAATCCCAGTGAAGCTGAATTACAAACACCACCAAGTGTGGTACAATTTTTTAGTCTAAAACCCCCCAAATTATTGTCTAAAATATACAGAACACTTTCTAAAATAGATGAATCAATATCACTTCCTATTGCAAAATGGAAAGCGGATTTATCAGTTAACTTAGACCAAAACTTCTGGTCTCAGATTTGCTTAAAAACCTTTCATTTAATTAGAAATCCCAGTCTTCAATTAATTCAATACAAAATACTACACAGAGTGCACTATAGTGGTCATAGGATGTTCAAGATGGGCTATACGCCTTCCAACAACTGCTCACACTGCACAGCAAATACACCGGACAATTACATCCACGCTCTTTGGTTCTGTCCACCAGTTCAGAAATTCTGGCGTGAGATATGTGAAGACTTATCAAAGTGTCTGAAATGTAACATTCCAGCCTCCCCTTTAGTATGCTTGCTGGGCAACTTGGATAAGGTCGCTGCAGAAATAAACACAGCCCACGTTGTTTTTACGGCCCTATGCATTGCCAAGAAAATGGTCCTCATTAACTGGAAAAATAAAAATAATCTTAATTCTAACCAATATAGAAACCATCTAATAGATCACATTAGTCTTGATACAACATCTGCCATCACATTTGATCAATCCCTTTGGGCTCCTTTGATCGGCTTCATCACCTAGTGGGGGTGGGGGGTCATGGTTTGGTCCTGCCTTCGCTATTGTGGTTGATATGGGGGTAGGGACAGCCTTAGGGCGTCTGGGGAGTCCCTAGGGACGTTTCCCTAGAGGGACTAACCTGGGGGATGTGGCCATGACCTGGTTAGGAGCTCTGAGGCTCTTGGATGGTGTTTTCCTTGTGGCTGCGTACAGCGGAGATGGGGGAGGGTCTGTGCTGGCAGACGTTGGTTATTGGCCTGGTAGCCTGGCTGCCCCTGGGAGGGTCCGGGACGGGCGTGGAGGCTTGGGGGTCTGGGGGTGCTCCGCCCCCCGGTCTGGGGTGCTGGCCGGGCCTTGGGGGCTTGGGTCCTGGCTGTTGTGTCGCCGGAGCAGTGGGCGGGTGGGTGCAGGGGGGCTCAGCCCCAGTGCAGGGGACCTCTGGTGCATCGGCCCTACTAGGGGGCTCTCTAACTGGTGGGGAGGTTGTTATATATTTGCAGGTGGTCTCCTCACTACAGGAGCTCACTTTGCAGGTGGGGGAGAGATATAGGAGAGGTGGAGAATGAACTCAACCTGGGTGTCTATTGTCTTGTGTAGTTTGGGAGATGATTGGATGATGGGGTGGGTGCAGTTTTCTCTGGGGTGGAGTCGGGTGGGCTGCCCCGGACTCTGTGGGGCTGGGCGGTGCTGCTGCTGCGGGCCCCCTTGCCCTGGTGGGTTCCAGAGTGTGGGGGTGCCTACTGGGGTCAGCGAGGGAGTTGGTGGTGCCCTACCCTCAATTTTAAATGCATTTAGACACTAAGGGTTTTCGGGAAGAGCCGTGCTGCTCTCTGAGAGGAAGCTAGTACCATGCTCTCCTGAGTTTTAAATGCACTTTAGAACAGCACACAGCAACACTACATATGAGCGGGCGTAGGGAGGTTTGAGGTCTTCACTCACCCCGGTTCTGTTAGCCGTCAGGGCTGGGAGGCTGGGAGGAGGTGCTGGCCGTCCGACTGGGGTCTGGGATGCGGGGCCTCCCTGCTACTGCAGATAAGGAGGTGGTCCGCTTGCCTCCACCCCAGAGAGAAGGGTTACATCTCCTGGGTCTAGGTGCGGCTTGCCCCTCTGAGGGCGGGGGTACCTGGACCTGGGATATAGAGTATGTTTGGGGAGTGCGACTGTCTGTGCAGTGTCTATTTGTGTCTGTCTACACGTTGGGTGAGTGCCGAGTATTTGGTTGTGCATAGGGGGTGGGAATGCACATCTGTGTCCGCTTGTGCCTGTTCGTCTGTGTCTATATGTCAGGTTGGGTCTTAGACTCAACCTCTCTGGGTACATCTCAGGCCCTCTAAAGTACGGAGGCCTATCTCCCCTCACCACACTCCCTGCCGGTGGCTGATGCCCTCAGACGTTGGTGTGTTGGTGGTCCTTGTCGTCTGGGGTTGGGCGCTCATGTATGTACTGGCTCAATCCTGATTGGCGGGGCCGGGCGCCTGTGGCCCGGCTGGGCTCCTTCCGGGGGGTGGGATGCCCTCTGGCCTCTGGGCCTGAAGCTCGGTCCTCTCTGGCACAGCTGGCTGCCGGCAGAGCCCGCGGGCACGCCACTGCAACCCCCTCTGGCCTCTTCTCCGTAGCTGCGGGGTGACCTCTCCTTTGGGGCTCTACTCAGCTCTTCCCAGGAGGGTGGCACGGTTCCCCCCCCTTTGGTGGTCCTCCTCGGGTCCTTGTACTCTGGGGCCTCTGGATATCTGGGGCCTGGATCTCCTCCATACCTGCTTCATACCCTGGTGGACGGGGCTATGGCTCCCCACACTCCCTAGCAGATCGTTACATGGAGAAACCTTTGGAATACAAGCATGCTGATCCACACAGGTATGCACACAGGTGTGCACACGGGTGTTCACAGACGCGGACTACACCTTTCTTGGCTGCTGCCTCAAAGCACATTGTGCGCTGTCTATCTTGCGTGCTGCACAATATCGTTTATTATTTAGTATCTACTGATATCTACTGCTAACTAGTGTATTGTGATGGTGCTGTTTTTTTTTTATTATGTTGCTCAGGGCTGTGTTCTTTCTCCTCTGCTCTTCTCCCTGTACACCAACTGCTGCACCTCCACCCACCAGTCTGTCAAGCTAATCAAGTTTGCAGATGACACCACCGTTATTGGACTCATCTCGGACGGGGACGAGTCTGCCTACAGGAGAGAGGTTGAACGTCTGGTGTCCTGGTGCAGCCACAACAACCTGGTGCTGAATGCCCAGAAGACAGTGGAGATTATTGTGGACTTCAGGAAGCACACAGCTCCACTCCCCCCCATCATCCTGACTGACACCCCCATCACCTCTGTGGACTCATTCCGCTTCCTGGGTACCACCATCACCCAGGACCTGAAGTGGGAGCCCACCATCACCTCCGTCATCAAGAAAGCCCAGCAGAGGATGTACTTCCTGAGGCAGCTGAAGAAATTCAACCTGCCAACACGGACGATGATGCAGTTCTACACTGCAATCATCGAGTCCATCCTCACCTCCTCCATCACTGTGTGGTACGCTGGAGCCACTATCAGGGACAAACAGAGACTGCAGCGTGTTGTGCGCTCTGCTGAGAAGGTGATTGGCTGCAGACTCCCATCTCTGCAGGACCTGTACACCTCCAGGACACTGGGGCATGCAGCTCGGATCTCAGCTGACCCTTCTCACCCTGGACACAGTCTGTTTGACCTGCTCCCCTCAGGCAGGAGGCTCCGGTCCATTCGCACCAGAACCTCTCGCCATAAGAACAGTTTCTTCCCCTCTGCTGTTGGACACATGAACAATAACCATATGACTGTTCCCACCACTAACACATGACCCTACGCTGTGTTCACTGCATCATTCCATGTTTGGCACTGATCACCACCTGCACTCATGTATATATCTTTCAACGTAGCACTCTTAATTCGTATTCTCATGTATATATCTCATGTATATCTCATGCACATATCTTTCCACGTAGCACTTTTAATTCTTATCCCTACTTTTATTTTTTTCCATGTCTATTTAAGTGCTATTTATGACACTATGTTTGCACTGAAGCACCGCAGCAATTTCCTAATGTTGTAAACCTGATCAACATTTGGCAATAAACCCCATTCTGATTCTGATTCTGATTCTCTTTGTTGTTTGCTTTCTCTTCTGTTTTTTTTCTCCATACAGGTGATCCAGGTGTTTTTTTTGTTTGTTTTTGTTTTGTTTTGGGTTTTTTTCTCTTTTCCCCCCCTTCTCACCGTCTCTTCTCCCCTTTGGTTTTCTTTCTCTCCCTCTCTTTCTTTCATTCTTTCTCCCTGTCCTATCCCCCAATCATGTCTGTCCCATTTGTAGCAACTGAAAATAAAATAAATTCATAATTATAATAAAGGTCAATCAAATGGACCAATATCGCAAGGCCATGATGATCCACTTGGTAAAATAAATCCGCTTGGCATCTTTCTTGGCCTTAAGACAACAATTCTGATGGCTAAAGATCCAAACGGGACACAAAAAAAAAAAAAAAAAAAAAAAGAATCATATACTGTATTCCCAGATAAATCTTGAACAGCACATATAGTTGTTTTTTCTTTATTGATTTTTAACTGGTTAGCAAGAAATTGTCCGGATTTGTTACCGTGTTCATAATTTTGCAGGCGAAGACTTTGTACTAAGAATTTAGTATTTTTATTAATAATTTCATTTAATTCTAGTTTTGTCTTGCGTATTTTGTTTAATATTTCTTGATCTTGGTGTGACACATAGGCTTTTTCTAAGGATTTGATGTTTTTCTCTATTTCCTGAATTTTTTTGTTTTCTTCTTTCTTCTTATGTGATGAGAAAGAAATTATTTTACCTCTCATCACGGCTTTCCCTGCTTCCCAGAGGACAGATGCTGATGTTCCAGGAATGTCATTAAAGTCTAAATATAGAGTCCACTCTTTTTTAAAGTATTTGATAAAGTCTTCGTCTTTGAGCAGTGATGTATTAAATCTCCAGCTTTTTCTTGGTGTAGTATTATTCATCTGTATTAGTGTTAAAGATACAGGAGCATGATCGCTGACAGCTATAGGATGAGTCTCACTGTGTGTAATGTTACTCAGCAGTGAGCTGCTGACCAGAAAATAATCCAGACGAGAGTAGGAGTGATGGACATGTGAGAAGAAAGAATATTCCTTACTGTTGGGGTAAAGGGAGCGCCATGCATCGCAAAGACCAAAGTCGCTCATATACTGTTTGATTATATTTGTGGACTGCCAGTTACGCTGAGTTCCTGCTGTATTGAGCCTATCCATTTCTTCATTTAGTCCCAGGTTGAGGTCTCCCCCAAGAACAATTGTGCAATCTAGGTGTTCGGAGAGTGTACTAAAAAAACCGTGGAAGAATGAGGGGTCATCAACATTTGGACCATATATACTTACAATACCTAGCTTTTGGTTAAGTATAGATAGTTTGACGATTAGGAATCTGCCCTCTGGATCTATAACTGTATCGAGTACTGTGAAATTAATATTTTTATGTATTAGAATTGCTACTCCTCTTTGTCTAGAATTATAACAGGCTGAGAACACATTAGGAAACTCAGGTGTTTTAAGTTTATTCAAACCTGTGACAGGCATATGGGTTTCTTGTAATAAAACAACGTCTGCCTGTAATTTTTTAAGTTGGTTAAATATTTTTAACCTTTTTTCCCTAGAGCCAGCTCCATGCACATTCCATGTGACAAATCTTAACATGCCCATAGTTGTGTGTTTGTGGCTAATGATGTACGCTGTATGTCTCGCTTAGACGGGTGAGGAAAATGGAAACACATCTTTTTTTTTTTTTTGGTGAGTAAAGAGAAGAAAATGCGCGGTAAGAAGCTCCATAGGTCTGACTATGTGTGTGCATAATAACTAATATGAGCAAATGTGTGCATGTGTCCTATATCTGTGTGCGCTGTGTGGCTGTTGTAAATGTGTTGCCTTTAAACGCATGTGTGTGTGATCGTGCAGAGTAAGCATGTAGAAATAGACAGTGTCGCTTGTGGATGGATAGGGAAACAGGTGATCGACATAGTGATAGAAAAGAGAAGCAAATAAACCAAAGAGCAAGGTGCGTGAAAAGAGAGAGAGAGGGAAAAAGAAATAAGAACGGAAACCTTCCAATTAAAGCATTGGCGTAGAGTGACGGTGACGTTATACTAAACTAGCAAACACAAACTTACATAGTTAAGCAAAAGTTAATACAAGAGAGTGTGAGTGAAGAGAATGGTGCAGCGGATTCTTATCTGGTGTGCGGTCAATACAGCCCTGGAGTGATGTCAGGGTCGCGGTAGAGCTGTCCGTCCACGTAGAGCCGGTCCACGGCGATGACAGCCCGGGAGCCTTTCTGGATAAAACTACATCGGACTGGGAAGAGGACCCTGCGTCGTTCCAGGATCTCTCTGGGGAACTGATCGTTCACGCTGAAATCCGTTCCTTTCAGCTCTCTGCCACGACTCTTCACCTGCTCCTTCTGCTTGAAGTGGCTGAATTTGGCTACAATAGGACGTGGTCTCCCGCTTCCTGTCTTCGGAGCCCCTATGCGATGCACTCTATCGAACCCTATGTTTTTCACCGTGTCCTCCGGCAGCTTCAGGTGGATTTTAATGAAGCTTCTCACGGTCGTTTCCGGGTCCTCTCCGGCAGACTCTGGAATACCAGAAAACACCAGATTATCTCTCATGCTACGGCTTGTAAATCTATAACGGTCTCTTTTATTTTTTTATTTTCTATGTTTAATTGGGTCACATTTTCGGTTAGAGATTTGACCAAGTCCCGTAGCGTGGTGTTTTCCGCAGCAAGTGTTTCCACCTGCCGCTGGCTGAACTCCAGGGATTCTTTTAGAGATTTAAATTCCCGGTGTAAGATCTCCACCAGGGACAGCCTTGCATCAAAACTGGACAATCGCTTATCGATTGACTACAGGATGTCGACGATATCTTTGCCGGTAGGCGATGTTGTTCCGGGGGAGTCTGCCGGGCGATATCTTTTAGATGACGGCGTCTCAGCTTTGGCTGCGGAAGACACGCTCTGGGCCTTCTTCATTACTAAATCTTCGAAGGACCGGTCGATGTATTCTTGGAGAGCGTCTAAACTCTCCTCGTTGTCCTCCAGGGTGTTTGAGATGATAGGACAGATGTTGTTAGTTATATGACAGTTGGTTAGTTTATTTGGCAATACTGAAGTTTAAAGAAACTTTGTTAAATTCTATGCTACCATTCGCTTTTTTTTTCCCGCCAAATCTCAGGCGTCTGACGTCACCTACAACATGGGTCGCTTACCTTTCCCCGTCACTTCTGTCACTTACCTCTGTGTCCCACAGCAACCATGATACTAACCGCGAGATTCGTTACATACAGCTTTGTGTGACGGAAATGAAGGAGAAAAAATGTTTTGTTGGTCAGTCATTTTTGTCATGACATCACTTTGATTAGTTGAGTATCTGAGGCTGAGACCACAGGACTGTAAAACATGATTGTTGGGCTTCATTTCTGTGCTGAACAGTCATTACAAGAGTAGTTAGTAAATAACAATTAGTTAATGTTGTTCATGAGACTAAAATCATCTCCCTGTGATAATGTAAATATAATATGGCCAATATTATATGTATTGTCAGATTATTATGATACATATATAGATATATTTATATATAAGTAAAGGCTTTAATGTTCTTCGTTATTAAACATTCGCACATAAATGACATCATATTCAGTACTTACTTTTGACAGTTCACTTTCGGGCGCTCCCTTCTGCCGTATTTTGCGACAAAATTCTCCACACCCACCGCTGCGCGGTGAATTGTGGGGTATATGGGACCACGAAGCGTGCACCGGACCATGCTTGATAATTGGGGAAATCGACGGCGCATTTGGAGCACGCGTTTGAAGTACACTGTGAATTGGGACAGCCGTTGTCGCGTGGCGGTGACGTAATCGCACTCTGGAAGGAAAAAGTCTCCATGGAGAAACTCCACACTAGTGAAAAATGAAAAAAGAGAGTGTAGGAAAGCTGAGCGCAGATGGAGAAAAACAAACCTCCAGGTTCATTATGACATCTATAAAGAGAAACTTCACAATTATAATTTACAGCTGAGGAGTGCAAGAAGGTCCTACTTCTCGGACATCATCACTAAAAACAGCCATAATGCTCGGGTCTTATTTTCTACAGTTGACAGGCTAACAAACCCTCCTGTGCCAGCGGCAGCTGAACTTCATTCAACCATGGCCTGCAATGACTTTGCCAAATTCTTCACAGACAAAATCCAAAAGATTAGAGAAGCAGTTGGTACATCAACAGCAGATCCAGGATATGTACTGTGTCCACCGAAAAACTGTTTAAACACCATAAAACAGTTTCACCCGATTAACAGCAAAGACCTGGGGGACATCTTAGGTCAACTGAACTCCTCCTCTTGCTGTTTAGATGTCCTGCCAACAAGTTTTTTCAAAAAGGTCTCAAAGACTTTAGAGTCAGACCTGTTACAGATCGTCAACTTTTCCTTAATGTCAGGTGTGTTTCCAGAACCACTAAAAACTGCTGTAATCAAACCTATACTGAAAAAGGACAATCTTGACAAGACACAAATGAACAACTACAGGCCGATCTCAAATCTCCCATTTTTAAGTAAAATCATTGAAAAAGCAGTTTCTCAACAGCTCAATTACTTCTTAAAACAGAATAACTGCTATGATGCCTTCCAGTCAGGTTTTAGACAGAACCACAGCACTGAAACCGCTCTGACCAAAGTGTTCAATGACATATGTCTGAATACAGACAGTGGAAAAATGTCAGTCTTAGTTTTACTGGATCTCAGTGCAGCATTTGATACAGTTGACCACAACATATTACTCAAACGACTGGAGAACTGGACAGGTCTTTCAGGAACTGTACTAAACTGGTTCAAAACATACTTAGAAAACAGGAAATACTTTGTATCAATAGGTAACTTCACATCTGAGCAGACAAGTATCACATGTGGAGTTCCCCAAGGTTCCATCTTGGGACCCCCTCTGTTTAACATTTACATGCTCCCACTGGCACAGATTATAAAGAACAACAAAATAAACTACCACAGCTATGCAGATGACACACAAATATATATCACAATGTCACCAGGAGACCGAGGCCCTGTACAGGCTCTTGGTAAATGCATTGAGGAAATTAATGACTGGTTGTGCCACAATTTTCTCCAACTAAACAAAAACAAAACTGAAGTAATAGTCTTTGGCGCCAAAGAAAAACGATTACAGGTCACCAGAGAACTTCAATCTATACATCTAAAAACCACAAACCAGGCGAGAAATTTGGGTGTAGTGATGGATGCAGACCTAAACTTAGAGAAACACATTAAGACAATAACAAAATCAGCTTACTATCACCTCAAAAATATTTCTAGGATAAAAGGTCTGATGTCAGAGGATAGACTTTAAAGTTCTGATGCTGGCCTATAAAGCTCTGAATGGTTTAGGACCAAAATACATCAGTGACCTCCTAACCCAGTATGAACCTTCCAGATCCCTCAGGTCATCTGGATCCGGTCTTTTATCAGTTCCCAGAGTCAGAACCAGACACGGAGAAGCTGCATTCAGCTTTTATGCTCCTTATATCTGGAACAAACTCCCAGAAAGCCTCAGATCAGCTGAAACACTCAGTTTATTTAAATCCAGGTTGAAGACTCACCTATTCTCAGCTGCATTTGAATAAAGCACTAAATCCACACTTTTAAGCTTAAATTTCAAAACTTACACTAACTACTGATCTTATCTATTTCTGATTTTATCTGTTTTGATTTTATATACTGTTTTGTTTGTTTGTTTGTTAAGTGGGTTTAGAGCTCTGGGTAGCTCCCCAGCTGGGTCTAGACTGGGTCTAGAGAGTACTTAAAATAGAAAGGGAATTTAAAATAGAAAGTAGCTCGTCCACAGAAGGACTGGTAGCTCCCCTTACGATAAGGGTTCAGATCGCGCGAACTGGTGTGGGATTAGAGCTCTGGGTAGCTCCCCAACTGGGTCTAGAGAGTATTTTAAATTCAGGGAATTTAAAATAGAAAGTAGCTCGTCCACAGAAGGACTGGTAGCTCCCCTTACGATAAGGGTTCAGATCGCGCGAACAGGTGTGAAATGTGTGTGTTTAGTTAGTTTGTTTGTTTGCTTGTTTTAATCAATTTTAAATCATGCTTTTTATTTGTTTTTGTTTCTAATGTCTCTGTAAAGCACTTTGAATCACCTTGTTGTTGAATTGTGCTATACAAATAAATTTGCCTTGCCTTGCCTTGCCTTGCCTCACAATGCGTACTTCAAGCGTGCAGACCCTGAATTGGGACACAGCCATGGTGTGTTTCTTCCGATCCAAAAGGCATCCACTCCGTTAAATCCCTTTGAGTGGCAATATGAGTAAGTTTCTTAATTGCGTTTACCTTTCAGACAGGGTATATGACATTATTGAAGTGATTTGGAAACATTTGATGTGTTTTATATGTCCACTTAAGTTCAACCCAAGCTAATGTTTACGTCAGCGGTACCGGGCTCAGGTTGAGGCTCAGGCGTGAAATGTATAGTTTTCAGGGTTTTTATCAGTTTTCAGCGTTATTTTGTTATCGTTTTTATCGTTAACTCAGTTTTCCTGGGTCTTTTCACGTGTGTTATGAATAAATTTTATTTTTTTCGGTACCGGTACTAGTTTTATTTTGTTGTATTTATCTGCGACACCTTAAAGGCCGGTCCATGAATATATTGTCGGGCATAAACCGGTCCGTGGCGCAAAAAAGGTTGGGGACCGCTGGTTTACATGACATTTCTGTATTCTGTATCATTTCAGTTTCACACTTTTTTGCATTAAATCCTGTCCAAATACAACACGTTTCCTGTTCCTTGGAGGAAGTGATGCAAGAGGGAGTTTAGCTGGCTGTGAATCTCAATATAGGACACTGGGTCACATTGGGTGCAACAGTACAAAGCTGCATTACTGCATTAGTAAACCGTGACTTTGTGAGTGTCTCATGACAATGACGTAAGCGCGTGCGACATTCGTGGTAACAGACGTGTGCAGACCAACAATGGATATATCGAGTGTGGGAGAGAGTATGACCGTGCAGTGTTTAAAGCGTGGAAGTAATCACATTATTTTGAGTTTGATTCCGTAAAAAGTGACAAAAACATTAGCGTCCACTGTACACTCTGTTTGGGAAAAAAACCTTTTTACAGGGAACCCCCCTAAACTTCTGAGCAAGCACCGAGAAGGCTGCAACGGGAATGTGACATTCACAGAGATCCTCCCCCTGACATGACCGCTGTGGGCAAACCTCCACCCGCACCACTCCTGCTAAACAGGTGACAATAGATTTAAGAGTGACAGGACTCAGGGCAGCTGAGTCTTTGATTTTATTTATTTTCTGCTGTGTTTTACTTGTATCTATTTGAAAGAGTGAGTGTAAACACAAAACATAATTTTATTTTAAATGATAGAATATGCAGAAAATAGGTTTAAATGTTAAACCCATTTCTTCAAGTCAAAGACTGTTACATATAATTTAATTTTTGCTTGATGCAATGTGCATACAATTAAAAGATTAAGACTAATAATACAAGAAAAAAGAGATTTCACAAGATTTAAAAATGGACTTTTTCATTTAATTACATTTTATATGATGGATTTTGCAGAAAAAATAGAAACGCCCTGAAAGGTCTATTGCTTTATTACCTATTCAGGTTGTGTATCTTGTTTTTAAACAGTAACTAAGTAACATTTTCTATCAGTCGGGCAGGGATAGCTCAGTAGGTAGAGTGGTGGCCCCATGATCAGAAGGTCGGGGGTTCAAATCAACCGAACGGCTACCCTGAGGTAACCCTGAGCAAGGTACTGTCCTTACACATTGCTCTCCGGCCACTGGATTGGTGGCTGCTTCACTGAGTGAAGGGGTTAAATGCAGAGAGGAATTTTGCCACAATTTAAATTGCTATTAAGTAACCCATTACTTTTGAAAATAAGTAATCAGCAAAGTACTTTTTTGGAGAAGTAATCAGTAATTATTTACTAATTACTTTTTTCAAGTAACTTGACCAACACTCGTGATGAATAGTAAGATGTTCTATTTGTGACACGCCATTTCCTCTCCAGCTTACGAGTTATCTGCTTCAAGGTGCACAGAGTTACCAGGAAGTCAAGTTCTTCTGATTTGAGATCTTATTTTTCACAGGAGCTACAGTGTCCAGAGTCATATCAACAAGTTAATGCTTGCATTGGAATCAGGACTGTAGTTCTGACTCAGCTGCTGATATTATTATGTTTTCATTTAAACAGATGTGTTTTAAAAATGTGAAAGGGGTACTTATTAGAAAAAAGAAACAAGGTCGCAAGTCCCTATTGGCTTCAGAGCCCTGAGCTGGGCCAGTAATCTGTCCATTAGTATTATATATAAGCACGTTCTGACCACACGAAGAAGAAAGTAAACTCTGAAACTTTAAAGTCACCGCGCCTGAATCCTCAGAGAATTAGCTGTTAAGCAGTAAAAAATAACACCTATTGGAAAACGTATGCGTCTAAACGCTGATAATTGTGTTTTTCCACACAGAATGTTCTTTAGCTCTGTGATGAGTTTAGATGCTTCGCCTTTAATGAGAGACCTGTCCCAAGTGGGGCTAAGCATTCTGGGTAAAACAGCTAATTAAGTGGCAATTAACCAGTGCTGTCTGCCAGAAAAACTGAACACAAGCACGACAATTTAGCTGGAATGCACCCAAATGGGTGCTTGTTAGTTGGACCAGCACGGCATCAGCTGAAAAAAGGTTTTCTCCCGAAACGAGATTAGAAAATTAGGAAGAGCTCTGATCTTTGACTTTGGTCATCTGAAATGATAAAGGACTAAAAATCAGGTCAAACGAAGTGAGAACAAAAAGCGGACGCTGAATGGGAGATGCACGTTTGGTCTAAGTGGGATTCATCGGGGCCCTAACGCTGGCTGACAGAGTGTGTGATGTTTTCCTATCTTTCATTATCGGGCAGCACGCCCGGCTGCCAGGCATTACGTGCTGATGGCCGAGCACAGCCCCGCGCCGATAGACGGATGGATGGGATCAATGATGAATGTCTGGCAGGTGCTTTGTCAGCGAGGAAGGTAATCTCAGACCCAGAGGACAAAAAGAGAAACTGGACAGGGACACCACCTCGAAACTCGACCTGCCCTAGAGCCAATTAAATTACGGTGCTAAACATGGCGTTAACGAGGCTGCTGTTACAGGCGTCCGTCACCTGTAACGGCAGCCCACGTCACTTTGGTATCAGCTGCGTCTAATTTAGAAAAATACCCATGGAAGTGGTCAATCTCCTCTCTCATACACGATGACTGATAGATCCAATACCTCTGGAATCAGATAAAACTTTGACAAATGGTCCCACACCAGCCCGAGCGGCGCGGTGAGGACAGCAGTGCAGCGAGGGCCGGCTGTGTCCATGCATAGCCGCGTCCCTCCATCCCATCGCAGCAGCTTTGATCAATGAGGCCACAGTTCAGACGCACACACGGAGACAGGTCCGAGGCCGCCAGCTGGTGATTAAAGGCCTCACAGGATATTGCTTTCCTACATTTCAACCTACACCCAAAAAAAGCTTCACAAAGCTGAGAGAACACCATCCGCCCTGCACCGCCGAACAGCTCTCCGTCTCTTCTGGTGATCGGGATTGTGACTGCATGTAAATCTGGACTGATCAGCAGCATGAGGGATTTCACTTCATCCTCCTGCTCTTCCATCAAGACAGCAGTGCTCCAGCTTCACATTAATCACAGTCAGGCTGATCAATCAAACACAGATTAGCACGATGCATCACCTGACATGGAAATATAACCACATGCTACTAACTGGCCTTCTCTACATGGAGACACATCTGGAAATGTTGTGTCACTCAGGAAGATATGCTCTTCATCATCACAGAGACGGAGAGTTCACAAGGCAGCAGCTCTTTACATCGTAGAGCAGATTTCCCGTTCACTCGTTAAACACGTCCCAGCTCTCAGCCTGGGATCCTCGGGTGGCTCTTGAATATGAGTCCGTTCACCTCTTTTAAATCACCTCTGAAAGCTCACTTATAGACTTTATGTGATTTTAACTTTCCTTTCGTCATCTTGTATTATTTTTAAAATCTGAACCTGTGAATGTAATATTAATATACCATGAGTCTATTTGAGTGACTACACAAGCTTAGTCATGAAATTTTACATATAGTTCTTGCACACATAAAGAGGCTCCACAGTGCCACCTACATAAAGCTTCTGTTTCATGCAGGATGAAGGTTGGTACAGATGTTAGATGCCATTGTGTAAAGACAGCCTGAATCCTCCTTTTTAATGTAAATATATATTTTGGGGAATGTTTTTTCCATTTCCACTTGTTTTCCTTTAAAAACATTCATACTGTCAGCATCATGTCCACGTGAACTCCACAGCGATGTTTCGATTGTTGTATTCTAATTTGTAAAGTTTTCCAGTTTTGGTGTGAGAGCTGGTTGCACTGTGAACTCTGATGTTTTAAAACGTGGATTTTGGAACATTTAATATTTAGTATCTACTGTTATCTACTGCTAGCTAGTTTATTGTGATGGTGCTGTTTTTATTATGTTGCTCTTTTTTTGTTTGCTTTCTCTTCTGTTTTTTTTTTCTCCATACAGGTGATCCAGGTGTTTTGTTTGTTTTTCTTTCTTTCTTCCCCCCCTTCTCACCGTCTCTTCTCCCCTCTGGTTTTCTTTCTCTCCCTCTCTTTCTTTCATTCTTTCTCCCTGTCCTATTCCCAGTGTTGGGAAGGTTACTTTTAAAACGTATTCCATTACAGAATACAGAATACATGCCCCAAAATGTATTCTGTAACGTATTCCGTTACGTTACTCAATGACAGTAACGTATTCTGAATACTTTGGATTACTTAATATATTATCATGCTTTTTACAACAACGTGAATGTACTATTGCTGTGTGATTTATTACTGTTACTGAAAGGTCCGCGACTCCGAACTGTAGTAAAGGGACCTCTGACTAACACGGGGTCCCTGTCGGCTCGTAGCCGAAAAATAGCTTTACTTTGTTGTGTGGGTCAACTCTTCTTGCGAGAGACAGAGAGAGGCGTTGAAAGGCTGCTCCAACGGAACTTATTGTTTTCGGAGGAAAACACGAACACAGTGTACAGTCGAGTCTTAATAGCTTACTTACATCTGGGCTCGTCAGGCACTCTTCTTGGCGACAGTGGTTATTATATTTACATGCTTCCAGCTCCCGTTTTTCCTCGATGACAACTCGTACCTTTCCACTCCCCTTTTTCTCCCTCCTCGCTCACAGACCCATAACGTGTATGGCAGTCCATTCTCCCTGCAACACAGACTACACTGCCCATGATGCTACATTCTTTAGAGCTATGCTTGTAACATTCTGCCTGTTAGCTTAGCACAACAACAACAACAACGAAAAGGCGCTCTCTCGAAAAGAGCGTCGCCCTGTAACCATGGCAACCGTAACGCTGCCGCCTGGAACAACAGAACGTAGCTGTCAAACAAAACCCAAACAGTCCTGACCCGCCACAATATGAAACAGGAAAGTACCGCAGTGTAATCCATTTATTTCAACAAAGTAACTGTATTCTGAATACCACCTTTTTAAACGGTAACTGTAACGGAATACAGTTACTCATATTTTGTATTTTAAATACGTAACGGCGGCACATGTATTCCGTTACTCCCCAACACTGCCTATTCCCCAGTCATGTCTGTCCCATTTGTAGCAACCGAAAATAAAATAAATACATAATTATAATAAAGGTCAATCAAATGGACCAATATGGCAAGGCCATGATGATCCACTTGGTAAAATAAATCCGCTTGGCATCTTTCTTGGCCTTAAGACAACAATTCTGATGGCTAAAGATCCAAACGGGACACAAAAAAAAAAAAAAATTTGTGGATTTTTCTTCTTTTGTAAATTATTATTATTTTTATTTTTATTTAAAAACTTTAATGGAAACTCTAACATTAAACTTTCAGTCCAAACCCACACAAAGCTGTGTGTGTGTGTGTGTGTGTGAGAGAGAGAGAGTGTGTGTGTGTGTGTGTGTGTGTGTGTGTGTGTGGTGCTACAGGGCACACGTGTGGATCTAGTCTCTTTTTTCATTTCCTCTGAACGCCTCCTCAGCCAAAGAAAACATTTATTCATAAAGTCTCTGTGAGTTCAGACGTCCTCGTCAGAAGACAGCGTTTGATGCTCTGACTGTAAATGTTTGAGTCAAATGTGAACATTTGATAAACGTACAGTTTTGGAATATGTGTCAGAATACAGTCAACCTTAAATGACCTGTAAATGAATGAATATACTGTATAAGTAAATCCCTGAAGAGAACCTCACTTCGTACAGTTGGTTGTTGGGAGGGGAATTATTACGACGTGACACATCAAAGATTAACAGTGAGGCTAGTCAGGGAGAAAACTTTCTTATAAAGGTGTGGAAGGAGAATGCTGCTTTAAGGGCAAAGTTAAAGTTTCTCCAGCTGCCTCCCTCTTTCCGCTCCACCACAGCCACCCACACATGCAGGACCTTGGAGTAGGGGTATGTCACCAGGGTGCAGAGGAGGCCCCCCCCCCCCCCGTCCCGTCCCCTTCTGGCTGCCTCTGCCTCAATTTTATCCCACAACTTAGATGTTCACATTACTCACACTCTCATTACACATGCATATAGGATCTTGGGGGTGGGCACGATACACGGAATCCAAAGTACCATCAGGGTGTACACCCCACCCCTGGCGTCGTTGCCCACCTCTCAATGTTAAATACACGTAGACATTGAGGGCTAGCAGGAGGGACCATGCGCTTACCTGCTGCTCTCTGGCAGGTAGCTCCATGCCCTCCTGGGTTTTAAATGCACCTTAGAACACACATGCATCAACACTACAATGAGCGGGTGGAGGGAGGTTTGGAGTCTTCTCTCACCCCCATTCTCTGCGACCTGCTGGAGCGGGGGGGCTAGGAGGAGGAGTTGGCCGTCCGACTGCGGTCTGGAGTGTGGGGCCTCCCTGCTGCTGCGGAGTCGGGGCGGTCTGCCTCCCCCCACCGCAGGGAAAAGGGTAACACCACCTGGGTCTGGGTGCAGTTCCCCCCTCCAGGGGCAAGGGTACCTAGACCCAGGGCTTAGAGTACGCTTGGGGAGTGTGATCGTGTGTACAGCGTCTCTTTATGTCTGTCTCCACGTTGGTTGAGTGTGGAGTAAGTGCATATGAGAGCATGAGGGTGGGAATGGATGTTTGTATCTGTGTGTGCCTGTATGTCTGTGTCTATATGTCAGGTTGGGTGTCAGACGCCACCTCTCTGGGGACATCTTAGGCCCTCCAAGGTTTGGAGGCCTATCTCCCCCCACCACCACTTCCCCTGCCAGTGGCGGACTCCCTCAGGTGTCGGTGCGTTGGTGGTTCTTTGTGTCCGGGGATGGGCGTCCAGGTACACACCGGCTCACTCCTTGGCGGCCGCTTATCAGGGCCTGGAGCCTGGGGCTCGCTCGGGCCACTTCGGAGGTGGGGTGCCCCCGGCCTCTCGGCCTGGGGCTCGGTCACTCAGGCACGGCTGGCTGCCGGCGGAGCTCACGGGCGCGTCATTGCAACTCCCCCTGGCTTCTGCTCCGCGGCTGCTGAGTGAGCCCTCATCTGGGACTCTCCTCAGCTCTTTCTGGGACAGTGGCGCAGCTGCCCCTCTGTTGGTCTTCCTTGGTCTCTTGTGTTCTGGGGGCCTCTGGATGTCTGGAGTTTTGATCTCCTTCATACCTGCTTCATGCCCTGGAGGACGGGGCTGTGGCCCCCCCACACCCTCTAGCAGATCATTACATGAAGGAACCTTTTAAAAAAAAAACAAGCGCGTCCATGCTCACAGGTGTACACACGGGTGATCACACCCACAAACTACACCCTTTTTGGCTCCTACCTCAAAGCACACTGTGTTCTGTTGATCTTGCTGCACAATAATGTTTAATATTTAGTATTTACTGTCATATTCCCATATATCATTGTGATGTTGTTTATTCTATTACTCTTGTTCTCTTCTGCTTGTTTTCTTTTTTCTTTCTCAGCAGGTGATCCAGGTGATTGATATATGCATTTTTTTTTTCCGCCCATTCTGTTGGTTTATGTTTTTTGCCCTTCTCCCCCGTCCCTCTTCTCAGCTGTTTCTCTTTCCCTCTTTCTTTCTCCCCTTCTTTCCCCCAGTCAAGTCTGTCCCGTATTCAGTAAGTGAAAATAAAATAAACAATAAAAGGTGAATCAAATGGACCATTATGGTAAGGATTTACTTTACCAAATTGACCATCCCAGCCTTGCCGTAATGGTCAATTTGGTAAAGTAAATCCGTTGGGCATCTTTCTTTGCCTTTAGACAACAATTCTGATGGCAAAAGAGCCAAACGGGACAGGCAAAAAAAAAAAAAAAAAAAAAAAGTTATCACCGTATTTCCCGGACTACAAAGCGCACCTGAATATTAGCCGCACAAGCTAAAATCAGGGGAAAATCCTGTTTTGTACATACATTAGCCGCACCTGACTAAAAGCCGCAGGTGTTTCAATATTGACTTATCATATGTAAGAGAATATGCACAAAGCGAATTGTCAGGAAAGAGATGGCTGTTTGGAGACACACCCCTTTTATTAATATTTTGAAAAACAAGTTATGGGTACATATTTGCACATGTGCTGTGCTTCATAAATGAGTAACAAATGTAGTACATAACAGTAACCTACAGCACACCAGAAAAATAGATTCGGACTACCTTTTAGGCTCAGGTGCAGTGACACAGCTTTAACAAGAAGAAAAGTCAGTCATTCACCACCATCTTCCTGCGCACTAAAACCACCAAAGTCCTCTTCTCCAGTGTCGCATACGAACAGGCTCAGGATGGCTTCGTCATCCACTCTCAGCTTCTTTCCTTCGTTGTCACTTTCAAAACCAAAGATAATCCTCATTGTCATTGTCAGTGTCGGAGTCGAACACCCTCTGAAGGGCCGTGGCGGTGTCCTCCTCTTCATCATGCAGCAGTCCAGCCCTTCGAAATCCGTTGGTGATCGTGGATGTTTGCACACTTTTCCACGCTGTCAGAATCCACCGGTAGAGTTGAGCACAACTTGCTTTTCGCAAGTTTATCGCCGCTCATCATCCACGACTCCCGCTGAACGCGTAGCGCTACTTTGAAGTTTGTTTTTCGCGCTACTTGTACGGCACTATGTTGCCTGGCGGATGGACATGTGACCAACATACCACTCTTGAACCCCGATCCTTCCGCCAGGCAACGTAGTGCCGTACAACAGCGGAACAAACAAAACAAATCGTCTTACGATATCACAAAAATCATGGACAATCCATAGAAAAGCCGCACCTGACTAAAAGCCGCAGGGTTCAAAGCTTGTGCAAAAAGTAGCGGCTTATAGCCCGACAATTACGGTAGTGATTATTTTTAACCCTCCTCTCGTGTTAGGGTCGGCACCGACCCATTTTAAATTTCAAATGCATAAAAAAATCACATACATTTGTTTATTGTATCAAGGCTTTTTGACTTTGTCAGGAACCTCTATTTCTACAAAATAAAATAAAAAAAATTATTTTCACTAAATTATAAAATGCCCTAGTTGAAATTATGACCTTTGTGTTGTTAGGGTCGGTTTCGACCCAGGTATAATATTATGAGTATAAAGCAATAATTAAAGCCAAAACTGAAATCATAAGTGCACTGTCAGCTAAAACACTTACAGCAAGCGCCTCTCCTAATCATATGAGCTTTAGGGGATTCTTATTTTGCATGTTTTTTGCAGTATACCTGCACAAAAACAAAACAAAATAAACACGGGCATGTGAGGTGAATTCACTATTTGAGTGGCCATTTGACTTCCAGAGTGCACATTTACAATTTGCAGCATACAAAAAATGAGAAGAAGATTCACAGTGAGCTAAGTTCTGGATCATATTTTTGGTGAAAATGAAGGAGAGGACACAGAGCAGCATAGCGATTCAGATGGGCAGGTTTCTAAGGAGGAAGACAATGTGGACTATCATCCAGAAGACACAGACACATCTGATCAGAGGTGGAGGTCGCTGGTGCTGAAGCTACTCCTGCTGAAAGATTCAAGTCCAAAAATGGTAAGATCTTTTGGAGCTCAGTACCTCATGATGTACATGGCAGGGCAGCTGCTGCAAATGTCATCAAAATGACCCCTGGAATCACAAGGTTTGCTCTGACCAAAGTCAGTGACATCAAGAGATGTTTTGAGATATTTATGCCATTGTCACTAGAAAGAATCATCATTACTATGATAAACCTTGAAGGAAAAAAAGTCAATGGCGACATGATGAGGAATACCTGGATGCTTTCATTGTTCTTGCTGGAGTGTACAGATGCTGCAATGAGGCCACTGATCGTCTATGGGATGCATCGACAGGCAGAAACATTTTCTGGGCAACGATGTCACTTCACACATTTGATATCATTTTGATTCAAGAGTCCTCAGATTTGACAACAGAGAGACCAGACCGAGGTCTGACAAACTTGCTCCCATCAGGGATGTCTGGGAGAGATGGGTGCAGCTTCTTCCACTGATGTTCATCCCAGGGCCAGTGACAGTGGATGAATGTCTTGTCCACTTTTTGAGGAAAATGCCCCTTCCGGCAATATATACCCAGTAAGCAAGGGAAAAACGGCAGAAAAATCTGGGAAGCCTGTGATGCAAAAACCAACTATGCCTGGAATGTACAGATTTTCACAGTCAAAGCTGCGAGTGGCACCCCTGAGAAGAAACAATGAAAATGTGTGGTCCTCCATATGACCACTGGACTGCAGGATCACAATATCAGCTGTGATATTTTATTTTATTTTATTTTTTACCAGATATGACCTTGGACAAGAACTTCACAAAGGAAACTGAGGTGAAGCTGTATCATTGGGAAGTGATAAAAAGCCCACAATTACCCACAGCTATAACCAAAACAAAGGAGGAGAGGACTTTTTCTTTTTTTCAGTTTATATTAAAGGTCTACTGCTGAAAAAAAACAAACTTTTTTTGTCTTTTCTTGATGTAAATGTCTATGGGTCGAAATTGACCCGTAACACCATCGATGTCATTTTAGTTATTAATCTTAAAATGAAAAAAATCAATAAAACAGATTTATTTAAGAGATGTGTCCTATACCCCTCAGTAATACTCAGGTAACACAGAAACCTTTTATTTATTAATATGATTCTCTTGAGGTTAATTTTACAATTTTTTTTTAATTGAAATCGAGGGGTATAGTGACAAAAAAAGACCCAGAGGCCCACACCAAAAGTATTAAAACCAACATTTTCATGGATAAGGAAGCCTAACAAGGTAACCAAGAGATGAGAAACAAATTGGATGATAACTTATTGTTTTTAGTATATTTTATAGCTGATTTAATTCACGGGTCAAAACCGACCCGCTAACATAAGAGATGATAACAGAAAGCTAACACGAGAGGAAGGTTAAGAGATGAACCATTAAACTTTGATTCATTTTTAAATGTTTTTTCACATCATGAGGATGATAATGAAGCTGAATATTTTGTCCTTCTTCCTTTTCGTGAGTTCTGTTCTTATGTTTGTGCCCACGTCGGGCTGCATGTCTTTAATGTGTTGCATTTAAATTTGAAGCTAAAGTTTAAATACGGTAAGATTCAGTTTAAGTGGGCTCTAACGTGCTGCAGCCAGGAGATCTCAGTGGGGCCTCAGCAGGAGTTAAATCCTTCATGTGTTTCTCGTGGCGTGGAAGCTCTTGCCTGTGGCTGCGGTATGTAAAATGTGGCGTTAGTCACCAGCTCATCGCATTTGACTCGTCTCCAGCGTGAGGGAGATTAATGCCTCGTAGGGACACTATTATTTTCTCTTTCTCTTTCGGCTCTGCCTCAACAACTGCTCACACACTTAATTGTTTGCTGTCTCCTCGTTCTCCTGTGACAGATGTGCAGGGGAGCCCAATGTGGGCGGGGCATGATGAAAGGTCAGTGACAACGTGTTTCAGAGTATAGGTGTAGCTGTGTTTCATGCTTTTGGCCTTGATAACCTTGGTCCCTGTATGGTTTCCAGCTGCTCTTTATCACCAGTTCTCTTCCTAATTTTTATGGACAAAGATTCCAGGAAGAATCTCTGTGTAAAATAACTGGCACTGGCACTACCTAAAGAGTGAATGAGCTTTATACTACAAAACTCAACATCACTCATTCACACCTCGTTGTATGAGCACATTTTCTGTGTATGCATTCACACTCAGAGGAACACATCGGGAGCAACTCAGCATTCAGTATCTTGCACAAGGATACTTGGGCAAGTCTGCCACACAGACTGATGGAGCCAATGATTGGAAAACCAACGTTCCTCACCTACTCTACTTCCTGAACCACCGCCACTCTGTAGTTTTCGCCAGGAAAAGGGTGGGGAGTTAAGTCTGACTTGACGATACAAGCTGCAGAACCCTAACCCTGTACATAAAGTGGTTTGGAGAGAAAAAACAAAAGACAGAAAGAGCGACTGCGTGTCTTCAGCAGGATGTTGAACAGATGTGAGGAGAAACTGTACATGCACAAGATCTGAAAACATGACAAATTTCTCAATCACAGGGGACAAAAGCAGACAGAGAGGGAGACAAACATCCTTTCAAACTTTAACTTTAGGTATTCAGGCTGAGCAGAGCAAAATGCTGACAATTAAACCAATCAATCTAACTGCTGCTGTGGAGCCAACATCTGGACCAGCAGCCCTGACCACTAGGGTGGGGGGATGGGGGCGACGAACACTTTGAGCTGTCCTTCACTGATCTTCACACACACACACACACACACACACACACACACACACACACACACACACACAGAGGTCCACATGGGCTTGATGTCAGCCGGTTCTGCTGTGTTGTTTCTTTTGTTATAAATAACAACAGGCCACCTGGACTCTTTCAGCACATTACTTTGTGTGTGTGTGTGTGTGTGTGTGTGTGTGTGTGTGTGTGTGTGTGTGTGTGTGTGCGTGTGTGTGTGTGTGTGTGCATGTGTGTGTGTGTGTGCACTTTGCGAAGCCTTAATGATCCCCCAGGCTAGCCAGACTGAACCCAGCTCAAAGCCGAGCAGAGCACCTCATCCCAGGCTAATGGGACAATGGAGGATTGTGTTTCTGTGTGTGTCTTTGTGTATCTGTGTGTGTGTGTTTGTGCGTGTACACTGTACTATAAGCATGGGCATGCCTCTGTGTGTGTTAATGGGACAGTGGAGGATTGCGTGGAGGACTGACTGGTGGCAGAGACGGATGGCCTGGGACAGAGACAGTGCTGACAACCAGTGAATACGGGGCAACGTTGCAGAAAGGTCACACACACACACACACACACGCACGCACACACACACACACGCGCGCGCGCACACACACACACGCGCACACACACACACACATACAATAATGTCAGGAGAGGAAAAATAAGGGAGGTGTGAGCAACTCCTCTCTGTTTATGTGACTTTCAAAGTTTTGTTGTATGGTTCAGTCCCTGTGTGTGTGTGTGTGTGTGTGTGTGTGTGTGTGTGTGTGTGTGTGTGTGTGTGTGTGTGTGTGTGTGTGTGTGTGTGTGTGTGTGTGTGTTTTAACATAAAGACTTCAGAGTGAGATGAGGAGAAAACATAAATAAATGATAATAGAGCAGCACTGATGATTACTGACTTTGATTTTGTGAGTTGAAAGTTTGGTTCTTTATTCTGCATTAATGTGCTTTAGTTGGACAAATATAGAAATTAGTAACTAACAAAGGCAGAGAGACTGCAGAGTGAGCAAAGGGATCTTACAGTCAAGGAGACTCAGTTTACAAGTTTTGAAGTTTTGAACCTATAATAAGCTCCATTCAGCTGCGTAGAGGTTTATGTAACTGTGAAACTTTGTTCATGCATTGAACAAATATCATTAACTTCTAGCATAACTCACAGAATGAGGCCTTCCCCAACTCTCCAGGTTTGTGGACTAACCTCTATGTTAACGGTGACCTTTCCTCCAAAGGATAAGCTTCAATGTCTCTGTGAGCTACACGAGCTATTGTTAGAAATGAAGTCCACTAATCACAAAGATCACCAGCACCTTGGAGTATGATGCAGACTCTATCACAGAAAGTATATCTTTATATGATTTAAGTTACTTTAACTACAGTGATCAAAGTCCTCACATTAAAAACTCATACATATAAAAACCCTAAAATAAAGGACGTTTTTACCACCATCCTTGATTAAACAGTGTTTGTGTGTGTGTGTGTGTGTGTGTGTGTGTGTGTGTGTGTGTGTGTGTGTGTGTCCCTGTGGTGTGCAGCATATGTTTGACCATGCTAAAGTCACCAGGTTAAGTAGGATTCAGAGCAGGGAATACACAGCACCAGAGATCTGGCACTGATACAACAGTAACTCATGCAGGACTGCACAGAGGTATCATAGCCTGGTACAATAACAATATCAGTAGTACGTCAGGGTAATTTTAGGGTAAAATCAGTAGTACGTCAGGGTAGCTTTGAGACTGAAACAGGACCACTTTAAGACTTCATCAGCAGCTCATTAGGATGACAAGATGACTACGTTAAACAGTCCTGGAAACATCTGGGGTGCATGAGATATGAAGAAAAGAGGTCTTTATTACAGTCTTTTAAATGTTCTTTATTTTGGAGAGAAACCAGTGTGTCTATTTGATGTCTCTACAGAACACAGTGATGATGAAATGCAGAACATATGTGGGTTTTGTTGTGTTTACAGAACAATATGTGTACAGCGTTTGGGACATAAATCATAGAGACCTACGTCCTAAACATTCTGCCATATACACAGGTAGATAAGCACATAAATAACGTTCACTTTCACATTTTAGTCAAATGCAGAACACATGAGGCAAATATTGAGTGAACTAAGTTTTATTCAAAGCAAAATATTTTCAAAATAAAAAATATAAAAAGATTCACTATGAAGGAGACACAAAGCATAGGAACAGAGACAACAAATGAAAACACAAAAATACATATGAATACTTAGTGTTATTAACCCTTGTATGGTGTTCGGGTCTGTGAGACCCGTTTTCAGTTTTTCTCAAAAGAAAAATTAAACAATTAATTCTATTTTCAACCTGAAATTCATTGGCTTTGGCTTATTTTCTGTGAAGAACATAAATCCGAACTAATTTTCAATGACCTCATACTGTACCTCCCCCCACGCATTTACATTACATACAAGGTGTTCGGGTCCACTGGACCCAGGTCTAATAAAAGTGTTGAAAGTGTAGGTCCTGTGTTCCCACACTCTGTCTTCCTCCTTTCTGGTGCTGCTGATAGTGTTTTCTTCCCCTCCTGCTCCCGCACAAAGTTGCAACTTTGTTGAAAATTCAACTATCAACACCGTCTGCTCTTACATTCCCACACATTTTACCCTCTTTCTCGAGGGATCCAAATTTTATCTTCTCATACCCTGTCCCACCTGCTAATTAGGGGCATAATACTATAAATAAGACTTTGCCAGTGTGGTTCTTTATCACAACTGATCAAGATGGCAAAAGATTATCTACTGCGAGGGCCATCCAATTGATTTTGGAAGAGAGAGGGGCTTCGGATGATGATGTTGACAAAGAGGTTTCAGAATATTTCACATTTCTGAAAATTCAGAGTCTGACAGTGACTTTGAAGAAGAGGATGAGGTTGAGCACCATTTAGTAACAAAACGAAGACGAGTACCCCATCTGCAGCCAGCTCCAGGACCAGAACAAGCCCACCAGACAGCAAGTGAAGAAATATGGATGTCAATAACTGGTGAAATTGAATGGTCTTCTTGCCCAAGAAATGAGCCACCCTGCAGAGCTGCTACTGTGATAAGCCAGGGCCAACACGGCTGACAGTTACTCATGTGCAGGACATCAAGTCTTCATTTGAGCTTTTCATCCCAGATTCCATCCAGAAAATTATTCTGGATTGCAGTAATCTAGAAGGAAGGTGTGTTTTTGGAGAGAGGTGGAAGGAGATGGACCAAATTCATCTAAGAACCCCAAAGGCCTACTTTGGGGTTCTTATCCTTGCAGGAGTTTTCAGGTCCAAAGGGGAATCGACAGAATCCCTGTGGGATGCAGAAACCGGCAAGAACCTTTCCGTGCATCAGTGTGTCTGGAAAACTTCCACAAAATTTCCAGGATTATCCATTTTGATAACCGAGACGACAGACCAGCTCGACGGCAGAGAGACAAGCTTGCTGCCATCAGGACAGTGTGGGATAAGTGTGTGCACCACCTCCCCCTGTTTTACATCCCTGGGCCTAATGTCACCATTGATGAGCAGCTGATCCCATTTAGTTGTGAAACATATTGCTTCACGTGTAAATGTGTTGTCTTTCCACTCACTCCACTTGATTATAACTGATTTATTTTTTTATAACATTTTATTTAAAAAAAAAAAAAAAAAAAAAAAAAAAACGAGAAGCACATTAATTCATAACTGTGATCTAACAAAGGTAAAGGGAAAAAAATAACCATGTTTACTGTTCATATGGCTTGTAATTGGGATGAAGTAAACATCTGTTGAGTAATTTAACATAAACATGTTTGATAGTGTTAATTTGGAAAGCCAAAACTCTAGCGGGTCCACCAGACCCATGAACACTGGCTGAGTAACAAAAATATGAACACCACACAAGGGTTAACAATGACACACTGGTAGGAACCGTGGTGGGGCGGGTAAAACAAAACACTAAACCAAGGAACACACCTCCTTGTTTTACACCCTCAAAATGGACACAAGTCATCAGATTGGACAGTGGTCATCATGACATCTTGACACCCATATATTGCACATCCTTAAATAAGCCTGCATATGCATGAAACAGAAGAAAAAGAGCCTGTGTGTGTGTGTTTTTCCTCATATTTGGTCCAGCTGGGTCACCGTCCATTCTCCTGCCCTCAGACATCCCGACCCTTCATTGTTTCCTTTGTCCTTACAGACACATTTTGTGCGATAGATGATGATTTTAATCTAAAATAAATGAAAGTGAGAAACAGCAGAGGGAGGGAGGAAGCAAGAGCATGAAGACAGAGAGCATTATCACCTTGGCCAAGCATCAGAAGTTAGAAAAAAAAAACAAGCGAGAAAAAGAAGGTCCACGGGCAAATTCATCTTCCCCTGCTACAATCAATCTCTGGCCAAAAGAAATACACAATAACTAGGCAGGAAGAGTCCAAGATTAATGGGCCACCGACATCTCCGCTGACCAGCATCCACCTCCACCCATGCACCTCCCTCTCTCCCTCTGATGCCCCCTTTCTTTCTCTAACCTCTCTCCCATCCCTCCCGTATTTGCTCATGTTTGCTCTCAGAAAAAAAAGAATTACTTTTTTACACCTTTTTCTCCTCCTCTTTCTCTTCCTCCCCTTTACACACCTTGTCTCTGCCACTTAGTGATCTATCTTTTTTGCTGACTGCTTTAAGAGCTTTAGAAAGCTTTAATGAGAGCAACCTACAACTGAACAATGCATGCTGTTCAGGAAAAGGAAGACAAAGAAAAATTATATTCTGTCAGTATTCAGGATGGGAATCATCTTTTGGTGCTACGTTTTATTACAAATTTAAATTAAAATCAAACTGAAAACGCAAAGTATTAATCCGTAAAGGTTGATTCTGTTCATCTGGGCGTAATTTTTTAAGTGGGAGAAACATTTCGTCACTCATCCAGGTGACGAAATGAACAGAATCAGCCTTTTGGGATTTACTTACCTGGATGATTGACTATGCATCAAGACAAAACGTTAACAGAAATTGGTTTATACCACTCTCGAAAAAACCAACTACTTCAATGAACAGAAAGAAATCATGGAAAGGTTTCTATGTGATCAAATTGCTTTATTTTAGCATTTTGCTATGCTGTTTTTCCAACTTATGAGTGAATTGATCCAAACCGTACAAATTACGTCAGTGCAACAAAAAAAACTAAATGCTGATAGAAAGATGTGTATTATTGTGGACATCCTTTCCATGATTATTTTGACGTTATTTATAGTTATTTTGTGGCGTGTTTAACAAAGTCTTGAGTTTGGTTAACATGAAACTTTAATGGATCTAAATAGTTGCGATTGCATCCATCCATCCTCTTATCTACATCAGAGTTGCAGGGGGCTGATCCAGGATGTCACAGGGTGAGAAGCAGGGTACACCCACGTGCGCATGCGCCAACCAGCGTGCAGCCTGTTACAGTCGCTCCTGCTTTTCTCTTAGTTTGGCTCTTTTTTCTTACGTATTCCTTTTTTTCTGACTTGTATTTTCATCCGTTTATTATCTTTTACTCAATCATGTGGATTGAGAGAGTTTTTGTTCTTCTGGTGGCCGTGGAACTGTTACTTTTATCAAGGAACGGGACCGCGGCACATCTCCTACACGCATGGACTGTTTACTCCAGAGATCAGCTGATCGCCCTGATGCCGGCCGGCTCGCTGGCCAGGCCCGCAGAAGTACCAGCTGAAATTTGGAGGAAAACACATCAGGATGCAGAGGTCAAGGACAGAAGAGAAGAAAAAAGGAGACGGTGAGACAGCGGAGGCTCGAAGCGAGGAGGAGGTATAAACCGTGTCTGCCATCGATCGTGATGGGAAATGTGTGATCGTTGGCAAATAAAATCGACGAGCTCTCAGCACTGGTACGGAGTCAGAGGGAATACCGAGAGTGTAGCCTGATGTGTTTCACCGAATCATGGATGCACCAGGACATTCCCGATGAGAATGCTTCCGTGGAAGGCTTCCACACTGTTCGGGCGGACAGGGACAGCATCGCTAGCGGTAAGCGGAAAGGAGGTGGGCTTGCTGTTTTAGTTAACAAGCGGTGGTGTAACCCTGCCAACATAACAATCAAAGAAAGGATTTGTTGCCCGGACATTGAACTGTGTGCTGTTGGACTCAGGCCGTATTATTTACCCAGGGAATTCTCTCACGTCATCTTGGTGGCTGTTTATGTTCCTCCCTCTGCTAACCCCACAGCTGCATGTGACACTATCCACTCTACCATAGCCCGGTTACAGACTCAGCACCCGAGTGCCTTTATTGTGATCTCGGGTGACTTCAACCATGTATCACTGGACAATACACTAACTACATTCAAACAATATGTGGACTGTCCCACCAGGGGAGAGAAAACTTTAGACTTACTGTATGCTAACATCAAGGATGCATACAGCTCCTCCTCCCTCCCCCCACTTGGTAGGTCAGATCATAACCTGATTCACCTCACCCCCCGCTATGTGCCAATTGTGAGGAGGGAACCTGTGACCACCAGGACTGTTAGGAGGTGGTCAGAGAGGAGGCAATAGTGGAACTACAGGGCTGTTTCGAGGTGACCAACTGGGAAACACTCTGTGAGCCTCACGCCGAGGACATCAATGGGCTTACTGAGTGTATCACAGGCTACATAACTTTCTGCACCGACTCCATTGTTCCAGCTCAGACTGTTCATTGTTACCCAAATAACAAGCCGTGGGTGACTAAGGACATCAAAGCCCTCCTCAACAACAAGAAGAGGGCTTTCAGGGGGGGCAACAAAGAGGAGGTGAGGAAGGTCCAGGTGTTACTAAAGGACAAGATCAGAGAGGCTAAGGACAATAGAGATTGACAGACCACGTGACTTTCGCGCATTGCATGCCGGTAACTCATGGCAAAACAATCCAAGTACCTGCATCAAATGCAAGCATTTGCAGCACCGCAAAACGTTCATTCTTCCGTTCCAATAAATTCTTGCTTTTTCTTTGCCCCCCAAAAAGGTATGTACAAAACGAAGGAGAACAATGCCGGTCCGTACAAAGACAGACTTAATGAAAAGTCAAAGAAAAGATACGAGGAAAAAAATCAAACCAGTGAAAGTGTTAGATCCTTACGAGCACACAGAGGGACAAAATACGTTAGCGTGCTGCCCAACTTTCACCACGCTCATATTTATAATTATACGGTTCTTGGAGTGAGTGCATACACTCACGAAGTTTAGTAACTTCAGGTCACTGCAACAAGCCCAGGTACAGTTTACCGACGGATGGGTGCAGGACCTTGAAATGCACCGTGTAGAACGAAAGACCATCGTACATATCATAAGTTTACCAGTCTCACAAATCGTCTTCATAAATACACATTCGTTAACCGTTTATTAATATAACCTTTGAGCTCAACGGTAATTAATTAGTAGTAGAAATAATTTCTGGTACCCATCACAGAAATGTAGCAGTGACAATAATACTGTATGCTGTAATCGTACTGGGCAATTAGTGATACAAAACAACTGTTTTATCCTGTGAATAAAAGTATATGTTTTTGTCAAGGTACCATAATAACAGAAGCGAAACGCAATATTGTGTCAGTACAATTCACTATTTATGCACAATAAACAAAGGAGCATAGCGCGACAATTTCTGTTCAGCGCCAGACTTGCTTGTAACCTATATCACCAATTATGTTAAGAAAAATGACGCATTAACTACAACAGCAGACTGACCTTTGTGTAAATGCTTGGAGCAGACTAACCTGTGAGCTGGAGTGTTCTGGGACGTTATATTTTGTCTTTGAATGGCTGCAATCCAGTCGCCTCTTTGTTATTTTGGAAACATGGCTCGAACAATTTCTCTTCAACGACGTAATCCGATAACAACCGATCTCTTTACCCGTCGGCTTCCCGTGGCTGTCATGCGACCGGCTATTGCAGTTAATAATACAAAAGCTTCTTGGCATTTTTTGTGTTTCTTTTTATCGCTGTGTGACTGATTTCAATTGAAAGCCTGCGTGCGCTAGTACCTCTTGCCACGAGTTCCCAGAATTCTTTGCGGTATTACCCCTGAGTGACGTCACATTTTCAATCTCTATTACAGGAGGAAGCTGGAGTGGAAACTCCAGCAGAACAGCATGAGAGAGGTGTGGAGGGGCATGAAGACCATCACTGGATTCAGGCCAACCAACAGCAGAGGAGCTGAGGGAGGTGAGAATAGAGCCAACGAGTTGAATCTGTTTTTCAATAGATTCGACACCACAGTGTCTGCTCCCACCCCCACAACCTCACCTGTAGTCAGCCTGGAATCCAGAGCCACACCACTGTGCCAGCCTCTCTCTTCACATGGCGCTGTTGCCTCCTGTGAGATTCCTGACACCCCTCCCCCACCCATCACCTTCACTCAATACCAGGTTGAGATGCGAATGAGGAGACTTCACTCAGGCAAGTCTGCTGGACCAGACGGAGTGAGTCCCCTCGTCCTCAAGACCTGTGCCCCCCAGCTGTGTGGAGTCCTTCATAAATTCAAATTCAAATTTTATTTGTCACACACACACAACCATACACAGTATGACATGGGGGTGAAATGCTTGTAGCTGTACAATGCCCGACCCTTAAATGACAGAAGAAAAGTTTTACAATATTTACAATTTACAGTTTACTACAAAAAATTTACAAATTAACTTAGGAATTTACAGTAAAGAATGTGCAAATAGCAGAAGAGATTATAAAGATAAGGATTATAAATTATAGGAATTATAGGATTATAGGAAATGTGTGGTGGTGACGTGTGTGAGAGTCCAGTCTTATAGTGATGTGTTTGGGAGAGTCCAGTCCTACAGCTGGTTCAGGCCCCGAATAGCCTGGGGGAAGAAGCTCCTCCTCATTCTCTCTGTTTTGGCCTTAAGGGAGCGGAAGCGCTTCCCAGACCTCAACAGTGAGAAGAGTCCATTGTTGGGATAGGAGAGGTCCATCATAATCTTCCTAGCTTTGGACTTGCACCGCTTGGTGTAGATGGACAGCAGGTCAGGGAGCTCTGATTGAATGATGCGTTCTGCCGAGCGCACCACCCTTTGCAGATCTCGTCTGTCCTGCTTGGTGCTGTTCCCAAACCAGGTGCAGATGTTTGCCGTCAGGACGCTCTCGATGGTGCAGGAGTAGAAGTTCTTGAGCACCTTCAGTGGCAGATGGAAGTCACTAAGTCTTCTGAGGAAGAAGAGACGCTGACGGGCTTTCTTAACCAGGGTGTTGATGTGACAGGACCATGACAGGTCCTGAGTGATGTGGACACCCAGGTATCGGAAACTGTCCACTCTCTCCACTGGCGTGCCACTGATGATGAGGGGTTTGGAATTCCTCGCCTGCTTTGTAGTGAAGTCCACGATCAGCTCCTTAGTCTTGCTGATGTTTAGGAGGAGGTTATTCTCCTGGCACCAGGTCTCCAGGTTCCTAATCTCCTCCAGGTAGGCCGTCTCGATGTTGTCGGAGATCAGGCCCACAACAGCAGTGTCGTCAGCAAACTTGACAATGGAGGTGGTGTCGGATGTGGCTACACAGTCATAAGTGTACAGTGAGTACAGCAGGGGGCTTAAAACACAGCCCTGAGGCACTCCAGTGCTGAGTGAGATGGAGGGGGAGACTTGTTTTCCCACCCTCACTGATTGGGGTCTGTCTGTGAGGAAGTTGAGGATCCACTGACACAGTGATGAGCTGTTTATGCTGAGTCTGAGTCTGCAGAGGGTACCAGTGCTGTGGAAGACATTATGCCTCGTCCCTGTACCAAAGAAGCCACATCCCAGTGGCCCCCAGGATTACAGGCCCGTGGCACTGACCTCCCACATCATGAAGACCCTGGAAAGGCTCATCCTGGACCAGCTGCGACCCATAGTAAGACCACATCTGGATCCCCTTCAGTTCGCTTATCAGCCTCGTCTCGGAACTGAGGACGCCATCATCTACCTGCTCAATCGTGTCTACACCCATCTGGACCAGCTGGCGAGCACTGTGAGGGTCATGTTTTTTGACTTTTCTAGTGCTTTCAATACCATCAGGCCAACCCTCCTGGGTGATAAGTTAGCAGCGATGCAGGTGGATGCTTCTCTGGTGTCCTGGATTGTTGACTACCTGACAGGAAGACCACAATATGTACGTCTCCCACAGTGTGTGTCTGACAAGGTAATCAGCAACACAGGGGCACCACAGGGGACTGTCCTCTCCCCCTTCCTCTTCACCCTCTACACCACAGACTTCAGCCACTGCACAGAGACCTGCCATCTTCAGAAGTTTCCTGATGACTCTGCGGTGGTTGGATGCATCACCAGGAATGATGAGACAGAGTACCGGGCTGTGGTCGACTCCTTTGTCACGTGGTGTGAGCAGAATCATCTGCAGCTCAACGTGGCAAAGACCAAGGAACTGATCGTGGACTTCAGGAAGACCAGGAAACACTTTACCCCTGTTTCAATCCAGGGGGTCAGTGTTGACATTGTCGAGGACTATAAATAACTTGGAGTATACACTGACAATAAACTGGACTGGGCTAAAAACACCACAGCACTTTACAGGAAGGGCCAGAGTCGTCTCTATTTTTTGAGGCGACTGAGGTCCTTCAACATATGCCAGAAAATGCTCAGGATTTTCTATGAGTCTGTTGTGGCCAGTGCGATCCTCTATGCTGTTGCATGCTGGGGGAGCAGGCTGAGGGTCAGTCACAGGAGCACGTTCAGTGAGAGACTGAGATTACCGAAAAGCACCACTGAACGACACAGGAAATCTTTCCTGCCTGTGGCTCCCTGTACAACGCATCCACTTAACACACTGGTTACTGCTACAACTACACGTTTCTTTTCCAGCTATTTATTTATGAGTGACTTATGTATGTATGTATATATATGTATATATTGTACTATTCTTAGTTAGCGTATTGTCTGTCTTGTCTTAATGTTGGTTTATAATGGAGCACTGTAACAAAAAATAATTTCCCCCAGGGATCAATAAAGTATTCTGATTCTGATTCACCCTGATTGACAGACAGCCATTTGCACTCAAACTGACACTTAGCAAACCCCACTAACTGCAAACTATGGAAATTACAAGTTAGACAATGACATGAATGATAGCGTCTGCGTTATGACTACCCCTCAACCAAACCCTGCCTTAAACCCTCCCCTGCTTCTTGTTTTTCTCTTTTTTGACTCCCAAGGACTGTCGTCTCTAAACTGAACTTCATGGTTTATTCAGTCAGACCTGAAACCATAAAGTCATCAGGAAGGTGTTTACTGAACTCAGTAATCAGCGAGCAGCAGGCTCATTTTTCTATAGACCTTCATCCAATCAGACTTAATTTTGCAACCCTCCTGCTGGGTTAGAAAGAATGCAGGTTTTAGCAGCACCATTTGTTTTTTTTACATACATGAAAATCTGGAACTGTCGGTTTAATTATATTTTAAAATTACAAAATGTTAGTCGTTCACTCCAGTGATACTGTTCAGTGATCAATAATGAACAGTGTCATTACATTATAGTTTAAAAATAAATATAGAGTATTTTTGTATCCGCCCCAATGCAAAATTTCAGTTCTCCAGTTGTAACTAATAAAACAACAGCTGTCGAATCAGACTCATTTTCTATTCACGAGGTTAATGAAGCAGAGACTGACATATCTTACAAATTTATCAATTAGAAATAGGAGACTTCCAAATGAATGGAAAAGGGTTTTTAAAGGAGGTGAGCATGAATTGATATGTAACTAACGTTCTTTCAAAGGTGCTCGAGAAGGTTGTGGTTGTGATCACCTAGAGACCAATCACCTCCTAATGCACTTTGGTTTTGGACCAACATGTTCCACAGAAATTGCAAATTGTCACTTTGTTGAAAATATAAAATGTAATCTGAATAATGGCAGTGTTGTGGGGGCAGTGTTCTTTGACCTACTTTTGACACTGTCAGCCATGACATACTTCTTTCTAAGCTGTTTAAATTTGATTTTTCAAAACAAGCATTCCTTTTCACACTCCCGCACCAGGTGAAGGGTGTTCCTCCCAAAATGTACGGCAATGAGTGTGTGAAGGTTCTCAGTCATCCATCGTAGTCTAAGGAGCTTGGTAAGAAAAGCGTCTGGACTTCTTTAAGTTGCTCGAAGACGTTTCACCTCTCATCCGAGAAGCTTCTTCAGTTCAAGAAGCTTCTAGAACAGCTGAGTTTACACAGAGTCCCTAACAATTATTCATAATTAGCACTGTACGTATTTATTATCACTGTTTTGTTACTTTGTAACTTTGTAATAATAATTGTGTAGTTTAGTTACTTACTGGTCTTATTGTCTTGAAGCAACCGTCACCACATAATTTCCTCTAGGATTAATAAAGTATTTTGATTAATGAAAATAGATTGAAAACTTTTTTATAACTCTGATTTCAGACAAATATTTTAAAGGAGAAAAATAAAATTGATGATCAGAAACAAATTTACACTACTCACAAAAAATAAGAATTTACCAACTTTGACTTTGTTTTTTTATTGACCAGATTCGGGTTGTGATGATTTATAGGAGCCTAAGAAAAGTCTGTATATAAACAAAGTTTCACTTCTACTCTAACAGGAAGGAAGGCACCAAACATCGCAGATAAATCATGGAAACATCATGGAGACTCTGAGTGGACTGTGTGCGACTATGAACATTTCATTACAGGGTGATATTTCATTCAGCACGCTCAAAGACAGTAACCACTCACACTCAGCTAATATCAGTACACAGAGAGAAAATATGTAAAAGAAAGCAAACACGACTGCATCTGTTATCTGTCGCTGGATTTTCTGTATGTGTGTTTGTTCAGACTCCAGAGATCAGACAGGAAGTGGGACTGAGAGCAGTTCCCAGCCCACAGAGGTAAAAATTCATTTCTGCACAGCCATATATCAGCGGGCATTTGTTTAATGAGCGCCGCACTGGCAAGATGTATAGAACGTGTCAGGCGTCCACTTGCAATGCGTTGTGGGTAGCAGATAGCATCACACATTGTGACCGCTCACTCCGTCTCCCTACTCGCCTCCTTTATCTACAGCCTCGCTCTCCCCATTATAAATGAGAGACAGAGGGGAACAAGAGGTAAAAATAATGGAGGAGAGAGAAACATAGATATACAGTCTGTAAACACACACACAGGACACACATATGTGTTCAGATATGTAAATGGGGAGGATGGGGGCTAATTTATTGCAATTGGGGATAATGTTGAGCTGTCAGAGTCATCTCTGGTCTATGTTACTGGTGTTAAGGGCAACATAGGTAAACTGGGAGTGTCTGTTGGCGCTCAGTCCTTGCGCTGTCGTTCTGGGAATGCTAACCCTAAGGATGAGATTTCTCTGACTGCTTTGCGCTGTGCTCCAAAAATATAAATAATTTTGTCATGTACCGGTAACAGAGTCATACTTCCACAGTTTAAACTGGTCCACAGCTGATGTTTAACAGTAGGTTTCACATGATTCACGTTAACCCTTTAAAACTGGTCAGAGCAGCACGCTCCGTTTTGCGCAACTACTTTTAGATCCTTGTAGCACTCCAACCGTGTAAGCTAGCACAATAATTCTTTTTTGCATATCAAACTGGAGGAGTTGTACTTACATCTTGTGCCATCAGCTTGTCCTAGGTCACGGTTTCCTTCCACATATAGCTTTGTAAAAACTGCATAAAAAGCGCTTGAAGCAACAAAAACATAATATTCCAGAAACACGCTTTGCCGATCTGATCAGCTGTTCATAACACTTCCTACGTTAGAATAGACGTCAGCGTGAACTATCGCATGTCCGCCATTACCTGCCCGAAACCGGAAGAACCGTCATTTTCGCGGAAATGTAGTTTTTTACCATCAGGGCCTCATGAGCCTATACTGGTGTTTTTAAAAGTTATGTTTGAGTTTATGACTTTCTGTGTCGTTTCTGGGATGCCTAGGACTAATATTGCACTGCTGGAAATAGTTTATGTTGATGCATATACAAACTTTTTGGAAAATTTGCACTATAATATTTATTTTCGTTTTTCCTGCAGTATATAAAAATTGGTGTATTTCAAAAATAAAACTATGGAGACACTTAAAATAAATTTCCTGTGGTGGGAAACTAGTTTGTGCAACTTTTTTGTATTTACAGTTTTGAGGGATAAGCCTCTTAAATTTCTCTAACTAGAAATATATGTTAAAAAAACAAAAACGATTTTCAATTTCTTTGTAGTTTATTGCAGTTTCTTTCAATTTATGTAATTTCTATGCACTTAATGCAAATATATTATTAAAATTTGGGCTATAATGGTTGTATTGATGTATAGCAACTTGAAATGCTCCCAAAAATGGCACTACAGCATGTAAAAATATAATATAAGCTCTGGCGGACTTGGTTCTATGGTAGGTCTTAAAGGGTTAAAAATAAAGCATGTACTGGAGACGCCGTCCACCATCAAGAAGGCTATGTCGCTAATAGTGCAAACTTTAAGCCTCAATCCAGTTTAAACAGGTGAAATGTAAAAAGATTCTCCTGCTGTAAAGTTTTTATGAAGAGGGAAATTATTATAAAAAGCTTTTGTATCAAGCTTTAAACATGCTGTAAAGGTGGAGCTAAAAAAAAAAAAAAAAAAAAAAAAAAAAAAAATATATATATATATATATATATATATATATAGCAATATATATCTAACAAGCTGATCTACAATACGGCAACAGTGATCAGTGAGATGCTTGGCTACAAGTTGAACAGCGACAAGGGGCAGTACCCTCCATGGAGAAGGAGGCTAGAGGGCAAGATCAAAGTAGCACGGAGGGAGGTTAGCCAACTAACGGAGTTGCAGAAAGGTGCGACAAATAAGGTGCCTAAGAAATACAGCAAGCTGTCCATACCTGAGGCCTTGGAAACTGCCAAGCAAAGACTCACAGCCTTGGCCAGCCGCTTGAGGAGGTACACCAGAGAGATAGAAGGCAGGAGAATAAACCAGCTGTTCTCCACAGAACCAGCAAAGGTGTACTCTCAGTGGCAAGGGAACAATAAGAGAACAGCACCACCAAGGCTGGAGACGGAGCAATACTGGAAGAGCATATGGGAGAAGGATGCAACCCATAACGGCAATGCTCAGTGGCTAGAGGATCTGAGGGCTGACCACAGCGACCTCCCTGAACAGGGTCCAGTAACCATCACAGTGGCAGATATCCAAGAAAGGGTCTCCAGTATGAAGAGTTGGACAGCACCAGGGCCCGACATGGTTCACGCCTACTGGCTGAAGAAGCTGACTGCACTCCACGAGCGTCTGGCAGCACAAATGAACCAGCTGCTAGTTAACGAGAGACACCCGGAATGGCTAACTGAAGGCCGGACGGTCCTGATCCCCAAGGACCCCAAGAAGGGGCCGGTCCCCTCCAACTACCGACCAATAACCTGCCTCAGTACTACATGGAAGCTCCTGTCAGGCATCATATCGGCTAAGATGAACAGGCACATGGGTCAATACATGAGCGGGACACAGAAAGGAATTGGCAAGAATACCAGAGGCGCAAAACACCAGCTACTGGTAGACAGAACAATCAGCCGAGACTGCAAGACCAGACTGACCAACCTGTGCACTGCCTGGATTGATTACAAGAAGGCCTATGACTCAATGCCCCACAGCTGGATACTGGAATGCCTAGAATTGTACAAGATCAATGGGACCCTAAGAGCCTTCATCAGGAACTCAATGGGGATGTGGCGTACAACACTAGAGGCCAACTCCAAGCCCATAGCACAAGTCACCATCAAGTGCGGGATCTACCAAGGAGATGCTCTGTCCCCACTGCTGTTCTGCATAGGCCTGAACCCCCTCAGTGAGATCATTAACAAGACTGGCTACGGATACCGACTACAGAACGGAGCAGTTGTCAGCCACCTCCTGTACATGGATGACATCAAGCTCTATGCCAAGAGTGAACGAGACATCGATTCACTGATCCACACTACCAGGCTATACAGCAATGACATTGGAATGTCGTTCGGACTGGAGAATTGTAGTCGGATGGTAACAAAGAGAGGGAAGGTAGTCAGAACTGAGGGGATTGAACTACCAGAAGGCAACATTGCAGACATAGAGGACAGTTACAAGTACTTGGGGATCCCACAGGCGAATGGGAACCATGAAGAGGCCGCTAGAAAAGCTGCAACCACCAAGTACCTGCAGAGGGTCAGGCAAGTCCTGAGGAGTCAGCTGAATGGTAAGAACAAGATCCGGGCCATCAACACGTACGCCCTGCCCGTGATCAGGTAACCTGCTGGGGTAATAGGCTGGCCAAAGGAGGAGATAGAAGCCACTGACATAAAGACAAGAAAGCTCCTTACCATGCATGGAGGGTTTCACCCCAAATCCAGCACCCTGAGGCTGTACGCTAAGCGGAAGGAAGGGGGCCGGGGACTGGTGAGTGTCAGCACCACAGTCCAGGATGAGACAATGAACATCCAAGAATACATTGGGAAGATGGCCCCAACTGACCGAGTGCTCAGTGAATACCTCAGGCAGCAGAAACCCAAGAAAGAGGAGGGAGACGAGGAACCATCATGGAAGGACAGGCCCCTGCACGGTATGTACCACCGGCAGATAGAGGAGGTGGCTGATATCCAGAAATCCTACCAGTGGCTGGACAAAGCTGGACTGAAAGACAGCACAGAGGCACTAATCATGGCAGCACAAGAACAAGCTCTGAGCACAAGATCCATAGAGGCTGGGGTCTATCACACCAGGCAAGACCCCAGGTGCAGGCTGTGTAAAGATGCCCCAGAGACAATCCAGCACATAACAGCAGGGTGCAAGATGCTAGCAGGCAAGGCATACATGGAACGCCATAACCAAGTGGCCGGCATAGTGTACAGGAACATCTGTGCCGAGTATAACCTGGAAGTCCCGAGGTCAAAATGGGAGATGCCCCCAAGGGTGGTGGAGAATGACCGAGCTAAGATCCTGTGGGACTTCCAGATACAGACGGACAAAATGGTGGTGGCTAACCAACCGGACATAGTGGTGGTAGACAAACAGAAGAAGATGGCCGTAGTGATCGATGTAGCGGTTCCGAATGACAGCAATATCAGGAAGAAGGAACACGAGAAGCTGGAGAAATACCAAGGGCTCAGAGAAGAGCTCGAGAGGATGTGGAGGGTGAAGGTAACGGTGGTCCCCGTGGTAATCGGAGCACTAGGTGCGGTGACTCCCAAGCTAGGCGAGTGGCTCCAGCAGATCCCAGGAACATCGGAGAACTCTGTCCAGAAGAGCGCAGTCCTGGGAACAGCTAAGCTACTGCGCAGGACCCTCAAGCTCCCAGGCCTCTGGTAGAGGACCCGAGCTTGAAGGATAAACCGCCCGCAGGGGCGTGCTGGGTGTTTTATATATATATATATATATATATATATATACAATGCAATAATTAATCCACAGGTACGAGTTGGTTATTTAAGCGCCTAAATGATTTTGTTGTGATATCCTGCCTTTTTTTAGAAAGCTGCGGTGGAGAGCTATAGCCAACGCGTCTACATCGCACACATGCACACTAGCGCCCCCTCTATACCATATGATAAAACAAGATCTAGAGTGTGATTAAAGTAGTGGGTGGGTTCTTTTACATTTTGAGATTAGATAATTGAGTCTAATAACAGATTAAATGCTATGTTGAGGCTGTCATTTTTAGCATTTACATGGATGTTAATATCACCCTGTCATGGTCTTAGTTTTCGTGTGTTTTTGTATTTTCTTCTCTATTTATTTTATGGTTGCTAGGTTGTTTAGTTTATTAGAGTTCCCCTCATGTCTTTAGCCCGTGACCCCCTCCACATATGAGTTCCCATGCCTCGTTTCTCCTCCTTGTGTTTTATTCCATGTTTTCCCCAGCCCAATATGTCTGTGCTCTCTCTGTGTTCTCTCCTCCCCTCCTGTCTGCACCTCTGTGTACTTCCTGTTTCACTTTAACAGTCTCCCGTCAGTATGCGTCATGTTGTGTTTAAGCCTGCCCAGTCTTGTTATGATTATCTGTGTCAGCTGTTCCCCATGTGCTCCCACTTCCCGTGTTAACCCCTCTGTGTATTTATGTCCTCGTCTCCCTCAGTTCTGTGTCACATTCTCCCTCATAGCTGTGTGTGATTCACCCTGTGTCTCCTGGTGCATAATTAGTTTTTCCCAGTTTAGTTTTGTATTGTTTTATGATCTTCTTTCCCAGCAATAAAGCTGTGGTTTTGAGTTTAAGTTCTGTCCCCATGAGTGTGCGTTTGGGTCCATTCCTGCCTGCCACACAGTCGAATCATGAAACACCCATAAAAAATAAAAAAATAAAAAACAAATTAAACACCCACAATAATTATTTCATCTGAGCTCAGAACTAAATCAGATAAAAAGTCTAAGAAATCAGACAGAAACTCTGTGTAAGGCCCAGGTGGACAATAGATGATCACAAATAAGACTGGTTTTTGAGTTTTACAGCTGGGGTGGACGAGGCTAAGCATCAGGCTCTCAAATGAATATAAAGTCTATCTGGGTCTTTTGTTGATTAATAGGCTGGTGTGAAAAATTGCTGCCACACCGCCCCCTCGGCCTGTGCTTCGAGATTTCTGGTAGTTAGAATGACTCGGGGGTGTTGATTCATATAAACTAACATAATCATCCTGCTGCAACCAGGTTTCTGTAAGGCAGAGTAAATCAATTTGTTGATCAATTATTAAGTCATGTACTAATAGAGACTTGGAGGAGACCTAATATTTATTAATCCACATTTCACTGTTTTACTCTTTGGTTCAGATGTGGATACTGTATTGTTCTTTCTTCGTGATTTTTTTTATGTTTAAGTCGTTTTTGCTGGTTTTTAATTTGTTTTTTATCTGTTTGGGAGCTGACACAGTCTTTATGGAGATGGGGTTTTGGGGGAGTAACAGGAGGAGAGAAGCTACAGAGAGGTAAGACTGCAACTCTGCGTCCTGGTCCCAACTCTGGATAGTCATGTTTTTGTAAGCTTTACTAAATTGGTCCATTTGTCCCTAACCCTAACCCTTTCTAGAAATGAGAGCTGCTCCATCCAAAGTGGGATGGATGCTGTCTCTCCTACCAAGACCAGTTTCCTCCAGAAAGTTTTCCAATTATCTATGAAGCCCACATCCTTCTTTGGACACCACTCAGACAGCCAGCAATTTAAGGAGAACACGCGGCTAAACATGTCACTTCCGGTCTGATTGGGGAGGGGACCAGAGAAAACTACAGAGTCCCACATTGTTTTGGAAAAGTTACACACCAGTTTTAACCAATATTGATTTTAATGACCTATGATTGACGTAACTGGGTGTCATTACTGCCGACGTGAAGTATAATTTTACTAAATTTACATTTTGTTATGGTCTGTGTGCAGACAGGCAGGAAAGGACCCAAAATGCAGACTCAAATGCAGAGGCAACTCAAAATGGCAGCTTTATTGCTGGACACTAAGAGAACTCAACTAAACTTGAGGATACGGAAACTAGGCAGGCAGAGCACACAGTTGGTAGGTAACGGGCGAAGTGTCTTCTCCAAGGACACAATGACGGAGACTGTCGGCGCCGGGGCTTGAACCAGCAACCTTCCGATTACAAGACAAACTGCCAACTCTTGAGCCACGATCGGCCCCTGACAAAGAGAAAAACAGGGCTTAAATACACTGAGGGAAAATGAGGGAATAGGACACAGAAGGAGAGCGCAGCCGGGAGTAATTAGACAAGACGAGACAAGGGAAACAAAACTAGAAACACTGACATAAGACACGGACCTTCAAAGTAAAACAGGAAACGCACCGACTGAACTCTTGGCACGTAAACTTAACAGATACTGGGGACACAGAACATACAGACCTGAAATGAGGGACAGAAAGGCACAGAGTGTACACAACAAGGAACACAGGGAAGCCATATAGCAAAACCTAAGAACTAAAACCGTAACAGCCAAAACCGAACCAAGGGTAATAATAGTCACTACAATAATCAAAACAAAGGCCATAGACCATAATACCAAAACACAAGACAGCCAGCAATTTAAGGAGAGCATTGGCTAAACATGTCACTCCTGGTCCGATTGGGAAGGGGACCAGAGAAAACTAGAGTCCCACATTGTTTTGGCAAGGTTACACATTAGTTTTAGCCAATACTGATTTTAGTGACCTCTGCTTGACATAACCAGGTGTCATTACTGCTGACGTGAATTATAATTTTACTGAATTTACGTTTACCCTTTTTAAAGTTTTAAATTTCCCTCAATGTCGCCTGCTGTGGCCCCTGGAAGACATTTGACCATGGTTGCTGGTGTAGTAAAGTAAAATTTTATTTATATAGCACCTTTCAAGATAAAATCACAAAGTGCTTCACAGAAGCTAGAACATAAAACATAACATAAAACAACATCAACCAAAGGCAAGTTTAAAAAGATGGGTTTTTAACTGTTTTTTAAAAGAATCATCCCAGAAACTATTCAGAAAAGCATAATTCAAACCTGATTTTAAAAACACCAGTATAGGCTTTTAAGGCCTACAAGTAAAAAACTACATTTTCCGCGAAAATGATGTCACTTCCAGTTTCGGGCAAGTAATGGCGGACATGCAATCGTTCGCGCTGACGTCTATTTCAATGTAGGAATTGTTACGAACAGCTAATTGGATCGGCAAAGTGTGTTTCTGGAATATTATGTTTTTGTTCCTGCAAGCGTTTTTTTATGCAATTTTTGCTATATGTGGAAGGAAACCGTGACCTAGCACAAGCTGATGGCATGAGATGCAAAAAAAATGATTGCGCTAGTTTACGTGGTTCTGGTTCTAAAGGGACTTAAAAATAGTTACGCAAAACGGAGCGTTGCCGCTCTGACTGGCTTTAAAGGGTAAAACATTTCCTTATGAACAGTAAGGCCAGTTTTCTTGTAGCGACGTTCAAGTCATCTGCCTTTTGCTTTCAAAAGTTGGAGTTCAGGTGTGTACCAGGGCGCAGTCTGAGAAAAGGCTACAGGTCTGGTTTTTAGTGGAGCAAGAGAACTCAAAATACTACCAAGACTGTGATTATAATAAGAGACCAAATCATCTTGAATGACAGGTTATTAAGAGACAAACAGCTAGAAAAAGCAGAAGAAAGGATATCAAGATTTATTTTCTTGATATTCCAAAAAGAAATGCAAGGGTTCTTGATTATGTAAAAAGTCATTTGGACATCAAAGAAGAGAAACAGATGATCAGAGAATGGTAGTTCGTCCGCTGTGCATTTGGAAGGAGTAAGTCCGGAACAGCAAACTAGGTCCAAAGTATGGCCTTTGGTGTGAGTAGGAAAGGTTATGTGTTGTTTAGCAACACATAACCTTTTATAAGCAAAGTCACTTATAAAAACAGAATTAGATGTTGGGGGACGGTAGATGACAGCTATGACAGTTGGAGTAGAACCTGAGAGTTGACAGACAACCGATTCAAAGGAGGTAGGAATAGACAGACTTTCCAGTTCTCGCGATAGATTACCGCGAGACCTCCACCATGGCTGGACTCACAAGGTTGGCAGGTGTAAACAAACCCCAAGGGGGGTGGAGTAATTGAGCTATGAGAAGTAAGTAAGTAAGTAAGTAAAATTTTATTTATATAGCACATTTCTAGATAAAAGATCACAAAGTGCTTTACAAGATATAGGAACAGATTAAAAAGACAAAGTACAGTCAAAAGTTAACAAGATGCAATTTTAAAAAGATGTGTTTTTAGCTGTTTTTTAAAAGTAATCAGTGAATCAGCAGATCTTAAGTTCTGAGGAAGAGAATTCCACAGTCTGGTGGCCACAGTAGCAAAAGCTCGATCACCCCTAGTTTTCAGTCTCGTATACTGAATAACAAGTAATCCCTGAACACAAGACCTCAGAGACCTACTAGGGGCATAGGGCTGTAAAAGTTCAATGATGTATGATGGTGCTTGTTCTTGAAGAGCCTTAAATGTCAGAAACAGAATCTTAAAGTGGACTCTGAATTCGACAGGGAGCCCGTGTAACTGTATAAGCAACGGTGTTATATGTGAGTATTTCGATGTTTTCGTCAGAAGCCTTGCTGCAGCATTTTGGACAGTCTGCAGACGCTCCAGGGAACTTTTGTTTAGACATGTGAACAGTGAATTGCAATAGTCCAGTCGTGATGAAATAAAAGCATGAATAACAATCTCCAGTTCAGTATGAGATATTATGGGGCTCAATTTAGAAATATTTCTTAAATGATAGAAGCAAGACCGAACCAGAGATTTGACGTGAATATCCAATGTAAGAGCAGGATCGAAGGTTATCCCTAGGTTCCTGATAGATGGTTTCACAAATGAAAGGGGACCAAGAGCATTCATTATGCTGGGTACATGTCTGTCTGGAGCACATAAAAGGACTTCAGTTTTATTTTCATTTAGTTGGAGGAAATTGTCGGCCATCCAACCTTTGATGGTTTCCAAACACACATTTAAAATCCGCAGCTTAGAAGCATCTTCAGGTTTAAAAGATATATATAGTTGGATGTCGTCTGCGTAGCAGTGGTAACAAATATCCTCAAAAGGGCTCAAAATATGCTGGAGAGGAAGTAAATAAATTAAAAACAATAATGGCCCCAGCACAGAGCCTTGTGGCACACCAAAGGACAGGGACGTAGAAGATGACCTGTACTTAGAAACTGCCACAGAAGAGTATCGTTCACAAAGATACGAGGAGAACCACTCTAAGGCAGACCCAGATACACCGACCCAGTATTTCAGCCTATCAAGCAAAATATAATGGTCAACGGTGTCAAAGGCCGACGTGAGATCCAACATTAAGAGAACAGAACATTACCTGCATCGTTTTGCATCAGAATGTCATTGGAAACTCTAAGAAGGGCTGTTTCAGTAGAATGAGCTTTACGAAAGCCAGACTGAAATTTATCAAAGATATTATATTTGTCTAAAACTGCTGTAAGCTGCTTAGCCACAATCTTCTCTAAAATCTTAGCAATTAACGGTATTTTTGAGATCGGTCTGTAGTTGCTAGTGAGAGATGGGTCCAGCATAGGCTTTTTTAACAGGGGGTATATAACAGCAGTTTTAAAATAAGCAGGGACTTTGCCAGATCCCAAAGAGGTGTTAATTATAGTGAGCATACAGGGACCAATAGAGTAAAAGACCTTTTTGAATAACGATGCGGGTAAAATGTCAAGTGAACAAGAGGATACTTTTGTTGCACTAACTATTTTTCCCAGCTCGGATAGTGAAACAGGTAAAAATCTTTCTAAAACAACAGGCCGAACTGGCGTGGGAACTGACAGTGCAGATGCTGATGGGGACCTGATCTCCTTCCTCTTCTTCTCCGTGATCTACGGGGAACGCTGAGAACGCTGGCCGAGGATCCAGCCATGGATCCACAGATGGAAAGTGCCAAAGGAGTGCGGGGAAAAGTGCGGAGAATGGAAAGTGCCAAAGGAGGAGGAAGATGAAACATCTTGGGCCATCATTGAAGATCGGATTGATAACAGCGTCAAACGATCATAAACCAAGGCAGCCAGAACATCATTGATACAAATAAAAAACAGCAGAGTAGAGAAAAAAAACACGAGGATAGATCGTGACAAACTGCACCCGGCAGCGGCGAAGCCAAACACAGGCGCCATCATCCCGGAAGTGCTGTTGAGAAGTCGTTGGGCTGTTGCCACGTCTCAGTCAAACAGAAAAAGTTAACCTTACGGTCTGTGAGGAGATCCTGGACGAGATGTCCCTTGTTCGTGAGTGAACGGATGTTAAGCTGGCGGAAGTTGACGCAGGTACTGTCAGACTGTGTGAGAGTGCTAGGTGACCTGGTCAGGTTAGCCAAATATTGTGGTCAACAGCCCTGCCAGGATTCTGTGGAGAGCGGCGACAGGTGGACCAGAGAGACTGCATTTGCTTAGAACTATCTTGATGAAAATTCCGGCAGGAACCCCAATGGATGTACTTTTGGCAAGGGAGAACAACAATATCCGCATGGAGGCGAAAAACAGCCGGTGGTGGAGCGGAGTCAAAGGAGCTCATCAGCTGTGTATTGATGGAGTCCAGTACTGGGATGAAGGATCAATGACACAAGGTTCCAGGACCACACAGACAGGAGGCCACATCATGAACATGAGCAGAGACACCGATGGGCCGTAAAGACAGGAATAGGACAGGAATCCGTGGGAGGGACCAGCAGGATGCCAGGAACCAGGACCCCGGGAGAGGATAGCGGTGAGTAGCCATAACAGGAGCAAAGAGTAGAAAAAGCAAGGGTGCAAGTAGCAGGTAACAAGGAACAAGCAGGAGTAAAGAGCAGGAATGGCGATAAAAGTAACGACAGGGTTAGCGGTGAGTAGCGGCAGCAAGTAGCGGCAGCAAGTCGCTTCAGCGTTCACTCAACCAGAACTGGAACGTGGGATCATATCCACGTGCATCATATCATACACATTGTGAATCATATTGTACACATTTTCAACACTTTTGAGGTAAATTTCTCTCCATATTTAATGATCTCCCCTACTTTTTTGCTCAGTGAGTGAATTGAGCTCTAGCTTGTCTTTACAGTATTTTAAACCTTTAATGGAGTCAGGGTCATCCCCATACTTATGTGGAGGTGCTCACTGATGAGTTGAGAACGATATTTAGTTTTGATTATGTTTACTGTGAAAAAAACTGCCTTACTTTTGTGTGTGGAGCCAAACATGCACAGGGCTACTTTCCTCATACCTGAGAAACTTGTCTTAGTGAAACAGTGGAAGGATTAGCTCTTCAAAACTGCTTGTTTGGTTCCACGCCGCCTTATAGATGAACAAATTGTCATCTTAGGTCTGCATCTGTGTGTTTACTGTTTTATTTTGACAGTCTTGTGTTCCATATTTTGTGTGTTTAGTTTTGCTTCCCCTGTGGTGTCATATTAATTTGTATCAGCTGTTCCCCGTATGTTTCCACTTACTTCATTCCCCTTGTGTGTATTTATGTGGTCTGTTGTTATTCATTCTTTCTTAGGTCATCTGTTGTGTTCACGCCATGTTTCCAAGCCTCCAAGTTTCCAGGTCCTCATGTTCCCATGTTCGTTGTTTCTAAGGTTCATGTATTTAGTTTATTCTTTATTTTTCCCAGTTTAGACTTAGTAAGTTTCTTTCCTGCCTTTTGTTTGGTATGTCGATTATCAGTTTGCAATAAACAGCTTGCTTTCTTTTCCACCTCAATCATATCTCAGGTGTCTGCATTTGGGTCCTCCACCTATGCCCACGTGATCTGCCGTTGCAGATTGTGACACAAATTGCATCTGGAGAGGTCCCATCTATGTCTGGTATTTGGTTTGGCACTACCACCTTCAGTTTAGGTCTAAAGAGACATGTTAAAAAACAAACAAAAACACACCTAAAGTAAATGTAATCATTGAATTGACAAACTGATACTACAGACTGCAGTCAACTAGTTTATACGGGACAGTAGCATTATACTACTCACAGAGACTTAAATTCTGGACTCGGCTATTGAGTTAGTATGTGGCACGGTCCACCATCATGACAGGAATGGGCACTCCGGTAAGAACAAAGAAGAGAGTTTATGCATCTACATTACTGACAGCTGGTGCAAAAAAACACAAGGACTGTAGACAGCCACTGTTCCCTGAATTTGGAATATTTGACTGTGAAATTCAGACCCATCTACATACCTCATGAGTTTAGTGCCATGTTTTTGTCTGTAGAAACCCTCGTTGTGTTTGAAACATGTAGTGGTAAGGCAGAGGTCTAACAGTGTGGAAATCTGATCAACCTTTACATGGAGGAAGTGGAAAGAAAGGCTCTTGGCTCTTTTAAAGGGAGAGTACCTAGACACTGGTACAGATATGTAGACAACACCTGGGTCAAAGTCAAAACACAAGAAGTGGAATCCTTCACTGCTCACATTAACGCCACTGCTGGTGGCACAGACATTGCTTCCTCCTAGGAGAGGGAGTTATAGCGGCAGGGGAAGCTGATGGCAATGTGGAACAGCTCTGATGTGGCTGCTCTTGCTGTGGTGTGGAAAAGCTGGGTGGAACGATAATTATTTCCAATGCTTTGTAAAAAGCATTGGAAATGCTTTCTTTTTTCTTTTTTTTTTTGCCTTTCCCAATTTGGTTCTTTAGCCGTCAGAATTGTTGTCTGAAGACCAACAAGGATACCCAATGGATTTATTTTGCCAAATGGATCATCGTGGCATTGCCGTATTGGTCCATTTGATCGACCTTTGTTTTTATTATTTATTTTATTTTATTTTCAGTTGTTACAGACGGGACAGACATGAGTGAGGGATAGAAAAGGGAGAAAGAAAGAGGAAGGAAAAGAAAAACAGAAGGGGAGAGGGACAGTGAGAAAGGGGGAAAAAAATAAAATAAAATAATATAAAATAAAATCTCCTGGACCACCTGTTGAGAGAGAAAGAATAGAAAACAAGCAATAATAACCAAAGCAACATACTAAACACAAAAACATCGCATTAATCTTGCTAAGTGTAAACAGCAGTAAATACTAAATATTCAATGTTGTTGTGCAGCACGCAAGACAGACTAGGGCTGCTCGATTATGGCAAAAATGATAATCACGATTATTTTCACTGAAATTGAGATCTCGATTATTTGACGATATTTATTTAATCCTTACAACCTACTATAGAACCAAGTCCGCCAGAGCTTATATTATTTTTTACATGTTGTAGTTCCATTGGGAGCATTTCAAGTTGCTATACATCAATACAACTGTTATAGCCCATATTTTAATAATGTGTATGCATTAAGTCCATAGTAACTACATCAATTGCAAAAAAGTGCAATAAACTACAAAAAAATTGAAAATCATTTTTGTTTTTGTTTTTTTACATATATTTCTACTTGGAGAAATTTAAGAGGTTTATCCCTCAAAAATTGAAATGCAAAAAATAGTTTACAACAACAGGAAATTTATTTTGAGTGTCTTCATAGTTTTATTTTGGAGATAAAGCAATTTTTATATAGTGCAGGAAAAACAAAATAACAATCCTATGATTCAAATTTGCAAAGAAAACAGCAGGTGCATCAAAATAAACTATTTCCAGCAGTGCAATATGAGTTCTAAGCATCCCAGAAACTATTCAGAAAAGTCAAACATGACTTATAAAAACACCAGTATAGGTTTTTAAGGCCTACAAGTAAAAAACTACATTTTCCGCGAAGATGACGTCACTTCCGGTTTCTGGCAGGAAATGGCGGACATGCGATAGTTCGCGCTGACGTCTGTTTCAATGTGGGAAGTGTTACGAACAGCTAATTGGATCGGCAAAGTGTGTTTCTGGAATATTATGTTTTTGTTCCTGCTAGTGCTTTTTTATTTTTGCAAAGCTATATGTGGAAGGAAACCGTGACTGAGGACAAGGTGATGGCATAAGATGTAAAATTATTGCGCTAGCTTACACGGTTCAGGTTCTACAGGGATTTAAAAATAGTTACGCAAAACGGAGCGTGCTGCTCTGACCGGCTTTAAAGGGTTAACAATAACAATGTATTGAATAATGACTTTAAAAAATAATATAAAATAGTGTGCAAATACTGATAACAGTGCAAATGTTTGCAATATAAGAAATAAATTTCGTGGGAGATCGTGGCTCAAGAGTTGGGAGTTTGCCTTGTAATCGGAAGGTTGCCGGTTCGAGCCCCGGCTTGGACAGTCTCGATCGTTGTGTCCTTGGGCAAGACACTTCACCCGTTGCCTACTGGTGGTGGTCAGAGGGCCCGGTGGCGCCAGTGTCCGGCAGCCTCGCCTCTGTCAGTGCACCCCAGGGTGGCTGTGGCTACAATGTAGCTTGCCATCACAGGGGTGTGAATGGGTGGATGACTGAATGTTTAAAGCGCTTTGGGGTCCTTAGGGACTAGTAAAGCACTATACAAATACAGGCCATTTACCATAAATGAAAAATGTAAACATCTATGTTTAGTGAACTTTGTAGTGTTGCTCTGTGGTGCAGCTACGACACTGTAGCAAAGTTTACACACTATGTCTACTTGATCCACGTCTGACTCCACCAACCCATAATGTTTCCACACCACTGAAGTTTTTTTTACCTCTCTTTTCAACCAACGGCAGTCACTCTCCTCTCCAAATAACTTCTGCTTAGCTTTCCGAGCTTCCCTCGGGTCCTCTTAATTGTTGTGACGCGTGTTCGAAACGAGAGGTGCGCTCGATTTGCCACACGGAGCAGCGCGAGAGTAAAGCACGAGAGAGGGGCTAATAATCGGCTCAGTCACTTTTAATGATCGTTGAAAGCCCAGATCGTAATCGTGATTAAAATTCGATTAATTGAGCAGCCCTAAGACAGAAAGCGCACAATGTGCTTTGAAGTAGCAGCCAAGAAAGGTGTAATTTAAGTCTACAAACAGTGAACACGCGTGTGCACAACTGTGTGGATCAGCGCGCTTGTATTCAAATGGTTCCCACATGTAATGGTCTGCAAGAGGATGTAGAGAGCCATAGCCCTGTCCCCCAGGGCATGAAGCAGGCATGGAGGAGATCCAGGCCCCAGACATCCAGAGGCCCCAGAGTGCGAGAGCCCAATGAGGACCACCGAAGGGGCATCCGTGCCACCTTCATGGGAAGGGCTGAGGATCCCCAGTAGCCACCGAGCAGAAGCTAGAGGGGGCTGCACCGGCATGCCCGCCGGCTCTGCCGGCAGCCAGCTGTGCCAGAGTGAACCGAGCCAGAGGCCCAGAGGCCGGAGGCCTGAGGGTCCCCGCACCCCAGAGGAGGCCTGACTGAGCAACAGGCGCCAGGCCCCGCCAAGTAGCCACCGGGAGTGAGCTGGTACATACCTGAGCGCCCAGCCCCGGACACCAAGAACCACCAATGCACCGACCCCTGAGGGCATCAGTCACCGGCAGGGGGTGTGGTGACGGGAGATAGGCCTCCACACTTTGGAGGGCCTGGGAGTTCCCAGAGAGGTGGAGTCTAAGACCCAACCTGACATATAGACACAGACAAACAGGCACACACAGACACAAACATGCATTCCTACCCTCATGCACACATATACAAACACTCAGCACTCACCCAACGTAAGGATTGACATAAATTGACATGTACACACAATCACACTCCCCAAATATACTCTATACCCCGGGTATAGAGTGAAGCTTACTGCCACACCACCATGAACACGCCCGATCTCGTCTGATCTCGAAAACAGTCACTGTCACTAACCACTGGAGCTTGCTCGGTGAGCGAAGGCTGACAGTGGCGTGAACGCCGCTTTCTCTGGGAAAAGGGAGGCGCTGACATTTCTGGTGGCGTTATGTCCGGTGACTTATGCTGAGAGTCCTCTGCCTGGTCGGGCAGCGAATCTTCTGGCAGGCCGGGCAGGTGCGTGGGTGGAGTTGGAGATGAAGGTGCAATTAATTGAGAAGAAAGTCCTTTTTTTTTTCTTTTTCTTTTTTTTTAGCCTGTCCCGTTTGGCTCTTTTGCCATCAGAATTGTTGTCTAAAGGCGAAGAAAGATGCCCAACGGATTTACTTTACCAAATGGACCATCCCAGCCCCGCCGTAATGGTCTATTTGATTCACCTTTTTTTTATTGTTTATTTTATTTCATTTTCACTTGCTAAATACGGGACAGATTTGACTGGGGAAAAGAAAAGGGAGAAAGAAAGAGGGAAAGAAAAACAGCGGGGAAGAGGGACGGGGATAAAGGGCAAAAAACAAAAAACAACAAAATAAGCAGACAAAAAATTCAAATATCAATCACCTGGATAATCTGTTGAGAAAGAAAAAAGAAAAAACAAGCAGAAGAAAAAAAAGAGCAACATAATAAACAACATCATGATGATATATGGGAATATAACAGTAAATACTAAATATTAAACATTATTGTGCAGCACGTAAGATCGACAGCGCACAGTGTGCTTTGAGGTAGGAGCCAAAAAGGGTGTACTTTGTGTGTGTGAGCACCCGTGTGTACACCTGTGAGCATGAGCGCGCTTGTATTAAAAGGTTCCTTCATGTAATGATCTGCTAGAGGGTGTGGGGGGGCCACAGCCCCATCCTCCACGGCATGAAGCAGATCACAACTCCAGACATCCAGAGGCCCTTAGAACACAAGAGACCAAGGAATACCAACAGAGGGGCAGCCGCGCCACTATCCCAGAAAGAGCTGAGTAGAGTCCCAGTTGAGGGGTCACTCAGCAGCCGCGGAGCAGAAGCCAGGGGGGGGTTGCAGTGACGTGCTCGTGAGCTCCGCCGGCAGCCAGCTGTGCCAGAGTGACCGAGCCTCAGGCCGAGAGGCCGAGGGCACAAAGAACCACCAACGCACCGATGTCTGAGGGCGTCTGCCACTGGCAGGGGAAGTGGTGGGGGGAGATAGACCTCCAAACCTTGGAGGACCTGAGATGTCCCCAGAGAGGTGGCGTCTGATACCCGACCTGACATATAGACACAGACAAACAGGCACACACAGATACAGACATCCATTCCCACCCTCATGCTCTCATATGCAATTACTCAACACTCACCCACATTCCAGACCCCAGTCGGACGGCCAACTCCTCCTCCTGGCCCCCCGCTCCAACAGGCAACAGAGAACGGGGGTGTGTGAAGACTCCAAACCTCCCTCCGTGGCTCACATGTAGTGTTGATGCATGTGTGTTCTAAGGTGCATTTAAAACCCAGGAGGGCATGGAGCTACGTGCCAGAGAGCAGCAGGTAAGCGCATAGCCCCTCCTGATTTCCCTCAATGTCTACGTGTGTTTAAAATTGAGATTGAGAGGTGGGCAACGACACCAGGGGTGAGGTGTACACCCTGATGGTCTTTTGGATTCCGTGTAGCGTGCCCACCCCCAAGGGACAGAGGGGGGGGATGCCTCCCCTGCACCCAGGTGACACACCTTTACCCCAGCAGCGCCGCCCGGCCCCACCGAGCCCGGGACAGCCCACCCGACCCCACCACAGAGAAAACTGCACCCACCCCGTCATCCACTCATGTTCCAGACTACACAAGACAATAGACGCCCAGGCTGAGATCTTCCTCCACCTCTCCTGTATCTCCCCCTCCTGCAGAGAGAGTTCCTGAAGAGAGGAGACCGCCTGCAAGATGTGACAGCCTCCCCCACCAGTTGAAGAGCCCCCCAGATGGCTTGATGCACTGGCGGCACCCTGCGCCAGGGCTGGGCCCCCATACACCCACCCGCCCACAACCCCAGCAACACACCAACCAGGACCCAAGCCCCCGAGGCCCAGCAAGGGCCCCAGCCCAGAGACGGAGCGCCCCCAGAACCTCACGCCCGTCCCGGACCCACCCAGGGGCAGCCAGTCTACCAGGTCAGTAACCCACGTCCGTCAGCACAGACCCTCCCCTAGCCCCGCTGCACGCAGCCACGAGGAAACCGTCACCTGAGAGCCAACAGAGCCCTTAACAGGCCATGACCGCTACCCCGGGTTGAGCCCCCCAAGGAAGATGCTCCTGGGGAACCCCCCGACGCCCTAAGCCTGTCCCTACCCCCACACCAATCACAACAGCGAAGGTGGGACCAAACTATGACCCCCCCCACCCCCACTAGGTGATGGAGCTGATCAAAGGAGCCCAGAGCAATTGATCTGATGTGGTGGCAGAGGCTGTATCACGACTAATGTAATCTAATAGATAATTTCTATATTGGTTAGAATTAAGATTGTTTTTATTTTTCCAGTTCATGAGGACTGTTTTCTTGGCTATGCATAGGGCAGTGAAAACCATATGGGCTATATTCTTTTCTGAAGTGACATTATCTAAGCTGCCCAACAAACACACTAAGGGGGAAGTTGGAATGTTACATTTCAGACACTTCGATAAGTCTTCACATATCTCGCGCCAAAACTTCTGAACTGGTGGACAGAACCAAAGAGCGTGGATATAATTGTGCGGTGTATTGGTTTGGCAGTGTGAGCAGTTGTTGGTAGAGGTAAAGCCCATCTTGAACATCTGATGACCTGTATAGTGCACTCTATGTAGTATTTTGTATTGAATTAATTGAAGACTGGGATTTCTAATTAAATGAAAGGTTTTTAAGCAAATCTGAGACCAGAAGTTTTGGTCTAAGTTAACTGATAAATCCGCTTCCCATTTTGCAATAGGCAGTGATAGAGAAGAAAGTCTTTTATTAGCAGGTGAAGAGAATTCAGTATAGCCACGGGAGACCAAAAACTAATTGCTATAGCCGGTTAGGTACAGTGCGACAATACTCCTCAGGAAAATCCAGCCGCTGGTTACGTAGCTGGTCCATGGAGTGAATGATATCCTGCCGGAGTTCTGAGGGAGCAAGTGCTGCTGGGTCCATTGTATGGTTGCGTCGTTTTTTTCATGAAACGGTTGTGGCAGGCAGGATGTAGGACCCAGAATGCAGGACACTCAGAAGGAGGAATAAACGCAAGGAGGCTGCTTTATTGCAGTGGAAAAACTTACACAAGAAAATACTTGCAAAACAGAAAACTAGAAAGTGGGAACTGAAAACAAAACACTGAGAAAGCAGGAAACTATCCCGGAGATCTCAGAGAGAAATACACACAGCATGTGGGGACGATGCCACACTATCCAGCTTACTTAGTTTGTATCAGCTTGTTCAAAAAGCTGAAAAACACAGTTCATTTGAGTTCAATTAGAAAACCTGAGTTTAGTCCACTTAATATTTTTAATTAAGCACAAGGTTGTACAATGTGTACATGTTCTTATATCCATCACATACAGATGCCCTTTGAGAGTGACATGGTTGGTGAGAAGAAACCTCCAGGGTGGAAAACAGGGAGTAGAAGGAGAGTGTATTAGGGAGGGAGACGTTCTAATGTTAGCCCTCCATCTCATTCGCCTGCTTTCCCTGCTTTAGCATCACTGCTGAGGAGAGAGAGAGAGGAAATTTCTCCATTGCAGAGGCAGTCAGGCAGAGGACAGCAGAGCGGAGGAATAAATCAGCCACAGTCTGGTCTCTGGTGACCACCCGCGGCAAGGGAATAGTGCAGAGAGAGAGAGTGTCAGCAAGGGCTCGGACTACAGACAAATAATGTGCTTCCACTGTATGTCCCTCTCCACCCAGCACCAGCGTGCTAAATCTGCCTTCACTCATTTAATGTCATACAATCCCACCCCTCCAATGAACCCGGCCGTGTCCACGCCACCCTCCACCTCCTCTGACGAATTAGAATTACCTCGACTCTATCTCCCAGCTAAACAGTGTCTGATTTGGCAAATGGTCAAAGTGGCCATTATCTGAAAGCAGAGAGGCCAAAACACGATGAGCCTGAGGAGAAGATCAGCAAGGTGGAGGATGATGAAGGCATAGAGAAATGGGCAACAGATTATCCCTTTTATAAGTTAAAGATGCTGTATAACTAAACTGAGGACAAAGAAATACTGTGAGAACTAATACTATGGAGTGTTTTCTATGTATTCTAGGTCTGCAGTAAAGACTGGCATCAGATGGTTAAAGGTACAAAACTGTTTTTGCAGAATGAATAAAAAGTCCAATAAATTCCTGATGAAATTCAATTCAATTCAATTTTATTTATATAGCACTAAATTACAACAGCAGTCACCTCAAGGCGCTTTATAATGTAAGGTAGACCCTACAATAATACATTCAGAGAAAAACACAACAATCATATGACCGACTATGAGCAAGCACTTTGGCAACAGTGGGAAGGAAAAACTCCCTTTTAACAGGAAGAAACTTCTGGCAGAACCAGGCTCAGGGAGGGGCAGGGCCATCTGCTGCGACAGGTTGGGGTGAGAGAAAGAAGACAGGAAGATGGAATAACAGCAGTATAACAAGTATGTGCATGTTTTAGTGCAGTGGTGTAGTAATACTTATGCCACTGATAACTTTGAGGGTGAGCAGATAACTGCAAGAAACCAATTCAAATGAGAGAAATATAGGTTACTTCACCTGTTTTTGTTCTTTTTTTATTTCAACAATTTCTCAATTTCAGTCTAAAAGCATTTCTTATTATCGTCATCTGACTGAAAAAAACATTTTTGAAGTCATAGTATGAATAAAAGCAGTCTTTTGGAGATTTCAAAGGATTCAACTGTGGGTGTTACTCTGCCAGGTTTTAGTTTTATTCAGGCTGCTCTGCTCTGTGAGCCATCAGGGCAGGGCCATGGTTTTCCCTGAAACATAGGAAGGAAACAAAAAGGGAGAACACCAGCCCATGCTCACCGATAGGACACATTTAGTAATCCTTCCAATGATGTCTGAGTCCCAGTGATGGTTACCAGACCTGCAAATACCCCTACAAACACACACACACAATCCATTTTTTATTGTATTTGGGTCTGCAGCACTGTATTTCCTACCCTCTCTTAGCACCACACAGACACTGCACTCGAAAACAAAAATCCATATTATCGACCTTCCAGTGTCACCACAATTATTCTTTTGAAACAGCCATTGAAAACAAATTACATCTGCACTGCGTTTTCATCCGATTGCTCTGGGTGAACAATGCTTAGTGGCCAGGTTAGTCCGGCCTTCTCCGACCCCTCCCTGAAGGTTTGCTGTCCATACCGTAGAGTCGCTAATGACTGGGCTGTGTGGGTGTGTTAGCCATGAATCTGTTTTTACAGTCACCATACGAGGACATGAATTTATTATAGGATCAAGAAATTAAACAAAAATCCTTCAGAATAACACCAAAAATTTTCACTGCACCTAAGAGGGTGTGTGTGTGTGTGTGTGTGTGTGTGTAAGCAGCCTTTTGCTGTGTGATCTTATTCAGTGTTAGCGATTTCTTTCTACATATGTTTTTTCCCATATGCAGTATGGATTTAATATTGCTGATCTTCAGCATAATTGGCTGTGTTCTGGCTGGTTAAATTTACCATCAAATATTATAGAAGCAACAATAATTTGAACCCATAGAAAATATTTACAAAACCCTCATTTGCATTTCAAAACTAAGGTCAGGACTTCCTAAGTAGGTGCAGTTACATTTGTGACCAAAAGTAGTGGATTCTTATTTTAGTGTACATTCGCTGTCAGAGTGCCAAACTTGGTGAGAACATATATGATTCATATATGATTTATATATGAATCAATATGATGTTTAGGAGTGTTTGGAGATGGTGGGCATTTACCCACTCGGCACTGTAACCCCAACATGCCGTAACTCGCCTCATAACCTCAGCACGTCGGAGCAGTACACTGAAAAAAAATTGGAGTGACATTTACTTAAAAAAAGCTAGGCAACTTTTTCCACACAGAAAGTGCTTGTAATCTTTACTCGGGCTATTTCTAAGTAATATTTACTTACTAGAACCATCTATTTTTTATGTGAAATACACAAGCAAATTGCACTGGCAATACTCATCTATAGGTTGTAACTTTTACTCAGAATACCATTGCATCCAATTACAAAACCCAAGTGAACATTGCTGATATTTCTTTGTGTTTCTTACTCATCTTTTCTTTGTTATATTCTACGTAATTATTAAGTAATATTTATTATGAATGTACTAGTTAATATTAATCGAATTGAATAAATATTCTTATTATTCTATTAGATAATAAATCAATATTTTCCAAAAAAAATATTTGCAGCTTAAGAGACACTTTTATTTCACAGTTGAAATGACATAGATATATTTAAAATATCTACATAACATTATAACCACAAAAAACATGGCCTTAGAACTTCTTGATTGCAATTTTCAAAACAGAGCATATACACATATACAAAAAACAAAACAAAACATGCTATTCAAAAACTCAGTGTGCACTGTCCCCTTTCTTCTAATCAACTTTCAGAACACATACATCAACTCTGTCCATTAACAGTTGCAATCACTACCTTTGCAGACATTCTCAGAACGTTCAGGACAGAAAGAACTTTGAACATTTGAAATTACTGTCAGAAAACAGACAAAATGCAAACAAATTAATTGTGCTGGACAAAAGCACAAATAACACTGGAACACTCACGCTAAAAGTTTCTTGTGGAGAGACTGGACCTTTGGTGACATTTTAAGGATGTCAAGCTCAAGAAACAGCTTCTGAAATACCTCAAATGTATATTTCAGTTTCAGTGGGTAACTTAAGTTGACAGCATAGATGACACCCATGAGCAGGAGGCAAGCGTTTGTCACACTTCCGCAGTCCTCCAGAATTTCTGTCCCCTCAATGATGACCGACACGTTCACAGGATCTTGGTTTTCCTGTGCCACATTGGGATGGATTACGATGATCTTCATCATGTGATTACTGCAGTCCTCTTTCAATGCTTCTTGGCTGACGTCCTCCTGTAAAAACAAACAAACCACAATTAGAAATAACTAGAATAGATTCCAAGTAAAAGAAAAGGTTAAGAGAAAAATAAAATGTAAAAATAAAAAAAAGAGGTATACTCAATTTAGTATACTCAAATCAAACAATATTCATATGGCACTTTTCATACGTAAAGTTACAGAACGTGCTTCACAGAGGCTGACCCTGAGACAAAGAAAATCACTTTTGGGGGCCATCCAGCCTGGAGCTGTCCATGGGACGGCACGCTTGTTGGTAGACCAGAACCATTAAATCATTAAAATAGGTTATAAAGGTATAATCAAATTAAATACTCTTTTGCTCATAAAATAAAGTTAATAAGTGATCGTTAAAAAGTCAGAAAAAAACCAGACAAAAGGCAAGTTAAAGTTTAAGGCAGATAAGATAAAGATTAAATATGATTTAAAAAATAAAGGGTAAGAGCATAAAGATTTAAGAAATTAGTTAAAAGCCTGATTGAAAATATTAATCTTGAGTCTTTTTTAAAAAACATCACGAGTGTAGAGAATCTTTGACCTTCAATATATCATCACAAGTGAAGACCAGATTATAAGGTTAGACAATTTTAATACAGTCATTATAATCATCAGATACCTGATGGTCTTTGATCAGCTCCTCTCCACTCTCTCCAAGATACTCAACTAAGCAACGAATGATAATGTCCCTTCTGCCATCGACATGATGCTATTAAACCCAAAAAGAAAATTTATTGCAGAAAATACACAACATAACATATGTAACATACATACATAACAGCACATACAGATGTAAACAGAAAGTTACTCATGGAGAATGTAAGCCTGCAGCTACATTCTAACGTTGTGAAGTGTACAACTTAACATGAATTTCTCAACAATGTGTGTTAAGACAAGAGTACAGTGCATGTCATGATCTGTGGGTCCAGAAACTGTCTCTGCCCAGTGAGGAAAGTTTTCTGCCTCATCACTGGACATGCAAATGAATTTTTTGCAACATATCAGTACCTCCTATCACAATATTAACCAGTCAAGGACAGGAATTCCCACACACAAGAGTAATATTTTGGGAAATAAATGTATTGGAGTCTATGGGCAGCAGGAAGGGATCTCGCTGCACTCAGAGGGTCACTTTGAAAATTCTGTAAATTTCTCTGCTTTTGAGCGCATATTAAGGGAGAGATGACAGGTTTGTATACACTTGTAGAGACAATCATGTGCATAAATTGTTAATTGTGGCCACAGTGTCAGGATCAGGAGAACAGTTTCAGCCAACACAGACACTGATCAGATAAAGGACAAGTTTGTTATTTTAAACTTAAAGCTTTGTTTTCAGATTGTTTATGATGAAATCGAATGATTTTGATTGAAATTTGGACACATGCTGCTGGCCCGAGCTTTTTTGGTTTCTGTGGTAGCACACCCCCACCCCCACAATGGCTTCATAGGTGCACTGGAACAATCCTTCCTAAAACGCATAAAACTGTCGTTTACAAAGACGTGAAACTCACCGAGTGGTCAGGAGTGTTCACTGATATGTTCACACAAAAATCGCTGCAAAAGATACTTTCCAACTGGTTTTTATTGTAGTTTTTGTCCAACTACATTGACTTGTATTAGATGTGCTGTGATGTACGGTATTAGTCCGCCAATATTCTATTCTATTATTCAAGCTCTCGGCGGAAGAATGTACAGGTGTAAGGCGTTTGAAAAAAAATAGGTCCAGTTTTACAACAAATGGTAAAACACCTGTTGGAAAGCATTTTTGCAACGATTTGTGTGTGAACCTATCAGTGAACACCCCTGACCACTCGGTGAGTTTCACGTATGAAGCCATTGTGGAGGTGGGGGTGTGCTACCACAGAAACCAAAAAAGCTTGGGCCAGCAGCATGTGTCCAAATTTCAATCAAAATCGTTCGATTTCATCATAAACAATCTGAAAACAAAGCTTTAAGTTTAAAATAACAAACTTGTCCTTTAAATAAGAGTGATACATTCTCAGTGTGTATGACCTCATCTTTTCCATTAGATTATGTAATTAAAATAATTTAAAATTTTACCTTATTCAGTGAGTCCAACATTGGTTTTATTTTGGTCCCTGCAGTCCCGCCCTTCCTTCGAAATATCGCCAGGAGTTTGGTGGTGTACCTGTCCAATCTGGACAAAAACGTTCGCTCCAGATGAATTGTGGTTATTCGCTTAAACTCCTCTTTGATCTGAAATGAGAGATAAAACACAAAATCATATCAAAGATGACTCACGAGATCTCATATACACTTAGTTGCTGCATGAACAAGAACTGGATTTACCTGATTTTCACAGAACAGAGAAGGCCACCTCTCTAAGAGGTCTTGGATTGCGGGGCAATCCTTGACAACCTCTTTTCTTCTCATAGCGAAAGACTTCTCCATTTTCTCATTAATTGCCCTCTCATTGTTCTTCTTCTTCATTTCCTTCAGCAAATCTAGTCTCTCCATCTCTAAGGTTTCCTCAGTCTCACCGAATGGCAGTGGTGGCAGATAGTTGACTTCAGCTTTTTTGGCCCTTTTAAAGCCTTTAAGTGAACCCTCTTCACTGGAGCATCATCTCTTCAGTGTGTTCACCTCGAGCTCTGGAATGGCTAATTGGCGACCTCTTAACTTTGCCCTGTAGTTGCCCATTTTATACTTTATCCTCCGTTGCCAACCATATAGGCCATTAAAAGACCCTGGCTCTTTGAGGCATGGGTATTTTGCTACCAAGGCTTCAGCAACAGCTAAAATCTGGACACCAGTTGGATATGCTGTGAAGCCAAATATAGTCTCTGCAAGCTTCTCAAGAATGCTACTAGTTACGCTTGGGTTGTTCAAAAGTGTGCCATCATTTTCATAAGCTTGCTTTCCTGCTTCCAGTGCAAGGTCTATATCATAAGAGAAGTCTGGTATTTCAAACTTAAATGGCCATGGCTTAGACCTGTAGGATGGTCCACTCTCATCTGGGGAGGACAACAGGATTGTGTCGCATACAGATGAGGAGGAGCTTGCTTCTGTAGATAGTGGAACTGGAGATTCAACTTCTGACATGTCCACAGTAGTGAGACTTAAGATTACTGGTTCAGTTTTTACTACTTTGAGGTTAGCTTTATCTTGTACTTCCTCAATCGAGGTCAAAGTGAAGAACTGACCATCGAAATCCATGTCCTGGTACATAACAGTGAATGGTCCTGTAATATCAAATGTCTCTCGAAGAACATCATTGAGGTCCTGAAGTGTGCTTGGGATGCCTGCAGGTAAAAGTAGTTTGTGGACATCATCCTCCCCAAAAATTATCCGCAGTTTCGCTGAGGGTGCCATATGAACAGGAAGAAGCTGCAACAACAGATGAGAAATACAGACATTTATTCACAAGCTTCTCTCCTCACATTTCAAAAGGATAGGCAAATGTGGTGCTTTAAAGTTGTCAGGCGTCTTCCTGCAAGGGTGTATGAAGCCAAAGGATAAAAATCTTTAAGCTCTCTTTGCTCAAGTAACTGCACACTCCCTGTGTTCTCCAGCTCATAACTCCTCAGATGTTCATTGTACCATGTACTTTGTTGTCTCACGAAAAAAGTCAGTTTGTTACAAATCACCATTATCTGTAACACTTCAGAAAAGTCAGGCAGTCCTGCAGTGGAACCACAACACAACAACATTCCCACTGCATAGTTGGTGCCTAAACTGCACACATTATTGGCAACATGCACAGCTGTAACAGCAGGGAATCTGCATTTCACCAGGTCTTTTAGATCATCTTTAAGCACATCTAAAGAGACCTCTGTTGTTTTTGTGACTGCAAGTGATGGTTTGACAGAATGTGATTGATGATATGCAACCATGAGCTGGTGCTTATTTGCAAGAGACAGCAAAATATTCCTGAAACAACCAGTGTGTCTGACTACCTTCTTGAAAAAGCTGTGTTTGGCCTCGAATCTCATTGTCCAGAGGGCAGCTAGGGGGCTAAATTCCCGAATGAGCTGAGGATAGTGCTCAAGGAAATGGTGCTTGGGAATGAGCTTATGTTGGGGGAAAACATCAAGGAATCTGCTTCGGTGTTCTGAAATGATGCTGTCAAGATAGCAAATGCTTTCTTCAGTATGGGCTCGAGACATGACAAGGTCCACAATGTCTTTCAGTGTCATCAGCATCTGCCATACAGGCTCTTGTTGGGGTACTTTTAAACCTATAATCAGAGGCAAAAGACGTAATAAGCACCAATTTTCATGTGCGTTGCCCCCTACTGATTTTCGAGTCGAAAAGTTAGCAGGAATGAGATGAGGGCGATTTGTTTTATCACTCCACTTGTATGGGAAATTGGAAATGGCATCATTCAGTTCCATGAGAGAAAAATATTTTTTCTTGATCAAGTTATCAAATGCCAAAGCCAGTTCCACTGGAACAATGCCCTCCAGCAGATCATGTAAAACATCTGGAGGGTAACCAGATGTAACATGAAAATGCTCAAGTTTTTCTGACAATGCACACTGTTTTTTTACACCATAACAATGAGGGTGATCTGGACTAGACACAACTGTCTGTACATGCAGTGTATGTTGATCTTTGGTTCTTTGATGAAAAGACCCAGATCTCACTTCATTGGACTGAAACTTGGATCGCTCCCCAACACAAAACCGGCAGATGTATGACCCTGCAAAGCTTTCGACAAATCCTGCCACAGAGTGCGCCCCCAAATTATCTGCCACCACACTGACCACAGTCCCTTTAATGGCTTTCCCTAACGCTGGAACAAAAAGACCATCTTTCTCCAAGCTTTGGATATCTGTTAACAGTGGCTCTAAAACTCGCTGGAATCCAAACTGCTTGGTGTCTTCAGCCTTACACAGAATTGCAAGGTAGATTGATGTCAATGTGGAACGTAACTGCACCGGAATGTTTCCCAACACCCAATAGACAGCTGTGACTTTGTGCTTTTTTCGAGATGTCCCAAGAGGATTACATACCTCAAAGTCATCAACGTACAGGATGAGACTCACTCTGTTCTCCTCTACAGAGAAAAACTTGTTGTTTTGATAGTGAGATCCATCACGAAATGTCTGGTACTTAAAGTCATTTTCAGTTTTTTTTTCACCTTCAAATGTGTTTTCTTGAAACGACTTACTTAGGACCTGCACCAAGGAGGGCAATATTGGGACATACTGGAAGGTTTTGCCCTTTTTTTTTTATCAAGTATGTGTTCTTCTGGTTCAACAACTGAAAAATGCTTCTTCATAAATTCTCTTCTCTTGTAATAAGTAGTGAAAGGGCCACCTGTCCCCAAGGCAGTACTTATAGGGTGTGTCTCACAAATATTTTTCACTAAATCTGAGATAATGGCTGGATCCAGATCACAGTTATGGCTTTTCAAGGTGGACACCACCACATCTCTTAAAAGTGGACCAGATGCAGAGGTGGATATAAACTGAAGCTCATCTACTATTTCATCAATGCATTTGTTTGGGACATTGAACATGCTTTCTAACTTTAAAAATAGATGGCCAAATTTCTCTTTTATATCTTGAGACAACTCCTGTGGTTCCCCATCCCAAAGCTCTAAGCTCTCTTCCACACAGGTCTCATCCTGAGCAAACATGGGTTCATTAGGTTTGCTTTTTAATACTTCAGTTTTAAAATCCTCAAGGGTGTGTGACTGGTGTTTTCTGTGTCTATGTGTAGCAAAGGTGGAATAAATATTTGTACTGAAGTTGCAGTTTTTGAAGACACATGCAACTACTTCAAACTTCCTTAAGTGGTTGTTAAGATGCTCAAAATACTGCTTCTCTGAATTAAAAAAAAACAGAGCAGCAAAGTAGACAAGTAAATGAAAGAGGTCCACTTTGTGTGACCATCTTCACATGGTGTCGAGACAAATGGGTCTTAAGGGCATTAAATGTTTTAAACGAGCAAGGGCAATCAGTGTGAAGACAAGGGAACGACTGGCTGCGACCACCATTTCCATGCTTTAGTCTGTAGTGTTTTAACAATCCCAACCTCTTCTCTGACTCAAAGCTACATATCTTGCACATCCATCTCATGTTGTGGCACCTTAAACAGACAAATTATGTGACAAGTTAAACCTAATCGTTACTAATTTGATCTTACCTTGTGGAGTTTAAACTAGCAGTCAGAAGGTCCTATGTTCTGTAAAAAAAAAAAAAAAAAAAAAGGTTATCTATATGCTTTTCAACTAATTTCTAGTAACTCAAGGATGCACACTGATTTTTTTTAAATCTTTTTACGGTTAGTTCGGTGGCAAATTTAAAACAGGTCAATATGAAGACTTGAGTGAAATCGAGTGCGTATATCGTTTTTTGTTTTGTTATTTTTCAAAATACACCTCATGGCAGCTGTGCAGCAATTATTTTAAACTGGACTGTGGTCGTTTTATTCACAAAGACGTTAGTTAAGGCAGCAGGCGTGTGTTGTTTAGGTGGCCATCTAAGCTGTAAAGTGCTTTGGGAAATTCTGGACATACCTCCTGCCAGGAAAGTTAGTCAGCAAGTCTAGCAGGAAAATACACTATTTGCTAGCGCAGCTTCTTTCAGTGCGGAGAAACGGACTTAAGTAGGTGAGCCAACAGGAACATACAAAGTTTGTTCTGCTTAAAACTTACATTCATGGTTCTACTTCTTCCCGTTTCCGTCAAGTCTGCCAACCGTCGAAATCTGGACCATGGTATGTCTGAAGAAAGACCGCTCAAATGTGGGGAGGGGCTTTGACGTCATGCTCCGAATGCAGAGAAGGTGGCCATATTCACTGATGTCACTCCATTACATTTTACTTGGAAATATCAACTAATTAAGCCAATGAATTGGTTTAGTGAATATTACTTGGATCAAATGATTCAATTTACATACAAAACTGAGGACACATAATTACAAACAATCCTCAAGTAATGCACTACAAGAAAAACTGCTATTTTAAAGTAATAGCACTGAATTTGTATTTTTTTGTAAAATTTATATAGCTAATTGAAATAATAATTACAGGGCCAAAAAAACATTTTTTTCAGTGTACACTCAAAAAAATGAACTCAGCCTATCTCTGCTTTTACTAAAGTAGATTTTGTTGTTTGTTCTTAATAAACTCGATTTTGCAAAAATCCTTAAAGTGTTTGTGCAAATTTAATGAAATGTTGTTACTTTTTGTTGTTACACAAAGTCATTGAACTGTGTCAACGTAACATTGTTGAGTAAATTCACAGGTTTGTCCCTCTGCACATACTGCTGCATGCAGAGCCCGCCTAAATAAGGGCCAATGCGCATGCGCACCACCCTCTTTCTCAAGCTTGCTATTTCTTCGCCATGTGGACTGGTTCAGCCGCATTTTTGTCCAAAAATCAGGTAAGAAGTCATTTTTCTTGTAAAGCCCGTCTACATATATATGTTCACACGTCAGTTAATGTCGCAAGTGCTACTAAGAAAAGAGTACAGGCAGGGTTTTGCCCGGTAAAGGTTTGCTAACATGGACTTGCTGCACGTGAGTTTCCAAATGATTTTGGAGGGGACTCCATTGCAATAGCAAAGCTCTGTTTTCAGCCCAAATGTAGTGTAGCGCTAGCGTCGGTATGCGTCGGTACGCGTCGGTACAGGCAGCGCATTCGGTCCGGCACGCACTTTCGCGCCAAGTTTATACTCGGACGCCTGACTGCGTTGCACTTTAGCCAACAACAGTGGAGAAGCGCTCCTCGCTAGCAGACAGGTTAGGGTGTATTTTCTGTCTAATATTTCAGCTTACGTTTTGATGTAGCTTGCAGAAAGCATTTAGTAAGCTGGTGTAAGATGAACTGCATTAATGTTGTACAATGTCCATGGGATTTCTCACTCGACTTTTAATGTCAGATTACACACACATTTACACAATATGCAGTGGTGATGATGTAGATCAATAAATTCATTGTTGTAGCATACAATATTAAAAATAAAACTGATTAATATGAAACATTAACAATGTGCAAATTATTTAGTCTTTTCAGGGACAGTGTAATGAAAATGTCTTTTGTGCTTCTCCCCCAGATACGTTGATGTGGCAGTGCAAATTGTGCAAAAAAGTGGTGTCATCACGAGCTCTGTTATTAAAACACTACAGGTTAGTTCATAGTAGACAGCAGTATCCATGTGCCTATTCTGATTGTGTCTGTGTTTTCAAAACATGGAATGCTCTACATAGCCACTTAAGCAGATCACATACCCAAAGAACTCTAGACAAGTCTGTGAGTTTGGCAACATTTAACTGCCATTTGTGTTCCTGCTGCAACATAGCTTCGGAGCAGGAGTATTTTTCTCACATTAACAACCATCTAAAATGTAACGAGACTGTGCATTGCATGTTTGAGGGTTGTTCTTTCAAAACAAATATCTATGGTACATTCAAGTCTCATCGAAATAGGAAACACAATCCTTATACCTTAAAAGACTTTAAAATCGGTATTGCTAACACTATTGTAGGCCAAACATCAGCTGATGACAGTACAGACACTATTGTAGAAGAGGACATAAGTGCAAATATTGATCACGATACAACTACAAGTGAGACTGAAGATTTGGCAAATGTAATAGAACTTAATTTTGCATCTCTTTTACTTAAGTTGGAAAACTATTTTCATGTTCCCAGCATAGCAATTGACGAGTTGCTTTCAGAATTGCACTACCTGATAAGCTGTGCATCAGTGCCTTTGACAAATCAAGTAATTGTAGACATACTCAAGAATCATAACCTTTGTCTAGACCAGCCTGTTATTGAAGAACTGACAAAGGCAGTTTCTTTTAACCCTTTGTTAAAAGCCATAGAAAAGGACGGCACACTTGCCACTGCCTTCAAACGCAGACAGTATTACAGAAAACATTTTGAAGTAATTGATCCAATTGAATACATTCTCGACTCCCAAAGCAAGAGGACCTTTCAGTATATTCCTATTCTAAAATCATTACAGCAGATATTTAAACAAGAAAACATACTGAACAAATTTGTCACTAGCCACAATCAGAATCCTTTTGTAAATAAGGAAAAGTATACATCATATAAAGATGGTCTACATTTTCAAAATAATGAGTTTTTCTCAGGCGGTGAACTAAGAATCTCTATTTGTCTTTATGTTGATGATTTCGAAATTTGCAATCCATTGGGGACATCACGGAAAAAGCATAAACTTTGCTCAGTTTACTGGATTTTAGGTAACTTGCCACCAGGTAGTCATTCATCCCTCTCTTCTATTTATTTGGCTCTCTTGTGCAAAAGTGAGGACCTTAGGACCTTTGGCTATTCAAAAATATTTGAGCCACTTTTGCAAGACCTTGTCATTTTAGAGCAGCAGGGAGTGTTCATTGACAATTTAGGGGTCAACTTTAAAGGCACTGTCCAATATGTAGTGGCAGACAGCCTCGGAGCTCATGGATTGGCCGGTTTTGTGGAAAGTTTTTCTGGAGATTACTTTTGCAGGTTTTGTACTGCTACACGCTCAGAAATTGAATCAAAAGCTACAAATAGTGACTTTTCTCTGAGAACTGAGGAGCTCCATCGTGTACACATAGCAACTGCACGTGAGACAGGGGTAGCTTGTTGTGGTGTGAAAAGCTCGTGTGTCTTAGCAGACAGTCTGTCTTTCTTCAAGGTCACTACAGGATTCCCCCCTGATCTTGCACATGACCTTTTTGAAGGTATTGTGCCTTTTGAGATAGCTGAGTGCCTTCGAATACTAATAGGCAAGAAGTACATCACTTTTGAAAATCTAAATAGACTTGTTCAGTCATTTCCCTACAAAGGAGGGGATCAGACTAATCGCCCTCAGAAATTGCCTCACAATTTTCTTAGTAAAAAAACTGTTGGTGGCAATGCACATGAAAATTGGTGTTTACTAAGACTTCTGCCACTTATTATTGGACAACACATACCTGAAAACGAACCAGCTTGGGAACTTCTACTAGATTTGAAGGATATTGTTGAGCTTGTTGTGTGTCCTGTTCATAACAGTGACTCAGTTGCATACCTGGAGAGTAAGATTTTAGACCACCATCAAAGGTACAAAGAAGTATGCCCAGATAGAAGACCATTGCCAAAACATCACTTTCTGGCTCATTATCCCTCAATAATTCGCCATTTTGGTCCACTTGCCTTATTATGGACAATCAGATTCGAGGCAAAGCACACATTTTTTAAAAAAGTTGCTAGACACACAAACTGCTTCAAAAACATAACCCTGTCTTTGTCAACCAAACACCAGCTCATGATTGGCCATTACATGCATTCATCAGGCTGTAGCAAAGCCACTTTTGAGGTTTCACGAGTCTCGGCAGTCCCAGTAGAACTTCTCAAACGTGAAATTGCACATTGTCTTGCTGAAAAGTACCCTGACACAGCTGTAGTTAGCCTTGCCCAGAGTGTGTCTGTTGCAGGCATCTACTACAGGAAGGGCATGTTAATAGTACATGGATCACTGGGGGGTCTGCCAGAGTTTGCTGAAATCCTGCAGATGTGTATTTTGGCAGATTCGTTGGTGTTTATAGTAAAAAAACTGAGCTCGTGGTACACTGAACACTATGGATCCTTCAAAATTGACCCATCTCCAAAGGAAATTTCTCTTGTTGCACATGAGGATCTGGTGGATTGTTATCCACTTTGTGACTACCAAGTCGGAGCTTCTCGCATGGTTACATTAAAGAGATACATACACTGTTCAGGTAATTTTAATGTCCATGTTGCCGATTTAATTTTTGTGCTGTATAGCAGTTCTTCTCAAAGTTTGGTTCTTAAAAATAGTTGGACCAGAACTTAAATCTACTCGGATATGTTTCAAGCCTTGTAAAAATACTAGAAAAAAAATTGTGCTGCAAAATTCTGAATACCACTAAAAAAATGTAACATGTACTGAAGTTTGGGAACCACCTGCTCATGTTCTTGCACTTATTTTTTAGAGTAACAGTTGGAGATTGGGACATCAGAAATGACAGCCCCAACAAAGCTTCTGATAATCCTGGGGGAGAACAACGCACTCAAGTTAACCCTTCCTTTGGGGATACCAAAGAATGTTAACGAGCTCAAAGCGGAGATTGAAAATCAGTGCGGAGTTTCTGAACAGTTCAGATTGCAGTACATGGACACAGATTTTAATCAGTTCCTTAACATGACATCCACATTTGATCTAAAAGACATGGACAAAATAAAAGTGATTAAAACAGGTGTTCCAGAAACATCCACTGGTAGTAATGAAAGCAGTGTGTCCTCATTTAACTTGGGTAGCCCCTGCTCTGGCCACAACCCTGATTATGACACAGATATACTGTCATCGCCAGAATCCAGGTCATCAAGCTCCTCGAGCTCAGCAAACTCCACGCTGGCCACTGGACTTTCGCATACCTGAGTTTAGCTTCGATGTAGAGCTGCAATTGACAAAAGGCAACCAGGAATTCCAAGCCAATGGAACACTTTTAACCCTAAAACCAAAGCTCAAGTCTGACATTTTAGAGAGCTTGTCTTCAGAAATTATGAAGTACAAAGCTTACCCTTCAGACAGCAATCTTAGTGATGTTTGCCAAGCTTTGGTTGTAAAGCATCCATGCTTGAAAGAGAAGGGTTCAGAAACTGGATTTTCTGCATGGAAGATCAGTTTGAAGTATAAAATGTCAAACTATCGTGGAAAACTGAAGAACTTAGGGTGTAGTGAGTTGGTCATCAATTCTCTCAAAAGAAGAGGGAACAGTAATGTGCATCCCAACCAAGTCAAGAAACCCAGGAGAGCAGAGGTGAATTTCTGCCCTGATTATCCAGCTGGAGAAACCCGAGAGAGTCAGGAAGAAGAAAGGTTGGTGCTGCTTTCAGAGTTCAAGAAGAAGAACAACAATGAAACCATCAAAGCAAAAATGGCCCAAACCTTTCCTCACCAGAGGCAAGAAATTCTTCAGGACATGCCCTTCGTAGCTGACTTTAAAAGCCGATGGCCAGCTCTTTTTTCTCCACGTGAGGTAACTGAATCAGTTGATCTGCAAATGCACTCCACATGCAATATTTTAAACCCATCACGCTAAACATTTGTTTATTTTACAGATAAATGCTGAATTCCAGCGCATCACTACGATCCCGCTAACATCCACATTTATGGCACAGCTGGACAACAACACAACCAAACTGACCAAAGTCTTCAGAAACAAGGGAGGAACATCTGGACGCAAGATCACAGAAATCATGGCTGCAATTGATGAGGTTTGGAATTAATTTTTTTCAATGCTTCATTCCCTCTTTTAATACATATGATTTTGTTGTCTCCTTCTATTGTAAGGTAAAGTTTAATGTTGGTATTATGGGATTGTTTATTCTTTGTCCTTTTCATGATAGTGTTGTCACAGTAATAAAGTTTTAAGTTGATTTGGATACTTTATAAAAAAAATTGCCAGAATTAAAAGCTGTTTTTACAGGACAGTAGCGTTTCCAAAACGGGATTTGCCGCGGCTCCCTGGGGAGAATTTTGGCATTTACAGTAGAAAAGCTGAAGCTAGAATAAACTGCCATCAGGCACCTTTCAAACCAAGACGGGATAAAGGGAGGTCTCTGAGCTTAGTACTACAACTGTTTTTTCATTTGTCCTTGCAAAACCTCCTGTTCAAGTCCTCCAAACACACCCACGTCACCCCGCTTCTCTTCCAGCGTCACTGGCTGCTGGTCAACTTCAAGGTTCATTTCAAGATCCTGGTTCTGGTCCTTAGGGCCTTACATGGACAAGCACCATCATACAATGGAGATCTTCTCAGTCCCAACACCCCCAGCAGGTCCCTGAGGTCCAGTGATCAAAGCCTGGTAGTGCACAACAGTCTAAAGACCAAAAGTGACAGATCATTGCTGCTGTGGCCCCCAAACTCTGGAACTCTCCTCCTAAGCCTTAGATCAGTGGACTCAGTGGTTTACTTTAAAAAAAAAATCCTCTGTTCAGGCTGGCTTTGGTGTGACCTCTTGTTCATCCTCTTCCTCACTGGATTCTTCATGCTGCTGTTTTTGGTCGGGTTTCTGTTTTTTTTTGGGATCCTGTGGTTACCTTTTTTTGCTCGTCACATTTTTTCAAATGATAATGTTCCTTCTTTCCTTAATTTTTTTTATTTTAAATTTTGTTGTTCTTCTGTAGTGTGTCATGGACTTTTTTTCTCAAAGCATTATATACATTTATTTTGCTGAAGTTAACTGAAAATGTCTTTAAAGTTTAGCTAAGTAAAATTTGCTTTTATGTTTTACAGAACGACACAGTTGCAATGAGAAGAGTGTGTACGCTGAAAGGACTTGCAGTCTACCTCAATGAAGATCCAAACAGCTTGATCAAAGAATATCAGGCAAGTAATCAAATAGAAACAATTTCCAGTAATAAAAATTTAACTGACGGTAATTTTTCCTCACACACATTCATTAGATTATAACAAAAAGTTAAAATTAGAACATTATTGGAGATATAAAAGCACAAGCTTATGCGGGAGTGACCCTTGCCATTACAGTTGGGGTGTAATGTGGGCTGAGTGTACTGTCTTTCTGCTTTGTTGTTCTGCCGTGTAATCTAGATGATGGACCAACACCTCTCATCTCGCTCTGAGCTGTCTACTGTTTTGCAGCTTAAAGGGATATTCCACCCCAAAGTGAAAATTGGTCTATTACCATATTACCCAGAGTAAGATAAGTGAGAAAAAATAATTTTGTAACCAGTGCAATAATTCTCCTGATCCGGCAGCAGTCTATTTGCTTTTGCCTAGCATTTAAAAAATGGAGTGAATGGGAACTATAAGCATTTTGGTTGCAAATGACTCTTTAATGGTACGAATTATTCCTGGTGAGCTCAATAATCATGTCGACTTTAAATGAAAAGTAATAAGTAACTTGAAGGATTTGGAGGAGTAGATTTAGACTTGGGAATACATTATGGTTACCACATACAACACTGTAAGCCGCCGCTGCATGGTGCATGGATATTCGAATATGTGTTTATTTATGGAAACCAGAGGCTTTTTCAACCACTGTTGTTGTATCCAAGTGCTATGCCATGGCGGGTTACAGGGTGCTTTGGCGTAACCGTAATGTAGGCCCAAGTCTAAATCGCCTCCTCCTGCAAATCCGTCGTGTTACTTTTTACTTTTCATTTGCAGTCGACATGATTATTGAGCTCACCAGGAACAATGGGTATAAGATCAGAAATGTACTGTGCTGGTTACAAAATGCTTTTTTCTCACTTATCTAACTCTTGGCAATTTATGGTAATAGACAAATTTCCACTTTGGGTGGAATATCCCTTTAATTGATATGAAACCCTGCAACTTGTATTATTATGTTTATTTACTTATTAATTTTTTTAGGATGTGGACTTCCATGAGGCCGAAAGTGAAATGGAGAAGACGCTCATTGGCATCTACGTCATCAAACCAGAAGGAGAGCGTGACCTTGACCCGGCAGAAGACATTGGTATCATAATTGAGGGTGTCGCTGTGCTCAGAGATCTTCCTGATTTTGCCACTGCTGTTGTGTTGTTGTTCGGCCTGATCTACACTTTAAACATGAGCTACCCATCCAACCTCAGGTACACTTTTGAGTTTTTTCAGAAAGTACTGATGGGACTTGATGCTAAGAAGCTATCAAACAAAGTTCAAGTGCTCAGAAACAAACTCCTTGAATAAAGAGGAGGAAGCGGGAGGCCCTTATTGCTTAACTTAGTTTGAATGCTTTACGTTCAGGTATAGTTAAGTTGTTCATAAACACTTTTTTTCATTGTCAGTACTGTTTCTTGGGAACATTCACCAGTTTTAGAGAACAATAATGTTCATTTGCATTTTAGCAAAATACTGTTACTTAAAAAATTGGTGTTGCACTTCTTCTACTGCTACTTGACAACATACAGAAAATGACAGACATTTTAAAAAGTTCTAGCGGTTAGGCCGCTGTGATTTGATATTTCAAAGAATGTGACATTTGGCAGCTGTCTGCAACTTGGGATGTAACCATAACTTGAAAAACTGAGTAGCACTGTTTTACAGTACAGTTTTTGAACAAAACAGCCAATTTTCACTGTTTTAAATGAGTTTAGTTTGCTCTTTCATGCTTATCAGTGTTTGAAAATAATTCCTGAAACGTCCTGTAAAATGTAGGATTTTTTTTGATAATTTGGATGCTTTCTGGACCAGTTGAAAGACAAGTTGGTTAGCACTTCACTGATCTTTGAAGTAAAATATTGTTTTATGCACAAAGTATTTAGTTAAAGTTGTAACAAGTTGTCTGCATTGATTGCACTTTGTGTTAAGCTACGGCTCTACAGTCTTTTCGGTCTGTCAACAAGTATTTAATATGCACTGAATGTGCTTAGTAAAGACAGGACTTTGTTGGATCATTTTTTTTAATCATTTTAGTTTGACGACAAGTTGGTTAGCACTTTATACTGATCTACATTTTCTGCACAAAATATTCACTTGGAATTTGTAACAAGTTGCATTGATTGCACTTTGTGTTAAGCTGTTGTGCTTGGAAAAGTATTTTATATGCACTGAATGTGCTTATTAAAGGCAGGATTGTGTTTGATAATTTGGGTGCTGTCTTCATTTCTTCCTAAAAGATCTCCCTAAGATTTACTTAAAAATGTTATGTCAAGTGGTTCCACATAACTGCTTTAAGTAACTTTTAAGAAACTTTGCTATTTTGTATGGAAGTAACCAGTGTAAATGATTTATTTGTAATTGTATTGAATAGAAATTACTTAACAATTTTATATAATTCAAAAGTAACAAAGTTATGTAGCAGCTACATAACAGTTTTACAAAGATACTACCTAACCAGGTTATGTCCTTCTAAAGCAGAAAAGTTATGTACCAGCTAAGTAACAGTATTACAAAGATATTGCCTAAACAAGTTATGTAGGCTTAAAGCAACAAAGATAAGTATCAGCTAAGCATTGCAATTAAGTTACATTTAGCCAATACACTTACGTAAATCTAACTTAACAGTATTGAGTTCAAACTAAGTAACAACATTTCTTAAAAGTTACTTAAAGCAGTTGTGTGGAACCACTTGACATAACTTTTTTAAGTAAATCTAATGTTTTATTTTTTTGAGTGTATGCATCACGTGATAGAGTGGCGTGTGAGACCTGTCGGTGGTCTGGTTGAGCATTTGGAGCTTCGCTACCAACCCGGCATTTCATTTTCGACAAAGTTATCCCCGAGAGAAGTAAAGCAAGTGTGTAAGTCCATCTCTGAATGTTTGTAAAGCATTCCCACCTTAAGCTTAACAACCGATATATGGAGCGACTGCCTCTTCTCTCTCTCCCTCTCTTGCTGCTACTTCAATCATGAAACTGATCAATGATCAGCTGATCGGCTTTTCTGCCGTGAGTCCATCTCTCTTGTTTGTTTTTGCCCACTTTGCACCAGAAAGAGGAAACCAGCGGATAAACAACAGCAGCACGTTTAAACTTGATAAGCTGTTGTTAGAATTTATTTAATATTACTTTCTACACCAGGATCTTTTTCTATGTAGCTGATGGCTGGTAACTGTGCAGGGGCGGATCTAGCAAAGTTTAGTCAGGGGGGCCGATAGGGCATTAACAGGGAAAAGGGAGCACAAAGACATACTTTCCTTTCTTATTCTCATTTAAAATGTCTAGCTTTTAATAAATAATTATCTGACACCCAAAGTTTTAATTTGATGTAAAATGAATAGAAGTCCATTACTGTATATAGTAACTATTAAGTCTAATACCAGAATAGGAAGGATGGTGTAGGTTTAAGTTTATTAGATTGGTCAGTATTGCTGAACTATGCAATTTTGCATACAGGTATAACAGAATAGCTTTAGTGTTGTTGTTGTTTAAACTTGAGTATGAACTTATACAAAATGCAGCAAGATATTAAAAAACAGTTTTATTGATTAAAAAACACTATATCGGATTCATATCGGTATCGGCAGATATCCAAATTTATGATACGGTATCGGACATAAAAAAGTGGTATCATGTATCTAATATAAATATAGGGTAACGGAATACAGTTTGCATCTATTCAGAAGCAAACAGCTGCCTGTCATCATCTGAAATGCCACATAGGGGGAAATCTCACTGTTTATATTTCTCATTTCTTCATGCACTGTGCCTGTTTATTAATTACCATGTTGGTAACGAATCACCAGCAGAACTTTCCACTCCTATTGTCACATTTTTTTGCAATTGCAGCATCAGGCTGTTTTTTTTTTTCTGCTTAGCACATCTATCTGCCCTTTGCATAAAATAAAATAATACATGAACACAAAATGCAATTAAGAAGTGACTCAGTTTAATTCTGACATGGAGATGAGAGGAAACAAAAACACTCAAAACAAGTGTTTTTTTTCTGCAGTTATCTCTTAGTAAATGAATTCACGTGGACCTACGTAATTAATTGTTTCACTGAAAACTTATCAGCAAGTTAATTAATAAAAATAATCTTTCAGGTAAAATTCTGATCCTTTAATGGCTCCTTCCTTTGAGTTTGTTCTCTTAAATACTGATACAGTAGGAGTATGATATTATAGTCACTGATTATTTTGTGAAAGCATTTCTGATGGACATTCCTTCAGCGTTACACTGAACCAGCTTGCTTGATCTAACAGTATTAGCCTGCCTTCAACAGTATTGGGACAATATGACAATGAGCAAAAACAACAAATATCCAGCTGGCACACTTGGTAATTAATCCTGGCTCAGCCTCCCTCTGCCGAGCAGTAGAGCAAAGGCTAGAAGGCAGGATCCCTTTGTTAAGCTTTGACCACACAAGTCACCTCACCGGCCCTCCCGAAGCGGGGAAATGCCAACTTTGGAGTATTAAGAAAACCAATAGCCTTGTTGACATGAACACGGAGGCCTAACCCCCGCAGCCTCTTCATATGAAGCATTGATTTTTCTGTCCAGCTGCAGCATTGAACCCATTCATTCTCTATGGCCAACTCACACACTCACACACACACAGGACTGGCTAAATTCCTCTCTCATCTTCTCAGTCTTACCTTGGGGGTGAAAAGTTGAGGATTAAAGTCACCCCTCCTCTTCCAGGTTTCACCACACACAGACATACTTACAGAAACATGTGGAATGACCACTTTCATGGCACCAGAAACATGACAACAAACCAGAAAAAGCAATGGCAGATAGCTGTGCCTCCCTGATCTGGGGCTGTTGGAGGTCTGGGCTTCTTCCTTCTCATTGCCACCAGGCATTGCTCATAACAGATCATCTGACTGTTGACGTTTTCTCTTCAATAGTGTAAACACAGTAAAATATTATTTTAGATGTAATTATTCATCTAATGAAGATGCTAGAACATGGTCTGGATCATTCCAACCCACTTTAACCCCTGTGTATTAGTTCTTTGTTGGATTTTTTTTTCCTTGAGAAGACAAATTTCAGTTAATGTTCATCTGCTGTATATAGTATTTTAGGACTCAAACTTCTTCTCTGGTTTCCTCAGAATTTTTAAGGACACACTGCACACCATGTTGATATATGCTGACTTTACAGTTAACAGCTTTTTGGAAATCCCCTTGTTGGTACAAAAATCCCATTTTATGTATTCCAGCTCTGTTATTGTTGGTATTTTTCATACAATCAGCTCAAGAAATGGGAACAAATGAAGTGTCTTGTGACAGGCTGCTGGGAACAAAAAGTCTAAAGATATAATTTAAAACAGATTCTTTGCCAAGTTGTCTCTTATGTTTAGCCACAACACTGGTTCATCCCATGAGTTAGCAGCCTTCTTTCAAAAGTGTTTGGTTCAATAAAAATTGAATTTATCTGATCATAGAGCAAGAATTCCTGATCATTTTTTTCTACTCTGGGGTCATTATGATGTCACAGAGATGGAATATTCTTGTGTGGTCCTTTCAGGCACAGAAGGTGCACCCACCTCGTGGTCAAACTTTCTGTTTATGAAGGGCAGCCAATTAGAAGAATGTTTTCTTCAAGGGAGAGCTGCTAAAATGGCTTGTTTCTAAGCGAGGGCCTGCACCAAGCATCGGGATAAAATAAAATACGATTGTTTTGAGGTGGGAGTCATGCAAAGCTACTCAGAACAATATAAGAATAAAACTGTGGAGCTGAAATGAGCTGAGGTCACCTTTAGAAAAAATACAAATTGGCTGCAGTGGAGGTGGAGATATGAACTCTGAGGTATCAGAATAAAAGAACAAACAGGTCCACTTCAGGGGGAGGGTATGGAGGTGATGAAGCTATAGCCTAAATTTTAGGAACTGTAGGTTTCATGGTCAGCCATGAAGACTATAATGGGGCGCATCTAGTTTTCTCATTCTTGGTCATTATTCTGTTATTTTTTAAGTGAACAAAGAGTTTCTTTCGACACCCTTTTTTCTGACTTATTTTGACCTTTATTAAATAACTACACACATGCACAGGCTAAGTTGTACAACTGTTAATATAAAGGTATTAGCATGTGATGCAAGAAGAGAAACTCATCAAATCAAAGGCTGGAATAAAAGAACTATCATTTGCTCCCTTACCACCAGCACATTAGTAAAAGCACAATATCACAACTGGTTCATCTCGCTTCAGGCCTCGCTGTGAGACATTATCAGACATTAGCATAGGGAGAGCTAACAAAGAAAGAAGGAGAAGGAAATTAAAAAAGAAGCACATTTTCAAAGCATCGGTGTACCCAGTGTCATTAAACATTTATGGAAGTCTTCCCTTTCTGTGATGAGCAGCTTGGTTTAAGCAGAGACGTGCTGTGGAACATATCAGGAGGAAAAGTCATAGTTTCAATTAATTTTTCTGTGGCATTTAAAGAAACAGGCAAATTCATGTATACTTTGCTTGTTTAGTGAATTAGCCATTAATTGAGCTACTGTAGTAAACAGCCACAGTTTACATAAAACATTCCAGTATACTGAAATCAATTAAAGATGCAGGGAACAAGATTCTGATGTAAATATGGAAAAGTAAAAACTTCAATATTGCACATTTACATATGAAGTGCTACACTCCTGTATTATTTTAGGCTCCTTACCTCACTGACTACATAACCTTCTGTACCAACTCCATTGCCCATGCTGACTGTCCATTGTTACCCAAATAGCAAGCCGTGGGTGACCAAGGACATCAAAGCACTCCTCAATGACAAAAAGAAGGCCTTCGGAGCAGGCAATAGAGAGGAGGTGTGAATGGTTCACGTATTAAAGGGCAATATCAGAGACTAGATACTTACCTGTAGTCAGCCTGCAATCCACAAACAGCTCTCTCTCCCTCCTCATCCATATTGCACCATAGTCTCCTGTAAAAGTCCTGACACCCCTCTCCCAACCAACATGTTCACACATGACCAGGTTCAGTGACAAATGAGAAGACTCCACTCAGGCAAGCCTGCTGGACCAGACGGGGTGAGTAATGCAATGCATTTATATGGATTGCATTTATATAGCGCTTTTCGAGACCCTCATAGCACTTTACAATTCCACTATTCATTCACTCTCACATTCACACACTGGTGGAGGCAGCTACAGTTGTAGCCACAGCTGCCCTGGGGCAGACTGACAGAAGCGAGGCTGCCATATCGCGCCATCGGCCCCTCTGACCATCACCAGTAGGCGGTAGGTGAAGTGTCTTGCCCAAGGACACAACGACTGAGACAGACAGAGCTGGGGATCCAACCGATCGAAACCTTCCGGTTACAAGATGAGCTTCCCAACCCCCTGAACCACGGTCGCCAAACACCTGCGACCCCCCAGCTTTCTTTCATAAATTGTTCATGTTGAGTCTGAGTCTGCAAAATTCAACCTTTTAGGCCAACCCTGCTGGGTGATAACCTGACAGCAATGCAGGTGGATGCCACTCTTGTGTCCTGGATTATTGATTACGTGACAGGAAGACCACAATATGTGCACCTTGAACAACACAGGGGCACCACAGGGGACCATCCTCTGCCCTTTCCTCTTCACCATCTACACAACAGACTTCAGCCACTGCACAGAGACCTGCCATCTTCAGAAGTTTTCTGATGACTCTGCGGTGGCTGGATACATCGGTGAGGGTGATGAGTCAAAGTACCGGGCTGTGGTTGATCCTTTGTCACGTGGTGCAAGGAGAATCAACTGCAGCTCATTGTGGGAAAGCCCAAGGAATTGATTGTGGACAGGAAATCCTTGACCCCTGTTTCAATCCAGGGGGTCAATGTGGAAATTGTGGAAGACTATAAATACAAATAGTCCATCATATGCACTCAGATAAATATCACAAACTATAAATCATCATTGTTTCACTGTTCATCCAAACATCAGTAAAACATTCGTAGCATGTATCCAACTGATTACATAGACTCTAACTCTAGAGCTGTTTTCCCTTTTTTGTTGGTTATCACATCACATCCATCCACTGATGTTGCTTTCTGAGTTAAATCTGCTCAGTCAGTTGTTTCCTCATTCTTCTTTCTGGCTTTTGGGGTGCACTACAACAAACATCATCTGCTTCCATCTCACCCTAACCCTAACATCCTCCTCTGTCACACACACCTTCACTATCCATGTATTTTCTCTGAGGTCTTCCTCCTTTCCTCTTGCTTGGATGCTCCATCTTCATCATCCTTTGTCCAGTATATCCAATCTCCCTCCTCTGCACACTTCCAAATCATCTCAGCCTCTCTGACTCTAAGCTGTCCCTCTGATGGACTCATTTCTTGCCGATCCTGCTCACTCCAGCTTAGACCCCACCGTCTACAAACCATCTTGTAAGGCTTCCCTTTCACTCTTGTGGCTTGCCTTCTATCATAAACCACATCTGACACTCGTCTTCACCCACTCAACACTGCTTGGACTCTTTTCTTGACCTCTCTTGAGCACTGCCTTTTTTTTGGATGGTGGGTATTTATTTACATTAACTCTGCTACTTGCATGCTCATGATCACACCTGTCTCCCTCTCTTTCAAACACATATTCTATCTTGTTCTACTGAGTTTCTTTCCTTTTTTCTATTGAGCATACCTCAAAGTGATAAAAGGACGCACCTAAACACAGCATTACAAGACACTCGAGTGTTTATTTACAACATATATTTTTCTTTTCCACACATTCTGGTCAACTTTTCCACTGCCATGTAAAATAATGCTAAAGCAGGAAAATACAAAAGAAGTGTCACGACTCAAAGCCAAGATGGCGTTTACAATGAAAGCAAAAACTTGGCGTTAGTCTGGGAAGCCGTGAGTGAAGTAGTGTCTGCAGGCATGGTGACACTCTGCACCGAATTGAGGAGAGACTGATTAGAATCACAGATCTTCAAGACGACCTTAGAAATCAAATGGAGGAATTTGGTGCTGAAATGAATAATAACATTCAGGAATTGGTAAACAGGATCAGTCAAATGAATATCCTTCCAAAATTACTATACTTATTCTTGTCACTTCCTGTAGAAATTCCACAGAAATAGTTCAGAGAATGGAACAAATGTGGGTGAAAGTGGTCAATGATTACAAACTACAAAAATAGATAAAATTTTTAAGGTGGCCTGCCCATGATGCTGGTTTTAAGCCACCAATACAAGACAAGATACGGACAGTGGGTTCACTGCAGTTTTACATCTATATATTCAATATATAATTTAGGGAATAGCAATGGTCTGGTTCCACACTTTAAAAACAGTCTTTTTCCACCCAATGTCACACTTCTTTATTGCTCCCAAGCAGAAGTCAAAACAGATGGGGACTGGAGAATGCTGCCTAACTGGTCCAGGCGCTTGTCGATGTGGAGCATGGGATAAGCATCAAACTGTGACACTTCATTGTGGTAGTCAACACAAAACCATATAAACCCATCTTTCTTTGCCACAAGAACTATGGGCTACACCATGAAATGTGTGACTCTCCCAATACTCCCATCTTTAGCATTTCAGGCAAGTCCTTCTGAATAATTAATCTCTTATGTTCAGGTAATGTGTAGGGCCATGAACACACCATCGGGCTTTGGTGTGTTTCAATCCCTGGTGCTTTGTGAGAGTGGTAAACCAGGGCCACATCTGCAAAACACAAAAGGAGAGAATTCCAGTGTTCCTGGGACACCTCCCACACTGCAAACAACAGACGGTGTAACCAGTGACCCAGTTGCGTTCATCCTCATGAATGAAATTATGAATCATGGATTTTAAACTCTTATTTAGCCGCTCCATCAGCCCGTCACTCTGGGGGTGGTACACTGTGGTCTGAGCAGATGCCCAATTAATGCCCAATAATTCATACAGTTCTTTTAGTGTGTTAGACGTTAACAATGTGCCCAGGTACGTGAGTATCTCTTTCAGGATGGCAACTCGGGAGATGATCAGAAACCTGCTGGACCTGGGCCAATCCATTCCCAGAATTAGGGAGTGTATCAGGAGTAGGTAACTGTAGCCTTCAGTTTATATGTTTTGCTCTTATATTTTATTTACACTGGGACAATTGGATATCTGTGAATGTCACCATTCACCTACCTGACCTCCACCCACTCTGCCCCAACAGTGCCCCCAGCCAAATCCGGGATCCACCATAGCCTGGTGTATACAGAACAGCTGACTGACCTCAGAGTGCAGTCGCAGCAGAAGTGTCCCAATCACCTGCATCTCCAGCACTTCTGCTTCAACTGTTACAACTGCGGGTGTGGTACAGGATCCATAGTCACCAGGCCCTGTGGGAAAATGTGTCCCCTAAACTGGGGAAGATAAAACACAAAACACTAGGTACAAAGAAAAAAAACAATACAAAAACCTGGAACTGGGGATAAGAGACCTGAGAAACATGAGGGAAAGTAAGCAGATGGACCAACAACAGACAGCAGAGAACAGAGGACGAAATACACATGGACAACCACCTTTTGTATTTATTTGTGTTCCAGTTTAGCTCATCTAGTTAGTTTCTAGATTGCTGTTTAGTCCTTTTTTTTCTTAGTTCCTTTTGTCATCTTCCCCTATACTAACTCTCTCTGCTTCGTGCATCTGCCTGTCATGTTTCATGTCTGTGTGGTTCTTGTTGTCAAGTTTGTGTCATGTCTACGTCTCCATGTTTCCTGTTTTATTTTGGAGGAGTCTACTGTGCCTTTGTCATTGTATTTAGTTTCACTTCCCCTGTCCTGTCATTATGTTCATGTCTGTCAGCTGCTTTCCCCATGTGTTACCACTTCCCCAAATCAGATCCTGTGTATTTAAGTCCTCTGTTTTCAGTGTGTCATTGTCAGGTCATCTATTTTAGTCAGAGTGTTTCATATTTTTCTTAATTTTTTGAGTTTCCATGTTTTTTTCACGTGCCATCATCCCACTAAAGGATCGCCTTTTGTTCAAACATCAACTCGTCTCCTCAGTGTCTGCTTCTGGGTCCAATCAACAAAACACACCAGCGTACCCCGCTGTGACAAGCGCCTCTAGCTGGTTGTCGTACCACAGCTCGGGTTTCTGCACCACAGTGATATAAGGACACAACTTTGCAAAACTTGACACTTGAGTCTTTATTTACAGTGGTTTTTGTCTTTTACACAGGTCAGCTTTTGAGCTGTCGCACACCAGCTTACTCCACACACAACTCCCTCTAGGGACAAGATCCACAAACTGTTTTTACTAGAAGACTACTTTTTAAATCTATACATTTTGCATAATTTCTGCATCTCACCATATGATTTATGCTGCAGTCTCAGTGTGAGCTGCACAATGTGATTATTCTGAGTATATGCACAGTCTGAACTTCTTGTTCCTACATGCGTGGTTAGTGATGTGGCCTCACAGTAGGAAGGTTCTGGGTTTGAATCTGCTGCTCATATAAGGAATCTGTTGACGTACTGAGAAAAAAGAGACTTTTCACTTGCCAACTACATGTAGAGAGAAACTGATGTCTTTATAAGGATTTATAGTAAGTCATTCATTATTTACCTTTTATCCAAGTCTCAACAGCAACCTTATAAGCAGATGTCCAGACCTCCCTCTCCCAACCACCTCCTCCAGCTATTCTGGGGAGACACTGAGATGTTCCTTAACCAGGACAAAGACTTAAGCTCTCCTGTGTATGCTGGTCAGTCCCGTGTCTCCTCCCAGTTGGACATCAGAAGTCTCACCTACGAGGCATTCAGCCACATACTGAACCACCTCACACACACACGCTCCCCTCAGAGTCCCTGCTGAGTGACTAAGCCCAGACCCCTGATCTCAGCTTAAATATATATACTATAATGGTCAGCAGTAAAGAAAAAACTATGTTTAATGTCTGATTAATGATAAACATGAAAACTGCAGTGCCAATGAGGTGCAATTTTCTTCCTCATTAACAACTTTGTTTTGTCTTTTTTTTCCGTTGTCTAAGTTTTCTCATTCTGTTCTCAGGATCACACAATAAGAAAAACCCCCTCAAACTAGTATCCTGTGGCAAATGTTAGTGGTGCAATAACAAGGATGTGATGAGGATTTAGACTGCATAATTGTTTTGGAGTTGCAGACCTCGTGAAAAGTATTAATTTATTTTATTTTTCCTGCCTCTCTCTTGAAAATGCTGAATTGACCAAATAACAGATAGGATGCATTTCTGCCCTGGGATATTTATCCCTGGAAAATTGTGGAAAATCCCGGGAAAAGTGGAGATTGTGTGATCTCTTCTAACTGTGACAGAGGAAAGAAAGAGAATGCCAAAGGAAAGCAGAAACTGTAATCACAGTATGCTTGAGGGAAATGTATGCAACTCGGAAGGAAAAAAGGAACCATTACATCCAGAGACTTGCCATTGTGAACAACTGAAGGGAAACTAGTGCTGCACTTTCAGTAATCAAAGCATGTCGCAGTGCGACCATAGGGACAGCATGTTAATGCAGCTTAGTCTCTAATGCACAGTTTGACTAGGTGTTTCTTTGGTTCTCTGTGTACTGCTGCTGTTACACTGTGGAAACATACATCTGGAATTAGGCTCATTCCCATGAATATGAAGTGCTCCTTGATCTACGTCAAAGCAATACAAAGTCATGTTTTAAGCATGCTCTCCTATTTAGTCCCATTTTACCTTTTGATAAATCCACGGAGCATAAATAATCTGCTGTCCTCTTCAGTACTAAAAAGCATTTTAATTTTTTTAGCTTGTTATTTTGGTTCTCCTACACTGCTTCTAAAATCAGTATTTGCAGGAATATATCTGCAAAGCACACAAATGATTTAAACTGAGCTTGAGGAGCTGTTGATGTCTGTGTTGGTGTTTTCTGTGTGGCTAAGCCGACAGACCACAAATTTGAAGACTGGGTGCAGGAGGTAACCGATGACCACTGTCACATTACTCTCAACATATGCTCATTACTGTCTGGACACAGATTGAGCTTCATTATGATTTTTATTGAAGTAGTTCTCAATGACGAAAAAGCAATCAAGGAAACAAATCATCGGATGCACAAAAGTTATTTTCATCTTTATTCCCTCCTTCCGCCTGTGGCATTAAAGCTACTCACTCTTGAGTGCCAACAAACTGCTTTTTTCAAACAAACACCAATTCTCTTTTCTTTCTGATGGGGCACTGAACCTTTCCTCAGTGGTGTATGCACCAGCAAACATGCTGATACGATCTTAAAGGTCATGTTCTTTTCACGCTGACAGAGGCCTTCCAAAACTTTGACGAGGGGGTCCCTCTAAAGGATAGCACTGCTACACTGCAGCAGCTGCAGCAGCTCAAGCCAAAGCCAAACTGATTAATGCTCTGCATCAAAAATTCTTTTTCCTATTCAACCTGTATTTCCAAGGTTCAGCCATGCTGAACCAGGATGGATGGTCTTACCTACGGAGGTGTATAGGCATAAGATGATTATCAGTGACAAGCAGCACTACTTTCCAGCTGTGTAAAATTAACCAAAGTTAAGCAGACATCCATCCATAAGTAAACCTTCAGATAGTGGAGAGAGGATTCAGGCTTTGAGTGAACTTTAAAGTTAAATTAGAAAGTCATTATTAAATTATTTTTTTTAACGTTTTCTTTTAGAAAGTGAAAGGCCTGGCGTGCAGGTGATTTCTGTGTGTGTGTGTGAAATCTCAGTCTAAATCTTCTTGTGTGCTTGTGTCAGAGTTGGACAACTCTCCTCGACAGCTCCTCTCTTTCCTGCCTTGTTTTTAAAAGGCAACCATAATGGCCGGTAAGGACAGCCTTAAGAGCTGCTGGCAGCTTGAAGCTTGACGCAACCAAAGGTCATTGATTCCCCCCTCTACAGTGCAGCTCGCTGCCTTTTTTTTTTTAAACAATTCATCGAATTTTGGCATTTTGTGAACACACACAGGACAGCTCACCGACAAGCCGACCTTGACAGCGAATTGGATAAATAAACCTTCAATTTAGCTGCTCTCCTGCACTCCTTCCTCAGCACAGCTCGCCAGCTCAGGCAGCGAGTCCCACCGGGAGCCTTCACCTATCCATATCGCTCAGCCCACGCTCGGCTTGGTGCTTCCCTGCCTCTTTCCTGGCCTGTCTAACCAAGCTGCCCTCAGTGCTGTGACAAACACGGCCTTAAAGATAAGCTAACAGCCCCCTTGCGCTCCAGTCAAAGTCAATCCTCCCTCTGCGTCTAAAATTTAATGCCAATTCAATCCCTCAGGCTCATCCATCCCATTTTCACAGCTGACACCTACCCTCCGCCTTCACCACAAACACATGCGCTGACATGCATACAGCCGCACACTCCTCCATACCTATCAGATGGGCTGCAGCATCCTGTGGGAGAGGCAGGCAGTGAGAGCATTACTCCATAACACGTAATGACATGGCATTTAATGATACTGTCCAAAATGATCGGGGCCTGCTGCTCTGCATGGAGGCCAAGCTGCCCTGCTGCGCCGGATAAGCTCGGCTGGACCTGAGTGTGTGTCACCACGTGTGTGTTATTTCCTACCACAGCAAAGGCAATACTGTATCTTTCACTCGTCCTGTCGCCTGATGGGATGTGACACTTACCTCCACTGCACACTGCCATCGCTCCTCCATCACCTCACCTTTGCATCTCCTCCTGCTCTTCTTTTTTCTTTTCATTTGTTCTGCTGTCCTCTCTCCTCTGCTTCTCTTTTCAGGTTTCCTTTTTCTTGTAACACAGAGGTTTCCTCGAACAGTAATTCAGCGTCTAACCACTGTCAGTATTGTGTTCATAGTAGAAATGTCTCAGAAAGAATATGTAAAAGAGAATAGAAAGCTGCACTCATCCACCCAATGAAAAAAACACACGGTCTTCAGGTGTTCTAAAAACATTAATTCTAATTTCACTTATGATTTTCTAGAATTATGTAAACAAGATAATCACAGTACAACTTTATTTATTTTTGCTGCAACAGTCTCCTGTTGTTAACTTGTCAGTCACAGCCATTACCTTTCACTCACATTTTAGTTCAGCTTGAGGAAGACGACCTGGAGAGAGCTTGAAGTCAGCAAGATCTGACTGAAGGAAGTAAAAGTTAAAGGTGTTTGTAGGTGAACTTGTGAAAGGAACATTAATAGTTGCAATTGCCTTTGTCTCCAGGTTGTTGAGGGTCATGGTTTTGGCCCTGTCAGTTTCCCAGATATCCCACTGTGTCCCAGGTTGTGGTACAAAAAAAATCCCCTCAGGATGATTCTTTACATCTTTTATCACTTATTATATTCTGAGGGTCAGGCAGTGAGGTGATGGGATCTCAACTCCCATTTCATGTAATTGTCATGTATTTCTGTATTTCAGTGATTCTTGAGATAAGGGACAAAACATGTCCGGCAGCTAAAACCCAATTTTGTGGTTAAAAGTATGCATACAAGTGTTAACCCAACTGCCTAAAAGACAAACCAAGGAAATTTTATATACAACAAAAATATGATTTAGCATTTTTTATACATATTTATTTATTTTAAATGGTACAATACATTACCAGTACCTTAAAAATCCATTGTCCAGAAGCACGTGTGATAATATTAAAATACAGAAAAATAAATTAAAAGTAATGTAAAATTAAATATCATGGCTCTCGTCACTAAGTATTTAAGTCAATACCTTATATAATATCAAAATATGCAATTGAAAATTTATTTTTACATATTATTTAAGTGATTAAAATCGTGTCCAGAGTTTTTGTCAACACCATCAGATTTTTTTAAAAGTACAAAAAAAGTCAGGAATTATTGTGGGCAGCTTAAACTCTGAGGAAGCCCTTTACCACTTCGTGTTGGATAGACATGCCATGAGGTCACTGCTGTGATAATTTCTTTCATTTTAATTTCATTTATTGCACACATTTCTGATAAAGCTCTGTGTCACAACCATAGTGCGTCAACACCAAAGTCACACTAATCCAAGATTTAATTGGGGTTTTTTTTGTAAAAAGAGCTTAATTTAGGTAGATCGTAGAGGCCATAAGCAACTGATGAAAAATAAGATGGCTTCTATCAGATAAACATGTGTTATGAGAGAAAATCGGGTATTTTGTCAAGAACCATCAGATGTCAACACCATCAGGATTTTTCTCTGACGGCGTTGACCCTTTTTCTAATGGTGTTGACAAATGCCAAAAAAGTGTGCTATTCACCATTTATGAATGAATGAATGAATGAATGAATGAATGAATGAATGAATGAATGAATGGGGTTTATTGCCAAATGTTGAGCAGGTTTACAACATTAGGAAATTGCTGCGGTGCTTCAGTGCAAACATAGTGTCATAAATAGCACTTAAATAGACATGGAAAAAAATAAAAGTAGGGATAAGAATTAAAAGTGCTACGTGGAAAGATATGTGCATGAGATATACATGAGATATATACATGAGAATAAGAATTAAGAGTGCTACGTTGAAAGATATATACATGAGTGCAGGTGGTGATCAGTGCCAAACATGGAATGATGCAGTGACACAGCGTAGGGTCATGTGTTAGTGGCGGGTACAGTCATATGGTTATTGTTCATGTGTCCAGCAGCAGAGGGGAAGAAACTGTTCTTATGGCGAGAGGTTCTGGTGCGAATGGACCGGAGCCTCCTGCCTGAGGGGAGCAGGTCAAACAGACTGTGTCCAGGGTGAGAAGGGTCAGCTGAGATCCGAGCTGCACGCCGCAATGTCCTGGAGGTGTACAGGTCCTGCAAAGATGGGAGTCTGCAGCCAATCACCTTCTCAGCAGAGCGCACAACACGCTGCAGTCTCTGTTTGTCCCTGATAGTGGCTCCAGCGTACCACATGGTGATGGAGGAGGTGAGGATGGACTCGATGATTGCAGTGTAGAACTGCATCATCGTCCGTGTTGGCAGGTTGAATTTCTTCAGCTGCCTCAGGAAGTACATCCTCTGCTGGGCTTTCTTGATGACGGAGGTGATGGTGGGCTCCCACTTCAGGTCCTAGGTGATGGTGGTACCCAGGAAGCGGAATGAGTCCACAGAGGTGATGGGGGTGTCAGTCAGGATGATGGGGGGGAGTGGGGCTGTGTGCTTCCTGAAGTCCACAATAATCTCCACTGTCTTCTGGGCATTCAGCACCAGGTTGTTGTGGCTGCACCAGGACACCAGACGTTCAACCTCCCTCCTGTAGGCAGACTCGTCCCCGTCCGAGATGAGTCCAATAACGGTGGTGTCATCTGCAAACTTGATTAGCTTGACAGACTGGTGGGTGGAGGTGCAGCAGTTGGTGTACAGGGAGAAGAGCAGAGGAGAAAGAACACAGCCCTGAGGGGAGCCGGTGCTGATGGTCCGGGAGTCCGAGACATTCTTTCCCAGCCTCACATGCTGCTTCCTGTCCGTCAGGAAGTCAGTGATCCACCGGCAGATGGGATCAGGCACATTCATCTGGGAAAGCTTGTCTCGGAGATGGTCTGGAAGGATGGTGTTGAAGGCAGAGCTGAAGTCCACAAACAGGATCCTGGCGTAGGTTCCTGGGGAGTCCAGATGCTGCAGGATGAAGTGTAGGGCCATGTTGATGGCGTCGTCTACAGACCTGTTGGCTCTATATGCAAACTGCAGGGGGTCCAGGAGGGGGGCCGTGAGGGTCCTGAGATGGGAGAGAACTAGGCGCTCAAAAGACTTCATGACCACAGATGTCAGAGCCACGGGTCTGTAGTCATTTAGTCCAGTGATCCTAGGTTTCTTGGGGACAGGGATTATGTTGGAGGACTTGAAGCAGGCAGGCACATGACATGCCTGAAGTGAGGAGTTGAAAATGCCAGAAAACACTGGGGCCAGCTCGTTTGCACAGTGTCTGAGGGTGGCAGGAGACACACCGTCTGGGCCGGGAGCTTTCCGAGCATTCAGGTTCTTAAACTGCTTCCTCACATCTGCTTCATGAATATGAAGAGTTGTGGTGGGAGGAGGTGGTGTGAAATCCTCTTTTGTGTGGGGTGAGGAGGGGGGTGTTGTAGGTGAACGGTTTGAAGGTGGTGATGGCTCTATGGAGGGGGGAGAGGTGGGGGAATTAGTGTCCAAAGTGTCTCTATTGTTGGGGCCGTTGGAGGTGTGAAGGCTGCCTGATGGCTCGTCAAAACGGCAGTAAAAGTCGTTAAGGGTGTTGGCTAAGAGCAAGTCATCAGTGGAGTGGGGGGTTTTAGGCTTGTAGTTTGTGATATTCCTAAAACCTTTCCACACAGAGGCCGAGTCATTCTCTGAGATCTGCTGCTGCATCTTCTCAGAGTGCTGATGTTTAGCAATGTCCACTTCTTTAGTGAACCTGTACTTGGCCTCTCTGTAGCAGTCCCTGTCTCCGCTTCTGAACGCCTTTCTCTTTTCCAGCCACAGCTTTTTGAGTTTAGGAGTAAACCAGGGTTTGTCATTGTTATAACTCACCCTGGTGCGTGATGGCACAATGCTGTCCTCACAGAAGTGGATATAGGAGGTGACAGTGTCCGTAAACTCGTCCAAGCTGTTAGAAGCAGCCTTCAATGTGTCCCAGTCTGTGGTCTCCAAACACGTGCAAAGCTCCTCCACAGCCTCGTTGCTCCACAGTTTTTTAGTCCTCACGACAGGTTTGGAGAGCATCAGCCTCTGTCTGTACGCGGGGATTAGGTGGATCATGACGTGGTCACAAAGTCCGAGTGAAGCGCAGAGCACCGCGCGATAGGCCCCGCTGATCGTGCTGTAACAGTGGTCTAATGTCCTCTCCTCTCTGGTCGGGCATTTAATATACTGCTTATATTTTGGAAGCTCATGGCTCAGATTGGCTTTGTTAAAGTCCCCAAGAGCAATGATGAGAGAGTCGGGGAATGTCCGCTCCGTGTGGAGAATCTGCTCCGCGAGTGCGCACTGAGCTGCCTGCGCATCTGCGTCTGGCGGGATGTAAACAGCGGCCAGGATGAATGAAGCAAACTCCCGCGGAGAATAAAACGGTTTGCAGTGGATAAAAAGATATTAAGTTATTTATACTAATATTTCAGATATATTACTTCCTGTGTATTTTACTGATATTTCTGCTTCACAGATGTGTCAAATATTATCAAATTTGTCTTATCTTGAATCTCATTGTTTATGTATACATTATTAATCCTGTAGGAAAATGCTTAGTCCTCTGCATTTAACCCATTCACTCAGTGATGTAGTGGGCAGCTACAAATCCAGGATGGCCGCTGTTCGTTGGATTTGAACGCCCAACCTTCCGATCATGTGTCATCTACTGAGCTAGCTGTGCCCCGAGAGCTGTTCTTTAAGTGATGATGTATAAATCCTGCTTCCGGGCCCAAACTACTCTGTGTTTATTAAGCCTGCACAGCAAATTCAAAAGTGTTAAATGTTTTGGTGTTAATAGTCTTCTTGCAAAAGTAGAGTTAATTTTACTCTAAGTAGAGTCACATTCTTTTAATGTAACTCTGAGGTGTAAAATGATAGTAGTTAAAATCGAGTGTTAAAAATGAGTGTTTCTCTGTCAAATCTGGAGGTGTTATAATGGAAACATTAACTCTTGACCTCTTAACTCTGAACTCCTACAGGGGCTATGACACCAACAGAGTAAATTCACAGACTCCGCCCCCAGCACGGCTCCAATCGAAGCTGAAGTGAAGCCGTTTCAGAACATTTTGCTCTACATATTTGAGTTGTTTGCCATGCTTGGTAAGTCATTTTTTCAAAGATTGTTTCAATTATTTCTATTAGCTTTTACTTCTGTGGCTCTTTGGAGTTGAGACAAAGCTGTGTGAAAGGCATTAGCCATGTTGCTCGCTGATAGCATAATATTCTGTTTTAGCTAGCTGAAAGGTATTGTTTGCGGGCAAATACCACAGCCTTGAAAAAAAGCTTGCATGTGAATTTTCAGTCAAACTTTTGGTCAAATACACCTAAAACAATGTCTAGAATGTGAAATGTTGGTATAATGGTGCTACTTGAAGCCTGAAAACGATCGCCCATAAAAAAAAAAAAGAGCAAACAGCAGTAGCTGACGTCCTGACTGGGTTCTACGTCAGCATTTAGATCCCTCCAGAGTTTTGTGCAAATGGTAAAAATGAAAAAGGTTGCGGTTTTACATTTAGTTCAGTATTACCTGTTGCCCGTGTCCTTGTCTTTTGGGAAAATACTTTACACAAGTAATGGCTCAAAGAGGATTCCTTTTTTTTTTTTTTACTGTGCTGCAATTGTTTACTGGATTATTTGTGCCATTAATTAGTGTCAACTAATTTTTATTCAATCTCCGCACAGGATATGCTTGTGAAGATGGAATATGGGGGAGAGCAGAAGTGCGTTGAAGTTCCACAAAGGGATGAATGAAGGACATGCATATTGTATTGAAGAAATAAGTGTTGAGAATGCTGTTATTTGCATTTACCAGCTCACCTATGTCAGACCTTTTGATAAACAAAATTCTAATGAAAGTGAGAACATGTATACTGTTTCATCTTTCAGAAAATGTTTTGAAATTGTGGTGCACAGTTTAGAATAAATGTTTTTCAAAAACCATTGCATCTTTTTAGTAAATGTTTATTTCCAAAAGAAATTTCTAGAAGTTCAGAACAGTAAAATTCCCGCTTTTTAGAATGAATTAGAAGATAACTCTTACGTAGTTAAACTAAAATACTCTTTGAGAGTTAATATATAAACTCTTAACACCAAGTGTTAAATTATCAACTCCAGACAGATTTGGTGTTTAACACTAAATCAGAGTTAACGTACCAACTCTCCAAAAAGAGTTAAATTAACACTCTCTGGTGTGGACCCATATAGACACTTTAAAAGTGTTGAAATCAAATCCAACAGTGTTAATTTGGACATGCTGGATTTGCTGTGTGTTGTGCTGTTAAAATGTTTCAATGCTTTTTATCTTGTTCTATTACATCTGAACAAGCCCCTAAAAACAGTCAGTGATCACTGTCAGCCTAACCATCGGGAACCCGCACGTTAACTTTTATCAAGTGGAAAAAAGTTAGCATTCATCCTCCAGCTTCACTGTGTTTATGCTAACACAACTGTGTCGCTAGCGATCATGTAGCACGTCACTATATACCAGCTAGCCCCACTTCAGTAACCTGACAATAGTCACTGCTGTTTAGTTTTCTGTCTCTATTTATGTTGGAAGTGATAGCAGAGCTGGTGTATCGTGTTCAGGTGGAAACAAGCAATCTCACTTTAACTCTGTTAAATTTCATATATTCTGTTTTCATGGATGCCTGGATGTTACACCTGGTAGAGCCACACTGATCATTTTATTAAAGATGAAAGAATTTAGACAGTTTGTAACTCTGTATTATGTAACTACTCAGTGATGCCGCAGAGTTCCTTTGACTTTGGGATCTGCAGCGGAGTTTGGACCTGGAAACAGCTAATGATCAAACTTAATGGCTGGATAGCATCTCTATTGCTTAATGTATAATTGTGTTGTGAATATTCATCCTTAATATGTAAAAAGGCATAAGGTTCAGAAAAATTATAGTGATTACAAAATGGTACATTTCAGGCTAGAATAGCAAAGGGGAAGCTGTCAGAGGAACGAAAGAGAAGGAACAGGGATGATCAAAAAAGAAGGAGAGAAAAAATTAACAGCCAACCTGAGTTGAAGAAAGAGTTTCACATAAAGGTAAAGATGGAGAAATAGAGTGAAAGAGGGAAAAATAAAGAACATCAGTGATCTGAGAGAAAGAGAAAAAAGGCAGAAGAGAAAGTTTTGGAAGAAAGCACAGAGAGTCAAAAGGAGAGAAAGTCCAGCAGCGTCTAAACACACAACCACAGAGAACTTTAGAAATCAAGGAGCAGGCAGCGACTTGCTGGTGAACTATTAAGATGTAGAACTTGACATGTGCAAAAACAGAATTGTAATGTGTCTTGTGATATTACAAAGGTTGCTAAGGTTTAATGGTCATTTTGAAAGAAATAATATCTTGTTTTCTACTAGTGTAGAAAACACTAGTAGTGTACTAGAGCTTTTTGGTCCTTCACACAGCTGTTCCCAAACCACGATGTCATGTTCTGTGTGAGGATGCTCTCCACAGCGCCTGTATAGAAAATCCTGAGGATCTTTGGAGAGACCCTGAACTTCCTCAGTTGTCGTAGGTGATACAGGCGCTGCCTAGCCTTTTTGGTCTGGACCTGAATGTGGGCAGCCCATGTCAGGTCTGAGGAGATGTGGACACCAAGATACTTGAAGGACTGCACCCTCTCCACTGGAGCTCCATTGATGATAATGGGCTTGTAGTCTCTGTGCTGACCCCTTCTGAAGTCCACCACCAGCTCCTTGGTCTTGCTGACGTTCAGCTGGAGGTGGTTGTCCTGGCACCACGATGCCAGATTCTTCACTTCATCCATGTAGGCCGTCTCATCGTTGTTGGAGATGGCACCCAACACCACTGTGTCGTCAGCAAACTTCACAATGGTGTTGGAGCCATGGGTGGCCACACAGTCTGAAGTGTAGAGGGAGTAGAGCAGTGGCGAGAGGACACATCCCTGAGGTGCTCCTGTGTTGATGGTGATGCTGTTGGAGAAGCACCTGCCCACCCTCACCACCTGAGTTCTGCCAGTGAGGAAGTCCAACACCCATGCACACAGACGGCTGTTAAGTCCCAGATCCCTCAGCTTTGTGAACAGTCTGCAGGGAACTATTGTGTTAAACGCTGAACTGTAATCAACAATTCAGCGTTTAACACAATAGTGTTAAACATTTCCTCCTCAGCCTTGTTCCTGCTCTGGAGAGCATGCCGCCTCAGACACGAGAATTCGTGAAATTTCAAATTTATAAATTAGTTTTTGAAAACAGCACAGCTGTGTTAAATTTGGAAACATTGGAGCATAATGATCAGTAGTTTTCTGATGAGGCAGCAGCTCTCCAGGGCAGAAACAATGTTCTTATTTTTCTCCTCCTTCTCCCTGAGGCTCTTCCACTCCAAGCTGGGTCCTTTTTATTCCTGTCTCTCTGTAAATAGTTAAATTTCATATATTTATGTTGAATCTTTTTGTTACTGAATTTATATATTTTATCAAATAAACATTTATAATGACAAATGTCTCTGTTCTACTACACAGCAAATATTGGCACTCGACTTGACACAAGTAGAATTTAATTCACATTACACAAATAACAAAACATACTAATACAGTGGGATGCAAAAGTTTGGGCAACATTGTGAAAAGTAATTATTTTCCTGTACAAATCGTTGTTTGTCACAATAAAAATTGTCAGTTGAATACATCATATGGGAGACACACACAGTGATATTTGAGAAGTGAAATGAAGTTCACTGGATTTACAAAAAGTGTGCAATAACTGTTTAAACTAAATCAAGCAGGTGCATAAATTGGCAACACAAAAAAAGAGAAATAACATAAATATGTAGTGTATGTCAATGTGTGTGTCTCCTATATGATATATGTAAGTGACATTTTTTACTGTAACAGCGATTCATACAGGAAACTAATGACCATTGATAAGGTTGCCCAAACATTTGCACCACACTGTATATAGGAACATAGTGAAGACAAGTTATTAAGAGAGTAAATAGAGGTTAGTTTATTTTGGAGTAGAGCTCCATTTATTAAGAAAATTTTAAAAAGACAGGAACACTCTTTAGAGGTTTGTGGGTGGCTCTTAAAAGAGCCGTTGTGGGGAAGTCACTCAGACTTCAAACAGGCTACTCCTTTGGTTGCCAAGACACACCTCCCTCTGCCGATAAGTGAGCCATGAACTTCTCCCTCACCAGGACAGCCTCTCTGGAGGAGTTGTTTGCTTCCATACGACCCAGGCCTTGCAACGGCTCCACCACAGCAGGTGTCACACCCCTCACAGCAGGTGCCCCTCTCTCGTCCAGAACACACGTTGCCTTCACACACTTCTCCGCAATTTCAGGACGGAGCTCCATGGTGCGCCGATACAACCTCCACTGTGAGGAGAGGATACCGAAGGCACCTTCCACTATCATCCTGGCCCTGGAAAGGCGATAGTTAAAGATCCTCTTCCCTAAAGGGAGGAGGCGTCCAGGGAAAGGTCTCATGAGCTCACGCCGCAGCGGGAACGCTTCATCAGCCACAAAGACATGGGGCTGGGCTCCACGGTGTTCTCCACCAGGTAGAGGCTGGTCAGGAGGCAGATGGAGAGTCCCAGCCCGAAGAGCCTGACCAAAGGTGGAGTTGGCCAGAATACCACCATCGCTGGTCCTCCCGTACCCCCCAACATCAATGACGCGGAAGCGATGCTCTGTATCCACAACCGCAAAGAGAACAATGGAAAAAGTTCCCTTGTAGTTGTGGAACATGGATCCTGAGTTGGGGGGTTCGTCTGGACGTGCTTCCCATCCAGAGCTCCACAGCAGAGAGGGAAGTTCCAGCGCTCCTGGAATCCCTCTGCGATGGACTGCCAGTCTTCAGTTGAAGGCACAGCCATGAAATCGTCCACTAGACAGTCCCAGATGGCCGTCGCTACCTGGGGGATGATCTGGCTCACCGTGGACACACCGACTCGAAAACTGAACGCGATGGTCCTGAAGGAGTCCCCGGTGGCAAGGAACCTGGACAAAATTGTTTAAAATGAGTATTATGTGTACTGCAGTTACAAAATACATTATAGAAATTCCAAAATTACAAATTCCAAAACATAAATCTTACATTAAACATTTTGCAATTATAAGGATAATTACATGATATATATTAGATATAATCTGAAACAGTCTGCGGTGATTATATACAAATATTCAACTATCCCAGAATTAAACAAAGTCTAAATAAACAAAAAGGAGTGAGTATCACTGCAAAGATTAACCCACAGTGGTCCTAATACCAGTTTGATATCAGCAAACACCGAGAGCATACCTATGACACCACAGCCATGCTATCATTCAAACACTGTTAACAGCATAAAGTGAAATAAATCGGGACTTGATGAGACCTTTCGAGTATCACTAGAAATATTATAAACAGTCATCTCGTACCAGTTTGCTATCAGTAAACGCCGACAGCATTCACTTTTAGCATAGCACATCCATATTAGCAGTGTATAAATGGATGGTTTAGCATATATTAGCACAGGTATCAATAAAGGACTACTGTATTAAACACTTTTACTAACCGCAGGCAGATGGACAGGCGCTCTGCAGGTGGGATTGAGCGCCTGTAATTGGTGTCTAGGCGGGCGATGCTGGGACCGACACGGGAAAGCAGGTCCTCAAACTGGCCGAGTGACAGACGATGATATCGCTGGAATCTGCCGTCATCCAAGCGCAGCTCCTGTTGCAAATGGTGAAACTCACCAAACTGCTCACGCGTCTGGAGGACCTGATGGACCCAGGTATGGCGAGGACGTCTTTTACGCCGCTGCTCTGCTCTCCACAGTAAATAGAGAAGGGAGACTCTCTCTTCAAGCGCTAGCTCGACAGCTGCCATCTTGCAAAGATACCGGTCTGGCACAACTTCCTCCCACATTCCTCCCACATTTCCGCTTCACGCACGTCAAAATATCATATTTTGACGCGTGATGGATTTTTCTTGGACACGCGTTGAGACGCGAATGTGCACGCGTCAAATTAGGGGCGTTTGGGGCGTTTTGTTCGCCTCCATCGCGTTCGGTGTGAACACACCGTAAGAACCGAGAGACACAGAGGGGAACTCAAACATGCAGACACAGACTTACACAGAACAGAGGGGACACAGAAACATGAAGGGCAAGGGATCGAAACTAGAAACCATAGAATAACTCACACAAGTACAATAATACAAACATCACAAAAAACTAAAAATGTTGGGTCAGGAGACCCAGGACCGTGACAGGAATGGTTTATTTGAAGAGTTTCTGTGAGGTTTCAGAGCTCATCACAGCACAGAAAAAAGCTTTAGTGAAGGTTACAAATGATCTTCTTATGGCCTCTGACAGTGGACTCATCTCTGTGCTTGTCCTGCTAGACCTTAGTGCAGCATTCGATACTGTTGACCATAATAACCTATTAGAGCGATTAGAATATGCTGTAGGTATTACAGGTACTGCACTGCAGTGGTTTGTATCATATCTATCTAATAGACTCCAAATTGTGCATGTAAATGGAGAGTCCTCTTCACACTCTGAGGTTAATTATGGAGTTCCACAGGGTTCAGTGCTAGGACCAATTCTGTTTACATTATACATGCTTCCCTTAGGCAGCATCATTAGAAGACATAGCATACATTTACACTGCTATGCAGATGACACCCAGCTCTATCGGTCCATGAAGCCAGATAACACACACCAATTAGTTAAACTACAGGAATGTCTTAAAGACATAAAGACCTGGATGGCCGCTAACTTTCTGCTTCTTCATTCAGATAAAACTGAGGTTATTGTACTCGGCCCTGAAAATCTTAGAAATATGGTATCTAAGCAGATTCTTACTCTGGATGGCATTACCTTGGCCTCCAGTAACGCTGTGAGGAACCTTGGAGTCATTTTTGACCAGGACATGTCCTTCAACGCACATATTAAACAAATATGTAAGACTGCTTTCTTCCATTTGCGCAACATCTCTAAAATTAGAAATATCCTGTCTCAGAGTGACGCTGAAAAACTAGTTCATGCATTTATTACTTCCAGGCTGGACTACTGTAATTCATTATTATCAGGATGTCCAAAAAACTCACTGAAAAGCCTTCAGCTAATCCAAAATGCTGCAGCAAGAGTCCTGACAGGGACTAGAAAGAGAGAGCAGATTTCTCCTGTTTTGGCTTCCCTTCATTGGCTCCCTGTTAAATCTAGAATTGAATTCAAAATCCTGCTCCTCACATACAAGGTCTTAAATAATCAGGCCCCATCTTATCTTAATGACCTTGTAGTACCATATCACCCTATTAGAGCACTTCGCTCTCGCTCTGCAGGCCTACTTGTTGTTCCTAGAGTATTTAAAAGTAGAATGGGAGGGAGAGCCTTCAGTTTTCAGGCCCCTCTTCTTTGGAACCAGCTTCCAGTTTGGATTCGGGAGACAGACACTATCTCTACTTTCAAGATTAGGCTTCAAACTTTCCTTTTTACTAAAGCATATAGTTAGGGCTGGACCAGGTGACCCTGAATCATCTCCTTAATTATGCTGCAATAGACGTAGGCTGCCGGGGGATTCCCATGATGCATTGAGTTTTTTATTTCCAGTCACCTTTCTCACTCACTATGTATTAATAGACCTCTCTGCATTGAATCATATCCGTTATTAACCTCTGTCTCTCTTCCACAGCATGTCTTTTATCCCGTCTTCCTTCTCTCACCCCAACCGGTCGCAGCAGATGGCCGCCCCTCCCTGAGCCTGGTTCTGCCGGATGTTTCTTCCTGTTAAAAGGGAGTTTTTCCTTCCCACTGTCGCCAAAGTGCTTGCTCAAAGGGGGTCTGTTACGAACTTGCATGTCCATGTGTTTGTTTGTGCAGGTGTTGCGTCCTTTTATGTTAATTCAGCTGTGCCAGGTCCCTGCTCCGATTGGTGCGTGGATACACCGCCCCGATGTGACTGGTTCCAGCTGGAGGACCCATCCATTAAAAGGAGGCTGGAGCGCTACAGCGGGAGAGGTCCTCGCGTTTCTCCTCATGACCCAGCAGTATTCCTGTGGCAGCCGCTGGCTGCAGTGCGCTTGATAGTTGTGGAAGTGGAGTGGGTAAGGGTGAGCTGCCGTTTCTTTTGACCACCCGTTTTCTCCTGTTTTGAGTTAGTTAAGGAGGTCAGACTCTGTCTTTATTTTCGACTTTTTTTTGGTAAAGGTCAGGGGTGCGGGATTTGTGTAGATTTGTTTTGTTTATTGTTTTGGCCTTGGCTCACCCTGAAGTGTTGACACTCCCGTTTTGGTTCCTTTGTTTTCACATTGTAAATAAATCACCTTGTATCTAATGGATTTGTTTCTTGTGGCTGCTTGGGTCTTGGGGGGGGGGGGGAGCGAGTGCCTCACTCATTTTATGGCCTGGCCCTAGACGGGTCGCAACAGGGTCATATGATTGTTGGGTTTTTCTCTGTATCTATGAAGCGCCTTGAGGCGACTTTTGTTGTGATTTGGCGCTATATAAACAAAATTGAATTAAATTGAATTGAATAGTGTGTCACAACCGTCAGATTTTTGTCACCACCGTCAGCACCTTGTCAACTCCATAATATGGAGTTTTGGTTTATTTTTCTCTTTTGGAGAACCATATATTTTCCTCCCTCATGATCTTCCAATAAAAATACTTAATTTTCTCAATAAATGTGTAATTTGCATTCTGCTTAATATGATTGTTTCTTATAGAGCTTAAATACAAGCTTCTGAAAATATGTATGACTGTAACTCCATTGAGTCCGAATGGACCATGTTCAGCGTCTCCATTGCCGAAGCTGCTGCATAGAGCTGCGGCCGTAAGGTGGTTGGTGCCTGCCGTGGTGGTAATCCCCGAACCAAATGGTGGACACCAGAGGTGAAGGGAGCCACCAGACTGAAGAAGGAGTCCTATCGGGCTTGGTTAGCCTGTGGGACTCCGGAGGCAGTCGACAGGTATCAACAGGCCAAGCGGAATGCGGCTCGGGCAGTGGCTGAAGCAAAAACTCGGGTGTGGGAGGAGTTCGGAGAGGCCATGGAAAAAGACTTTCGGACTGCCTCGAAGAGATTCTGGCAAACCGACAGGCGTCTCAGGAGGGGAAAGCGGTGCTCTACCTGCACTGTGTATAGTGCTGGCGGAGCGCTGGTGACGTCGACTGAGAAAATTGTCAGGCGGTGGAAGGAATACTTCGAGGACCTCCTTAATCCCACTGACACGTCTTCCGAGGAGGAAGCAGAGTCTGGGGATGAGGGGAATGACCCGCCAATTTCCAGGGGCGAGGTCACTGAGGCAGTTAAACAACTCCTTGGTGGCAGAGCCCCTGGTGTTGATGAGGTCCGCCCCGAGTTCCTGAAGGCTCTGGACGTTGTAGGGCTGTCCTGGTTGACACGCCTCTGCAATGTTGCGTGGAGATCAGGGGCAGTACCTGTGGACTGGCAGACCGGGGTGGTGTTCCCCATCTTTAAGAAGGGGGACCGAAGGGTGTGTTCCAACTACAGGGGGATCACACTCCTCAGCCTCCCTGGGAAAGTCTATGCCAGGGTGCTGGAAAGGAGAGTTCGTCCGCTAGTCAAACCTCGGATACAGGAGGAACAATGCGGTTTTCGTCCTGGTCGCGGAACACTGGACCAGCTCTTTATCCTCTCGAGGATACTTGAGGGTGCATGGGAGTTTGCCCAACCAGTCTACATGTGTTTTGTGGACTTGGAGAAGGCATTCGACCGTGTCCCTCGGGGTGTCCTGTGGGAGGTGTTGCGGGAGTATGGGGTGTCTGGCCCATTGCTACGGGCCATTCGATCCCTATACAACTGTTGCAAGAGCTTGGTTCGCATTGCCGACAATAAGTCGGACTCGTTCCTGGTGGGTGATGGGCTCCACCAGGGCTGCCCTTTGTCTCCAGTTCTGTTCATAATTTTTATGGACAGGATTTCTAGGCGCAGCCAAGTGGCGGAGGGCTTTCGCTTTGGTGGCCTCAGAATACCATCTCTGATTTTTGCGGATGATGTGGTTCTGTTGGCTTCATCGGGTGAGGGCCTCCAGCTCGCACTGGAACGGTTCGCAGCCGAGTGTGAAGCAGCGGAAATGAGGAATAGCACCTCCAAATCTGAGGCCATGGTTCTCAGCCGGAAAAGGGTGGAGTTCCCACTCCGGGTCGGGGATGAGTTCCTGCCCCAAGTGCAGGAGTTCAAGTATCTCGGGGTCTTGTTCGCGAGTGATGGGAGAAGGGAGCCGGAGATCGACAGACGGATTGGGGCTGCAGCTGCAGTAATGCAGACGCTGCACCGGTCCGTCGTGGTGAAGAGGGAGCTGAGTGTAAAAGCGAAGCTCTCAATTTACCGGTCAATCTACGTCCCTACCCTCACCTATGGCCACGAGCTGTGGGTAGTGACCGAAAGAACGAGATCGCGGATACAAGCGGCAGAAATGAGCTTCCTCCAAAGGGTGGCTGGCCTCTCCCTTAGAGATAGGGTGAGAAGTTCGGCCATCCGGGAGGGGCTCAGAGTAGAGCAGCTGCTGCTCCCAGCACCCAGGAGGCTGCTCCAGTGGCCTCCTAGGTGAGGTGTTCCAGGCATGTCCCACCGGGAGGAGGCCCCGGGGCAGACCCAGGACACGCTGGAGAGATTATATCTCTCGGCTGGCCTGGGAACGCCTTGGTATTCCCCCGGATAAGCTGGAGGAGGTGGCTGGGGAGAGGGAGGTCTGGGCCTCTTTGCTTAGGCTGCTGCCCCCGTAACCCGGCCTCGGATAAAGCGGATGAAGATGGATGGATGGATGGATGGATGTAACTCTAATAATAAAAAGCCAAAACAATCTTACTTTTAAATGTGGTATAATTACTTTGAAAACATATATGCATAAACAATAGAATAGAGAAGCTGCTAATAGTCAAAATAGCTGAAACAACTTAATTTAAAATATATTTTTGCATTTCTTTGTGTCTGACAGTGTTGACAAAAACCTTGCACTTCTCCAGCAAAAACATAAATTATTAAAAAATGTTACACCTGGGAGATTGCACCAAAACATGGTGAGACAGCCAAAACTTTGTGTAACAATTATATGTAAATATGTTTTTTGAAAAATCAAAAAATATATTTTAGAAAATGAAAACCTGTTTTGTCCCTAATCTCAGGAATCACTGATTTACGTTTATTTTTTGCGTGTAGTGCTTTGGTTGTTCCCGTTTCTCTGTTTGTGTTTATTTATGTTCATGCTCCCGGACATTTTGGGTTGCAAGAGGGATCGCGATCCCGGAAGTGTTCCTGCACTGGAGTCAGGAACACTATTTAAGAGGCTGATTCTTCAGTCAAAACTCGTTAGTACAGCCGTGGACTTTGTATGAGAAAACCCACCACATTGTAGATAATCCTGCTAATGTGAGTGTGTTTGTGTGTTACCAGGAATCCGGGAGCAGAGTGTGTTTTTGGAGTCACAGTGTGGGAATAGGAGTTTTTGGAATCATAAGAGTCCTGCATTTTGGGTCCCTCTTCTCACCACTGTAAAAAAAATTGTTGTGAAAACTTAAAAACTTAAGGCAACCCACTGCATTTATACTTTTTAGGTTCATCACAAATAAAGTCCTTCCCCAAAAACAAAAAAAAAGTCAAATTTTTGTAACAAGTGTTACTCGTCCAATTTTAAAAGTGTGGTATTGGCAGGATATGAACTCTTCTATCTGGTTTCCATACAGCAAACAAATGTGTACTTGAGTTCTTTGGGAAACTCCATGTTAAGCCCATAAAGTAGGCCAAACAGGTAGGCAAAGGCAGTGAGAAGGTCTGGCAGATCATCAAGAATTATGTTCTCTTCCAAAACAATGGCAGTGTTGACCACTGTGGACTGCAAGTTGGGTCCCACGTAGTCCTCCAGAACAGTGAGGGTTGCCCACTCAACTGGATCTGTATCCTATGCAAAATTAACAACAGTACATATAAGTCTCTGTAAACCAAAACTGAAGATTGGTGAGTATGCAAATCTACTCAGACATGTTAAGAAGAGTTTGGTCTCGTTATCGCGAACAAATATCGGTAACCCTTCCAAACTGATGGTTCATTGATGCAAATAAGACTCAGCCTCATTTATGAACCTACCATTTAAAAAAACAAATAAAAAACACACACACATTAAGTGTTGTTGCTAAAAAATACAGCTTTAAGAAATAAGATGTTAAAATTAGTTATTTGAGATAATTGCTCATGGTTTTGTCCTTTTTTTAAAGTAATTTTGATGCACAACCAATGTAGCACACTTATGACAACATTTATAACAAAAAGTGGCATGAGTGGGATGAGAGTTGAACTGTCCGTCATGAACTTCCATCTGCCAACCACACAGCGCTGCTTGTTAGCCTATAATCCCATTCAGGAGAACACACTTTTTGAAAACTAACAATTTTTATATAAATTTAGTAAATATTTAATAAAGTATATTTTGTTACATTGGGAACTTCAGGTTCATGCACAAGTTTTGCAAACAACAAAGTTATATGGTACTATGTACCTAAAAATGCAGCCAAAGGCCTCAGGCGTTTTTTAAATAACCATTTAAAACTATTTACAGAACAATCAGGTGTGCTGCATTAAATTAGAAGGCACACAAATTATTATTTTTTATTTTTATTTTTTTTTGTTTTTTTGTTTTTTTTTTGGCCTGTCCCGTTTGGCTCTTTTGCCATCAGAATTGTTGTCTAAAGGCAAAGAAAGATGCCCAACGGATTTACTTTACCAAACTGACCATCCCAGCCTTGCCGTAATGGTCCATTTGATTCACCTTTTATTGTTTATTTTATTTTCACTTACTGAATACGGGACAGACTTGACTGGGGGAAAGAAGGGGAGAAAGAAAGAGGGAAAGAGAAACAGCTGAGAAGAGGGACGGGGGAGAAGGGCAAAAGACAAAAACCAACAGAACGGGCAGAGAAAAAAAAATGCATATATCAATCACCTGGATCACCTGCTGAGAAAGAAAAAAGAAAGCAAGCAGAAGAGAACAAGAGTAATAGAATAAACAACATCACAATGATATATGGGAATATGACAGTAAATACTAAATATTAAACATTATTGTGCAGCAAGATCAACAGAACACAGTGTGCTTTGAGGTAGGAGCCAAAAAGGGTGTAGTTTGTGGGTGTGATCACCCGTGTGTACACCTGTGAGCATGGACGCGCTTGTTTTTTTTTTAAAAAGGTTCCTTCATGTAATGATCTGCTAGAGGGTGTGGGGGGGCCACAGCCCCGTCCTCCAGGGCGTGAAGCAGGTGTGGAGGAGATCAAAACTCCAGACATCCAGAGGCCCCCAGAACACAAGAGACCAAGGAAGACCAACAGAGGGGCAGCTGCGCCACTGTCCCGGAAAGAGCTGAGGAGAGTCCCAGATGAGGGTTCACTCAGCAGCCGCGGAGCAGAAGCCAGGGGGAGTTGCAGTGACGCGCCCGTGAGCTCCGCCGGCAGCCAGCTGTGCCTGAGTGACCGAGCCCCAGGCCGAGAGGCCCCGATAAGCGGCCGCCAAGGAGTGAGCCGGTGTGTACCTGGACGCCCATCCCCGGACACAAAGAACCACCAACGCACCGATGTCTGAGGGGGTCCGCCACTGGCAGGGGAAGTGGTGGTAGGGGGAGATAGGCCTCCAAACCTTGGAGGGCCTGAGATGTCCCCAGAGAGGTGGCGCCTGACACCCAACCTGACATATAGACACAGACATACAGGCACACACAGATACAAACATCCATTCCCACCCTCATGCTCTCATATGCACTTACTCCACACTCAACCAACGTGGAGACAGACATAAAGAGACGTTGTACACACGATCACACTCCCCAAGCGTACTCTACAAACCGGGTCTAGGTGCCCCCGCCCCTGGAGGGGGGAACTGCACCCAGACCCAGGTGGTGTTTCCCTTTTCCCTGCGGTGGGGGGAGGCAGACCGCCCCGACTCCGCAGCAGCAGGAAGGCTCCACACTCCAGACCGCAGTCGGACGGCCAACTCCTCCTCCTAGTCCTAGCCCCCCTGCTCCAGCAGGTCGCAGAGAACGGGGGTGAGAGAAGACTCCGAACCTCCCTCCACCCGCTCATTGTAATGTTGATGCATGTGTGTTCTAAGGTGCATTTAAAACCCAGGAGGGCTTGGAGCTACCTGCCAGAGAGCAGCAGGTAAGTGCATGGTCCCTCCTGGTAGCCCTCAATGTCTATGTGTATTTAAAATTGAGAGGTGTATTTAAAATTGAGAGGTGTACACACAAATTATTTGTGCCAGTCCAAAATAATAGTTTGTGTTCAATATAAGATAGAGGAGAGCAGCACAGGCCTAAACCCTGCAGGTCTGACAGCAGGAGGTCCTGTTTTCCATGTGGGAACAGGTTTACACTGGAATCTGCCTTTGATGGCTTTTTTGGAGCAAATGTGACATCCAGCAGTATAACTGACATACAATACAAGACAACAACTACACAACAAACTAACTACAGCCTCCAAACACGCTAAACGTCACTAATGTCTCACATGAAGACTCACTCTCTCTCTTTCTTTCGCTCGCCCGCTTTCTGTCGCGGGTGTCGCTCCTAAAACTTCCCCCTCTCCCTAAACAACCAAGTGCCACATGTTGCCATTTAATTTTTTGGATTGGCTGACATGGTAAACTCTAACACCAATAGGGAAGGGGTGTTTCTTTCTTTTATTTTTTTTTACTCGCAAGCGGAGAATGTTTGCTATCCTTGTCCGTAGAAAATGCAGCTTTTACCGTTCATCCCGCTGTAAACACCACTGTTTTGTTCAGAAAAAAAAAACGGCGCGTGTATTTTTTTTATCTTAACTCTGGTTTTACGTGGCCCATCAACACAATTCGAAAACTGGTGTATAGTTTGAAGTCTAAGATGGCACCGGTGAGTTAGGCTGCCGTGCTTGATGCTCTGCCCCAACTTTTCCACTTTTTTTCTTTTTTCGTCACTTTTTGCTATATCTGCCATAATCTTGCATGGGCATCATGCAAAACACACAAATTCGCTACAGTAGAGACACTCTGGTTTCTATTGGTCTACAATACACGAACATTTCACCATGTTTAACTCCGGACCCAACCTGGCCAAAGGAGATCCTGAGAGAGAACAAAGGACGCAACCCTAAGCAACGGCCTTGAGGGAAACGAGCCGGCATCAGGAACAGGCTACGGGCTCGCGCACACCGCGCATCCATGCCCAGTATCCTGCTAGCCAATGTTCAATCCATCGAGAACAAGCTTGATGACCTCAGAGCCAGAACTAAGTTCCAAAGAGACATTTGGGACTGCAACCTCCTCTGCTTCACCGAGACTTGGCTGAACCCAGAGATACCAGAGCACGCCGTGCAGCCGGTGGGGTTGTTTCCGGTTTATTGCATGGACAGGACAATGGAGTCGGGGAAGAAAAGAGGTGGTGGAGTGTGTTTGATGGTGAACAACAGAAGGTGCGACAGCACAAATATCTCCCCACTCACACGCTCTTGCTCGCCCAATCTGGAACTTTTGATCGTTAAATATCACCTTTTCTATCTCCCTCGGGAATTCACTGCGGTCATTGCTTGCACTGTTTACATTCCGCCTCACGCGGACTCGGACACTGCCTTATGTGAGATGCATGAGGCTCTCACTCATCAACAAACACTTCACCAAGATGCCGCACTCATTGTTATGGGAGATTTTAACTGAGTGGATCTCAAACGGACATTTCACAACCATCACCAGCACATCAACTGCCCCACCCGGGGCACTAGGACATTAGACAACCGCTACACCCCGTTAAAGAACTGTTACAAGGTTCAGCCCCTGCCGGCATTTGGAAAATCGGACCATGCCTGCTTACAAACAAAGGCTAAAGCAGCAACCACCAATCAGGAGGGAGGTCGCTCGCTGGACGAACCAATCAGTGACCGCGCTGCAGGACGCACTGGATGACGCAGACCGGGGACATGTTTCGGCGCAGCTCTGATGACATCAACATGTTTACAGAAGCGGTTGTGGGATTTATCGGGAAACTAGCGGCCGACACAGCAGAAAGATCTATCATCCGAACGTTTCCCAACCAGAAGCCGTGGGTGGATAAAAACATCCGCGACGCTCTGAGATCATGCACCGCTGCCTACAATGAAGGGCTCGTCTCCGGTAATATGGACCTATACAAGGCTGCGTCCTACAACGTGCGCAGTGCGGTCAGAAAGGCAAAGCGGAGCTACGGGGAAAACTTGTCACGGCTGGCGGGGTGAGCCGTGTGGTGTGGGGGAAAAGGAGGACCCAAAATGCGGCAGTGACTGATGATTCGAGTGTTTATTTACAAGTGGTGGAGTGGCAAAAACAGGCAGTGAGGCATGACAAAACAACTGAAGAAACCTAAACTGGGAGAACTAAATGACAAACCTGAGACCATACAAAAGGGGTGCGGAGCAGAAAGACGCAGAGACAGGAACGGAACACCATAGAACGCAGACGAGCCGACAACGAACACAGACCGACACCCACTAAATATATACACACACACACACACACACACACACACACACACACACACACACACACACACACAAGGTAATCAGTTAATCACACACAGGAGGGAAGAACAGCTGAACCTAATACACATGAGGACCGGAGGAGACAAGCTGAACACAATGACAACAGACACAGACTTTCAGAACAAAACAGGAACTCTAGGACACGAGCCTTCAAAGTAAAGCAGGAAACACACAGACTGTCACGGCTGGTGGAGGGAGCCGTGTGGTGTGGAGGAAAAGGAGGACCCAAGATGCAGCGAACCGATGACAGAGTGATGTTTATTTACAAGGTGGCGGTGGTGGCAAAAACAGGCAACTCAGCATGAGCAATTACAAACCTAAACTGGGAGAAACTAAAGACAAACCTGAGACCATACAAAAGGGGTGCGGGGCAGAGAGACGCAGAGACAGGAACGAAACACCATAGAACGCAGATGAATGCAGAGATACACGGAGGAACGCAGACGAGCCGACCACGAACACAGACCGACACCCACTAAATATACACACACACACACACACACACACACACACACACACACACACACACACACACACACACACACACACACACAAGGTAATCAGTTAATCACACACAGGAGGGAAGAACAGCTGAACCTAATACACATGAGGACCGGAGGAGACAAGCTGAACACAATGACAACAGACACAGACTTTCAGAACAAAACAGGAACTCTAGGACACGAGCCTTCAAAGTAAAGCAGGAAACACACAGACTGTCACGGCTGGTGGAGGGAGCCGTGTGGTGTGGAGGAAAAGGAGGACCCAAGATGCAGCGAACCGATGACAGAGTGATGTTTATTTACAAGGTGGCGGTGGTGGCAAAAACAGGCAACTCAGCATGAGCAATTACAAACCTAAACTGGGAGAAACTAAAGACAAACCTGAGACCATACAAAAGGGGTGCGGGGCAGAGAGACGCAGAGACAGGAACGAAACACCATAGAACGCAGATGAATGCAGAGATACACGGAGGAACGCAGACGAGCCGACCACGAACACAGACCGACACCCACTAAATATACACACACACACACACACACACACACACACACACACACACACACACACACACACACATGGTAATCAGGTAATCACACACAGGAGGGAAGAACAGCTGAACCTAATACACATGGGGACCGGAGGAGACAAGCTGAACACAATAACAGACACAGACCTTCAGAACAGAACAGGAAATCCAGAACACGAGCCTTCAAAATAAAACAGGAAACAGACTGATGTACAACACAACACGGGGACATGAACAGAGCACCAAGGACAGACACAGGTAGGGCTGACAATACACCAAACTTCAGGTTAACCCTAAACTAATACAGATCAGAATAAACACAAAACGCTGGGTCAACGACCCAGGACCATGACACAGACTGATTTACAACACAACACGGGGACATGAACAGAGCACCAAGGACAGACACAGGTAGGGCTGAATATACACCAAGCTTCAGGTTCAACCCTAAACTAATACAAAATCAGAATAAACACAAAACGCTGGGTCAACGACCCAGGACCATGACACAGACTGATTTACAACACAACACGGGGACATGAACAGAGCACCAAGGACAGACACAGGTAGGGCTGAATATACACCAAGCTTCAGGTTCAACCCTAAACTAATACAAAATCAGAATAAACACAAAACGCTGGGTCAACGACCCAGGACCATGACAAAACTAGAGTCACAGCTACGACAGTGCGACTCTAGGAGCCTGTGGAAAGGACTGCGGACAATAACGGACTATAAACGACCAGCGTCTTCAATGATGAATCCTGACGCTTCACTGGCTGATGAGCTGAACACGTTTTACGCTCGCTTCAACGCCGCAGCAATTAAAACAACAAACGGCTGTGCGCGCTCGGAGTGCATCAGTGAAGACAATGCATTCATCATCACAGAGCATGCCGTAAGGAACACCTTCAGGAGGGTGAACACCAGGAAGGCAGCAGGACCAGATGCAATCCCTGGCCACCTCCTGAGAGCCTGCGCTGACCAGCTAGCACCGGTGTTCACGGAGATCTTCAACCTCTCCCTGGCCCAAGCAATGGTTCCCACGTGCTTCAAACAGTCCATCATTCAATCAATCAATCAATCAAAATGTATTTATATAGCACATTTTTAAGACCGAAGTACACCAAAGTGCTTTCCAGTAAAATCGCAGTACAAATAAAATCACAATAAAATATAAATTACAAATATATAAAATATAAGATAATTACATAATCTAAATACAGAGCCAGATGTAAATTACCCTAATTCGCCTTAAATGCCAGATCAAACAAATACGTTTTTAAACGTGATTTAAAAGACTGAATGGAATCTGACGCGCGAATATGAAGAGGGAGAGTATTCCATAGCCTGGGTGCAGCAACGGCAAAGGCACGGTCTCCTCTGGTCTTCAGCCGAGACCTAGGTTGCACCAAGAGCAGTTGGCCCGATGATCTTAGTGCTCTCTGAGGGCTGTACAGACAGAGGAGATCAGCTAAGTAGTCAGGTGCCATATTGTTTAAAATTTTATAAGTAAACAATAGAATTTTAAAATCAATTCGATATTTGATAGGAAGCCAGTGTAAATTTTTCAGAACAGGGGTGATAGAGTCAAACTTTCTAGTGACAGTTCTAGAGTGGACAGTTTCTGATACCTGGGTGTCCACATCACTCAGGACCTGTCATGGTCCTGTCACATCAACACCCTGGTTAAGAAAGCCCGTCAGCGTCTCTTCTTCCTCAGAAGACTTAGAGACTTCCATCTGCCACTGAAGGTGCTCAAGAACTTTTACTCCTACACCATCGAGAGCGTCCTGACGGGAAACATCTGCACCTGGTTTGGGAACAGTACCAAGCAGGACAGACGAGATCTGCAAAGAGTGGTGCGCTCAGCCGAATGCATCATTCAATCAGAGCTCTCTGACCTGCTGTCCATCTACACCATCGTTGCCAGACCAAAGCTAGGAAGATTATGATGGACCTCTCCCATCCCAACAATGGACTCTTCTCACTGTTGAGGTCTGGGAAGCGCTTCCGCTCCCTTAAGGCCAAAACAGAGAGAATGAGGAGCTTCTTCCCCCAGGCTATTTGGGCCCTGAACCAGGTGTAGGACTGGACTCTCACACACATCACATCACCACACGCACTCTGGTTTTTCTTCATGCACACTTCCTATAATTTATAATCTCTTTCTGCTATTTGTTAAATCTGTAAATTTTGTATAACCTGTAAATTGTAAATACTGTAAAACCACTGTCATTTAATGGTCGGGCATTGCATTGCACAGCTACAGCATTTCACCTCATGTCATACTTTGTATGGTTGTGTGTGTGACAAATAAAATTTGAATTTGAATTTGAAGTCCGCACTTTCGACCCAGGTTGAAATGGTAGAATTTTTTTCGTTCGGTGGTATGGCGGCCACAGCCTGCACTTCATGAAATACACGTAAGGGGTGTCGCGGAGGCTTGTCAGACATGAGCGCGCCTGTTTGGTAGGGATGTTTGTCGGATTTTCATTGTTTTGTGACATGGCGATTTTTATACCAAAACTTTATAGCACTATTTTATGATGGAAAACATTCAAGTTGCTCACGAGGGCATTCAAGCAGCACGATTGAGTCAAACAGTCTAGGGGGACTCTTAAATGATGTAGTAAACACATATAAATAGACAATAAAAGAAACATTACTTGCCTTAAGGAAGTTGAGATGAACGACCTTAGCTGCATCCAGCTCCTGGGGTAAAAAGCCTCGTGTTTGCATTAAGGCAGACGGCCAGGTGGCTTTCAGTCCTTGCAAAAGTGCAAAGTAGACCCCGTAGTATCCAAAAATATGAGATGCACATGCGTGCTCAGGTACAGAAAGGCGCCAACAGCTTCAACTCATGTAAAACTTGAATTCATTCATTTTGCCAGCAATAAATTTCATCTGAGACCAACTTTTGCTCCAAAACGTTAAAGGATTAGTTGAAACCTTTAATGTATTTGAATTTATGGGGCAACTCAACTTTTATTGTTGAATTGTTAAAGAAATGACGGTAAGCTCAGCAATCGCAAGTTTGATTTTTTAAGTGCTACTCCATGGTCTCCCACCGCAGTCCATGACAGTTTTTAGTGATATTATTAAAAATGACTATATTCTAACACTTAGTGGTAGTTTAACCATCATTCTATGGACTACTGGGGTGATCGGGAAATGGGGCAATAATTTAGTGTGAGAGCAAATAAAACTTTTTCATAAAGCATTATTATTTACAATGTTATCTAAAGACATTACATATATTATACATAACTTAGATTTTCATTTCAATTTTCTTTGATAAATCTTGAATGTGCCATCCTTTGATCTTGTATCACTTAGCTTTCGATCATTTCGAGTAAAGATTACATTGTACTGAATTGAAATTAAATGAACACAAATCCAGAGATCTCATCTCTCAAGCATACATGCAAAAAAGAGGAGATGAGATCCTGAAACCATCAAACCCTCTATTCTTCACACCTTAGCTGCACCTAGAAATTCTGTCTTTGAATATAATCAAAATAATCAGTGACAAAAGGCAGCCCTGTCAGCCCACTCTGACTTATTGCTGAACCAAGCTCTCACTGTACTGACAGACCAGAAAGGCCTGAAAAACTTAAGAATACTCTGACACAATATATAGTTTTTGTCAGGGTCCCCGTGTCTGCCCGGCCAGCCCCGCAAGGCTACATGTGTTTTTGTTTACTCTCTCTCTCACCTCTCCGCCTGGGCGGAGCTCACTGCGGGCTCCCACCCTTGGCACACACACGTGTTGTCCATCATGTGCTTGTCATTTAAGGTCGGGACGCAGTCTCATTGCTAGATGATTGTGTGAGACACGTTAGTGAGCCTCTAGCCTCAGTAAAGTTTTCGTGTGTAAATCTATGATTCAGCTTAACCTATCTGTCTTAATCAGTTGAGTGCATTTATTGCATCTGCAAGGGCCACTTGGTTTCCTCCTGCCCGGCACTGGCAAAAGGGCGCGCCCACTAGTAATGGAGAGAATATTGGTGGGCGATCTATCAAGTAATAACACTCTCCCCAGACTCCTCTTACCAGCTAAATTATGCGTTCAGACTCCCTCCCATTTCTCTGCTCGTCGACTCCGGTGGAAAGCGAAATTTCATTGCCACTTCCCTTGCCGCTAAATTAAATATCACCCTAGAGACACTGGCCAACCCACTCCATCAGGTCAGCGCCTACCCGACATAACCCATGTGTCTGAGCCTCTCTCTCTCTCTCTTTCGGGCAATCACACGGAGAGAATTTGTTTTTTTGCGTTTAAAGCACCGCTCACTGCACTAGTGTTGGGCCACTCCTGGTTAGTGCTTCATAATCCTCATATTGACTGGGAGAAAGGGAAAGTAATGGGATGGAGTGTCAACTGCCACATGCATTGCCTCCGGGCCCCCACTGCCCCCATCTCCTTATAGCCCACGACTGTGCCACTCGACCCTCTGGACCTTTCAGCGGTCCCAAGGATTTACCATGACTTACGGGAGGTTTTTGTAAAGATCGGGCGCGTGCGGACCGACCCGGAGAAGGTGAAAGCAGTGGTGGAGTGGCCCGTACCCCCAAATCGGAAACTGCAGCTTCACCCACAGAGTAATGTGACACAAACAAAAATGCTGTGGACTCAAGAGCAGACTCAATTGCTCAAACTATGTAGAATTTTATTGAAGGGAAAAAGTACTTAAGCAAAGCTAACAGAAACTATACGCAGGAACTGAGGGAGACCAGAGGATGGAGAAATGGACGTGGAACACAAGGAGAACACGGGCAGGAACTTCTGCAAACACAGGAGAGAGGTTTTACTGATCTGGGAAACAATTAAAGGGCTGAGGTGAGTGGTACTAGTGGAGAGTCTTGTGCTTACTTGGAAACACCGGCTATTAGGCAGGGGAGGGGTTGCCGTGGGAGCATTCCATGGATGGCTGAGAGTGCGGGGAAGCTGGTCCAGGTTCCAGGGTGTCCAGGGGAGAGAGATCCACCATTGAAGCACAGGCAGGAGGGCAGGAGGGCAGGCCAAGGAGATGGTGAGTATGTAGTCCTAGGGTTCTAGGTAGACTGGAGAACAGAGTAAAAACACAACCAGCGCTGCTGATGAGCACGACGGGTGATGTATCTGGAGAACACTGGAGAACACTGGAGACAGAGAACACGTTAATCCAAGATCCAGGGAGACAGATGGCAAACAGAGTGGGGGCAAGTTTACCACTACTGGTAGCAGGACGAACTGGGGAGGAGTGGCAGGCAGCGCTGGCTTAAAAACCCTCCAGATGGATGCCCGGAAATTGGAAGCAGGTGATGAGCTGGCCAACTCCACCCCAGGGATGGGCAACAGGAACCTGCACCACACCTGACCAGATACTCCCACAACACATGACAAATGGACAAACCGAGCGAGCAAATCAGGAGCTTGAGGCTGCCCTCTGCTGCGTCGCATCCCATAACCAGTGCTCTGGAGTGAACAGCTTCTGTGGATAGAGTACGTGCACAACAGCCACACCTTCACTGCCACGGCAAGTCCCCCTTTGAAGCATCCTTGGGGTACCAACCGCCTCTGCTTCCCACCAATGAAGGTGAACACACCGTTCCGGAGGTGCCGCCGGGCTTGGCATATGACTCGGGCCGCCCTGCTCCAGACCAAAGAACGGAGGAAGACGCTCGCGGACAGCCGTCGGACACCTGCCCCGGAGTATGCTGTGGGACAACAGGTATGGCTGTCTACTCGCTTTGTGCCACTAAGGGCCAAATCCAAGAAACTTTCACACCAATTCATCGGCCCTTTTGCTATAGAGGCCATCATTAACCCTGTATCTGTATGTCACGGGGTGGAGAGAGACAAGTTACCTAGGTTTTTTGTTGTGCATGTTTTTGTTGTGTTTTATCTTTTTAATGTTTTAATATTGTACATTGGGTTATTTTTATGAGTTTTACTGCATGTTTTAATGGTATTTATTTGGTGACTTGTCCTGGAAAGACTCCGCCCCTACCTGATAATAAACTGATCACACCTGCGAGAGATCCCAGAGAGGCCAATAAGAGGGCCTGGCAGACCACAGGAAGCAGTTCGACCGAGAGGCAAGAGAGGACCGAAGCATGAAGGCACCCATGAGTGTCACGGGAACCCACGAGAGCCTGGAGTGACATGGAGGCTTAAGAGATGAGGCCTGATGTGAGGCTTCAGAGTGAAGTCACAGAGGTGTGACACATGGCGTGGGACATGAGGCCTGACATGAGGTTTGAGAGCGACACGAAAAGAGTGACACATGGGGCTCGAGAGACGGGCCGGAGTGTGTGTGTCAGTCCTGTAGTCTTGCACTCGAGGAGTCTGGCAGTCTTGGAGCCTTGGAGGCTTGGAGCTTGGCGTTCGAGCAGGGAACTATACAGAGGAGAGGACGATACAGCACCAGCGACTAGGGACAAGGAGCGAACAGTCGGACGGCAGTAGCAACAAGAGCCCAGCTTGTGCACTGCGGGAGAGCAGAGGCGGCGAGACAGCTGGTGCCGATTTGCAGTTTTAAAGAAGCGGCAGGCGGAGTTGAGAGCTCTGCCCACCCGGGGTAAGTCTTCGACTTATCCCCTTTTTACGAATGAAAACTGCCTGAAAAGAATAGTGACTGCCGCTCCCTCCCTTTCTTCAGCGTACCGGGACGCGGAATGCGGGGAGGAAGGCGAGGACTCCGCTGGGTTTCCCTTTTACACCACTTCGCTGGATTTCTTAGTTCTTTGTGACTTTTATACCGTGGCGGATGCCACTGGACTTTTAATGTTGTGTTTTAATTCATTTTACATTTTTAAATATTTAAATATAATAAATAATATTTTAATTATACAGTTTTTTAATCGTGTGCTTTCCCTTGTCGGCTTCACTGCTCTGTCCGTTTGGAGGAAGGTTTCCTTCCTTTAGAAAAAACACTGTGGAAATAAAATCACCTTTCACGCCGTTACATGTACGTCTCAAGCTTTGACTCAACATGGGAAACCTCACCTGGCCTGGACATGGAAAGGATTGACAGATTCATAGCTAGACAGATTGATGCGATGAAGAAGGTGCCTAAGAAGTACAGGAAGCTGTCCATACCTGAGACCTTGGAAACTGCCAAGCAACGACTCACAGCCATGGCCAGCTGCTTGAAGAGGTACATTGGGGAGATTGAAGGCAGGAGAATAAATCAGCTGTTCTCCACAGAACCAGCCAAGGTGTACTCTCAGTGGCAAGGGAACAATATGAGAACAGCACCACCAAGGCTGGAGATGGAGCAATACTGGAAGAGCATATGGGAGAAGGATGCACCCCATAACGGCAATACTCAGTAGCTAGTGGATCTGAGGGGGGACCATCAGATCCAATAGCCTAACCCTAACCCCTAACCCCTAACCCTGAGCGGGGAATTTTTATACAGTGGGGCAAAAAAGTATTTAGTCAGCCACCGATTGTGCAAGTTCCCCCACCTAAAATGATAACAGAGGTCAGTAATTTGCACCAGAGGTACACTTCAACTGTGAGAGACAGAATGTGAAAAAAAAAATCCATGAATCCACATGGTAGGATTTGTAAAGAATTTATTCGTAAATCAGGGTGGAAAATAAGTATTTGGTCAATAACAAAAATACAACTCAATACTTTGTAACATAACCTTTGTTGGCAATAACAGAGGTCAAACGTTTACTATAGGTCTTTACCAGGTTTGCACACACAGTAGCTGGTATTTTGGCCCATTCCTCCATGCAGATCTTCTCGAGAGCAGTGATGTTTTGGGGCTGTCGCCGAGCAACACGGACTTTCAACTCCCGCCACAGATTTTCTATGGGGTTGAGGTCTGGAGACTGGCTAGGCCACTCCAGGACTTTCAAATGCTTCTTACGGAGCCACTCCTTTGTTGCCCGGGCGGTGTGTTTTGGATCATTGTCATGTTGGAAGACCCAGCCTCGTTTCATCTTCAAAGTTCTCACTGATGGAAGGAGGTTTTGGCTCAAAATCTCACGATACATGGCCCCATTCATTCTGTCCTTAACACGGATCAGTCGTCCTGTCCCCTTGGCAGAAAAACAGCCCCATAGCATGATGTTTCCACCCCCATGCTTCACAGTAGGTATGGTGTTCTTGGGATGCAACTCAGTATTCTTCTTCCTCCAAACACGACGAGTTGAGTTTATACCAAAAAGTTCTACTTTGGTTTCATCTGACCACATGACATTCTCCCAATCCTCTGCTGTATCATCCATGTGCTCTCTGGCAAACTTCAGACGGGCCTGGACATGCACTGGCTTCAGCAGCGGAACACGTCTGGCACTGCGGGATTTGATTCCCTGCCGTTGTAGTGTGTTACTGATGGTGACCTTTGTTACTTTGGTCCCAGCTCTCTGCAGGTCATTCACCAGGTCCCCCCGTGTGGTTCTGGGATCTTTGCTCACCGTTCTCATGATCATTTTGACCCCACGGGATGAGATCTTGCGTGGAGCCCCAGATCGAGGGAGATTATCAGTGGTCTTGTATGTCTTCCATTTTCTGATGATTGCTCCCACAGTTGATTTTTTTCACACCAAGCTGCTTGCCTATTGTAGATTCACTCTTCCCAGTCTGGTGCAGGTCTACAATACTTTTCCTGGTGTCCTTCGAAAGCTCTTTGGTCTTGGCCATGGCGGAGTTTGGAGTCTGACTGTTTGAGGCTGTGGACAGGTGTCTTTTATACAGATGATGAGTTCAAACAGGTGCCATTCATACAGGTAACGAGTGGGGGACAGAAAAGCTTCTTACAGAAGACGTTACAGGTCTGTGAGAGCCAGAGATTTTCCATGTTTGAGGTGACCAAATACTTATTTTCCACCCTAATTTACGAATAAATTCTTTACAAATCCTACCATGTGAATTCATGGATTTTTTTTTCACATTCTGTCTCTCACAGTTGAAGTGTACCTCTGGTGCAAATTACTGACCTCTGTCATCATTTTAAGTGGGGGAACTTGCACAATCGGTGGCTGACTAAATACTTTTTTGCCCCACTGTATTCATATAATTCTCAGATTTAGCCATTCTTATATTTTGCTTGTTCTTATGTTATTGTATTTTTTGCACACCTCTGTTGCTTGTGAAGCTCGCACACAAGAATTTTACTCACATGTACTGTACCAGTGTACCTGCGCATGTGACGTGACAATAAAAGTGATTTGATTTGATTTGATTTTGATTTGAACATTTATCTTAACGAAATAACAACAGTGTCCAGAGATAGCCAACCTGTCACTATACAATAACATTTAACCATCGTTACAGTATGTAGCTCACCCTCTCCTTGTTATTAGTCTTTGCAATCTCCTTTCTGCTTGCCCTTCATTCTCTTCCTTGTGTGCTTCTTTGTCTTAAATGATAATCTGGGTGTAAGTTTTATTGTTAAATAAGAGCTTTTTGCTTATTTTTTCTGCCTACTGTGCATCATTTGGGATTTTTCTCCTGTGAATCATGAATACTATGGCTCCAGTTTGCTCCATATGTTTGTGAGGCATTGACAGCTCCATGTAGTCCATCTGGGTATAATGGTACGTGTGTTTTTAATGTTATTTCATTTTCTTTTATTATGTTTTTTGTCCTTTCCTTTTCTTTTTCTTTTCTTTTTTTTTTTTTTTTTTTTTAGAAAAACTGGACCAAAACATTGTATTAACCAAACAGTGGTATGAAATTCTCCTGACACTTTGTGGTTTGATAATTGGTGAAGGAACGAATGATGAAAAATGAACTTAAAACCGAATATGCCAAGATTTGAACACTCTGAGGTTTAAACCATTGACAATTTGAAGTATCTGTAACCTCCAAATGATAGGAATTTTGAAAATCTATTTACATATTTTCTCTAAAAATCTCTTTATTTATTTTTTTACCATATCATTTATTCTAGGGATTAGGCTTATTTACTCATGAGGTCTAAAGGCCTCAGTATACCGGCCACATTGGTTGCTTTGCTTGTTGCCATTAACATCAGCACATGGTCACTTGCTGTGACACTAATCAGAAGGTTGATGGTTTGATACCTAGCTGCACAAGTCTGTATGCCAAATATCCTTGGGCAAGATAGTACCTCCAAGTTGTAAGAACTAATGTTGCTACTTACTTACAAAAAGCTTAACAACATTAATTGTACCAGCCCCCACCTTTACAACAAAACCATCTGCTACATACTTCAGCGCTTGTGTGAGTGGGTGAATGAGACAAGTTGTGTAAAGCCCTTTGTGTGCTCACAATAGAAAAGAGCTATGTGATATTCAGTTCATTTACTATTTGCCACTAAGACAACACTGTCGCATCAGTGCTGATATAAGAAAGAAATTAATCAGATTTTTTTGTTGTTGTTTTTCTTCAAAGTCTCATCTCTCAAAAAAGTTCCTGTCAAACAATCCAGTATTTTGGAGTTTTGACTTGCCAGCATTAAAAAAAAAAAAAAAGACTATTTAATTCCAGGGTTGCTTAGTGTCTATATCAGGGGTCGGCAACCCTAGGCAAGATTTTCAGTTAAAAGTAAGTAGCTGTACCTAATGATATGACTGCGAGTAGTTTGAATAACAGACATCCTTTGTCTGTTATTGTGTAAATATTTACGCTACTGTGTACTTCACACATGGAGAAATGCCAAACTGCCTTTCATTGTTCTTGTAACAGTGACAATAAAAAGCTATTCTATTCTATTCTATTCTATTCTATACTAACCAGGTTTCAGTTGGGAATACTGTATTTATTTTTCTTTTCTTCTATATATTAATGTTTAAATCATGTTTTGCTGATTTATGGTTTGGTCTTGGAGGTCTAGGAGCAGGCACGGTCTGTAAGAGGATAGGGTTTTGGGAGGCAAACAGAAGGAGAGAACCTGCAGAGCAGCATGAATGATTGCAACTTTCCTTTTTTTTTTTTTTTTTTCTTTTTTTTTTTTTGCCTGTCCCGTTTGGCTCTTTTGCCATCAGAATTGTTGTCTAAAGGCAAACAAAGGTGCCCAACGGATTTACTTTACCAAATTGACCATCCCAGCCTTGCCGTAATGGTCCATTTGATTCACCTTTTATTGTTTATTTTATTTTCACTTACTGAATACGGGACAGACTTGACTGGGGGAAAGAAGGGGAGAAAGAAAGAGGGAAAGAGAAACAGCTGAGAAGAGGGACGGGGGAGAAGGGCAAAAGACAAAAACCAACAGAATGAGCAGGGGAAAAAAATGCATATATCAATCACCTGGATCACCTGCTGAGAAAGAAAAAAGAAAACAAGCAGAAGAGAGCAAGAGTAATAGAATAAACAACATCACAATGATATATGGGAACATGACAGTAAATATTAAATATTAAACATTATTGTGCAGCACATAAGATCAACAGAACACAGTGTGCTTTGAGGTAGGAGCCAAAAAGGGTGTAGTTTGTGGGTGTGATCACCCGTGTGTACACCTGTGAGCATGGACGCGCTTGTTTTTTTTTTTTAAAAGGTTCCTTCATGTAATAATCTGCTAGAGGGTGTGGGGGGGCCACAGCCCCGTCCTCCAGGGCATGAAGCAGGTATGGAGGAGATCAAAACTCCAGACATCCAGAGGCCCCCAGAACACAAGAGACCAAGGAAGACCAACAGAGGGGCAGCTGCGCCACTGTCCCAGAAAGAGCTGAGGAGAGTCCCAGATGAGGGCTCACTCAGCAGCCGTGGAGCAGAAGCCAGGGGGGGGGGGGGGTTGCAGTGACGCGCCCGTGAGCTCCGCCGGCAGCCAACTGTGCCTGAGTGACCGAGCCCCAGGCCGAGAGGCCGGGGGCACCCCACCTCCGAAGTGGCCCGAGCGAGCCCCAGGCTCCAGGCCCCGATAAGCGGCCGCCAAGGAGTGAGCCGGTGTGTACCTGGACGCCCATCCCCAGACACAAAGAACCACCAACGCACCGATGTCTGAGGGAGTCCGCCACTGGCAGGTGAAGTGGTGGTGAGGGGAGATAGGCCTCCAAACCTTGGAGGGCCTGAGATGTCCCCAGAGAGGTGGCACCTGACACCCAACCTGACATATAGACACAGACATACAGGCACACACAGACACAAACATCCATTCCCACCCTCATGCTCTCATATGTACTTACTCCACACTCAACCAACATGGAGACAGACATAAAGAGACGCTGTACACACGATCACACTCCCCAAGCGTACTCTACAAACCGGGTCTAGGTACCCTTGCCCCTGGAGGGGGGAACTGCACCCAGACCCAGGTGGTGTTACCCTTTTCCCTGCGGTGGGGGGAGGCAGACCGCCCCGACTCCGCAGCAGCAGGGAGGCCCCACACTCCAGACCGCAGTCGGACGGCCAACTCCTCCTAGCCCCCCCGCTCCAGCAGGTCGCAGAGAATGGGGGTGAGAGAAGACTCCAAACCTCCCTCCACCCGCTCATTGTAGTGTTGATGCATGTGTGTTCTAAGGTGCATTTAAAACCCAGGAGGGCATGGAGCTACCTGCCAGAGAGCAGCAGGTAAGCGCATGGTCCCTCCTGCTAGCCCTCAATGTCTACGTGGATAGGGTTTTGGGAGGCAAACAGAAGGAGAGAACCTGCAGAGCAGCATGAATGATTGCAACTTTCCATGTTTAATTTACCCATGACCACTGCGGTACGACTGATGTACCTCAGTGCTTCAGTTTATGGGAGGAGGTACGTATACTGACATAAAAACCAATGGAAAACATGTTGTTAAATGAACACTTTTTAAACTACAGCAGAGGCTTTTTGCAAAGAGGATTGGCTGAAAACACTGACATTCTGGAGTGTAAATGGAGAAGATGGATGGTGTACAGTGCTGTCACTGTCATGGTATCCTCCCACAAACCCTCCTGTCATGGTCCCTGTGCCCCGCTGGTCAATCCTCTATGGGGCAATATGTTTGTGGTTTGTTTGCTCTCTCGCCCTCTCTCTCTCACTCTCTCTCTCTCGCCACGGCGATGCTCACTGCGGGCTCCCGCTGCTGGCCCACACACCTGCTCATCACCACACCGGCCGCTGATCCCAGCTGATTACTGCACTACTTAGATGGCGAGTCTGCACTAGTCTTCGCTGGATCGTTGAGCTATCAGTGTCAGTTAGACTTGTGTTTCTGCTAACCTGTTAGTTCCTCCTACGCCGAGCGGCGCATCGGGCAGCTAGTGATCTCCATCGATGTCGGTCAGCAGCGACTGCTTCAGCTTCGTCCCAGGCAATGTCGACAGTTCTCAGGTCGTCCATAAATGTTCGACGCCATGTGGTCTTTGGTCGGCCTTGCTTTCGCTTGCCAGTTCGTGGACGCCATGTCATGGCAATCTTAGCTGGGCGATGAGGGGGTAGGCGTAAAATATGTCCCGCAAAGCGAAAGCGTCTTTCTGCAACAACATCGGCTAATGGGCGGGTGCCTGCTCTTTGTAGGACCTCCTCATTTGTTATTCGGTCCCGGTAGGAAATTCTCAGGATTCGCCGCAAGCCACGTTGTTGAAGCACGTTCAGGTGTTGAATAGTTGCACTTGTTGAGCGCCAGGTTTCACTAGCGTAAAGTGCAGTAGGGAAGACGATAGAGTTCAGTAGTCTGATCTTGACCCTTACATTCAGGGAAGTCGAGTTCCAAATAGGTTGGAGACGTCGCAGGACACCAACTGCCTTCCCTACTCTGGCGTCGACATCCCGATCAGAGACCCCGTCATTCGAGATGATGCTGCCAAGATATGTAAAATTCTCCACCTCTTCAGCACGTTGTTGGTTGATCTGCTAACCTGTACCTTGAGAATTTCTTATAATTATCCTGCTAACCCGACGTTTTGTGTGTAGATCATTTTTGGAACCCGATGCGGAGAGGAGTGATTGAGGCGGAACGTTTTTGTACAGAAAGTGTGGAACACCCTTCTCCCAACCCTGTTTCCCACGGACCCTGGCGACCCGGACCCGTTTCCCCTGCACGTTGTATATAGCCACTTGGTGTATGTGTTCACTGTAAATAAACGCACTGTCCTTCGCTTAAAGGAAAACCCTGGCCTGCGCCTGAGTCTCTTTCGGAAACCTTATCAGAAAGATCCACCCATTATGGACTCAGCAGGACAGGACCCCGTGGGCCGGGCTCTGGCTGCCCAGGAAGCCGCGCTGGCCCGCCATGAACAAATGCTCGGGCAGCTACGGCAGGATGTCGCCGCATTGACCCTGGCGGTGGCGCAGTTAATACCGCTGGAGGGAAATGCGCAACCAGGGAATCCCCAGCCACCCAGCCCGGCTCCCCAGGCGGCACCACCCGCCGTAGCGTCAGGTAGCTCACCGCGGGTCGGTACGCCGACTGACGGACCTTTACCCACACCGGAACCATTCTCGGGTGAGTCTGACAAATGTGCCGGATTTTTGGCTCAGGTGTCTCTGACGTTTCGCGAGCTGCAGCGTTTTCATAGCAACGATGGGGCGAAGATCACTTATTTAGTTCAACTTCTGAGGGGCCGTGCACTAAAGTGGGCCAAGGTTGTGTTAAACTCTGATCCTGTCATAACCTATGCTGACTTTCTCTCCAAATTTAAGAGTGTGTTTAACCCAGGCACCGGGGCAGAGGCCGCTGCTCTCCGTCTCCTCAACTTCAAACAAGGTAGGAGAAGCATGTCTGAATACGCTATTGACTTCTGGATTCTGGCAGAAGAGGCAGGGTGGAATCAGGAGGCGCTACGGAGCACGTTGCTGAACAATATCAGAGAAGAATTAAGGGACGAGCTAATCATGCGTGATCTCCCTGCCTCCTTTAATGAGCTAATGTCCCTGTGCATTAAGGTGGATGAGCGGCTACGGGCTCGCCGGTCGCAGCGGAACTACAACTTCCATGAGGCTGCGGGAGTCTCTGGCACCGGCGCCATGGCGGATGCCGGCCCCTCCCGGACTCACGAGAGCGGGGATGGAGAGGAACCCATGCAGCTGGGCGGCTCCCATCTCACCGCGGCGGAGCGTCAGCGCAGGATTATGGCCGGTGAGTGCCTCTATTGTGGTCACAGGGGACATGTTGTGGCTACCTGCCCTTCGCGGGCAAAAGGGCGCGCCCGCCAGTGATGGTAGGAGTACTGGTGGGCGAGCTGAGCCAGGAAGAAGCTCCTCCCCGTTTAACACTACCGGCCACGCTTTCCATTCACTCTAAGAGCCGCTCCCTATCGGTGTTGATCGACTCTGGGGCGGAACAAAACTTTATTGACTGTCAGTTAGCCCGGCAACTTGGGTTACTATTGGAGCCCCTGCCTCATGCCTTACATGTTACGGCGTTGTCAGGTCAACGCCTTCCAGACATCACTCTGGTGACGGAGCCTGTCGAGCTCACCCTCTCTGGCAATCATTCTGAAGAAATCTGTTTTTTGGTGTTTAAAGCAACTCGCACTCCACTAGTTCTCGGCCATCCTTGGCTACAGCAGCACAACCCTCACATAGATTGGCTAAAGGGGCGTGTCACTGGGTGGGGGGAGGACTGCCACATGACCTGCCTTAAAGCTGCCTCGCCTCCAAGCACTGAAACGCCCTCTCCTGGGGAATTGAAATCAGCTGATTTAACTAATGTGCCCTCTGTTTATCACGACCTAGCTGAGGTGTTTCAAAAGGCCCGCGCCCAGTCACTTCCTCCGCATAGGCCCTATGACTGTGCTATCGAACTGCTCCCGGGAGCTCCTTTACCCACCAGTCGGCTATATAGCATCTCACTTCCAGAACGAGACGCTATGGACAAGTACATCACGGAATCCCTGGCTGCCGGCCTCATTCGGGCCTCCACCTCTCCAGTCGCGGCAGGCTTCTTCTTTGTCGAAAAGAAGGATAAAACCCACCGGCCATGCATTGACTATCGCGGATTAAACAACATCACAGTAAAAAATAAATATCCTCTGCCGCTCCTCAGTTCGGCCTTCGAGCTCCTCCAGGGGGCTACTGTTTTCACCAAACTGGATTTGCGAAACGCATACCATCTGGTTCGCATCCGTGAGGGCGATGAGTGGAAGATCGCCTTCAACACCCACCTCGGCCACTTCGAGTACCTTGTCATGCCCTTTGGTCTCACTAACGCCCCTGCGGTGTTCCAAGCCCTGGTGAATGACGTGCTCAGAGACTTCATTAACCGACTTCATTAACCGTTTTGTTTTTGTCTATCTAGATGACATCCTGATCTTTTCCAGAAACCAATCCGAGCACGAGACCCATGTCAGACAGGTCCTGCAACGACTCCTCGAAAACCGATTGTTCGTCAAAGGAGTTCCACGTCTCCACCGTCGCATTCCTGGGGTACATAATCGACCAAGGAAATCTCCGCCCGGACCCTGTGAAGGTAAAAGCCGTTGTTGAGTGGCCGGAACCTCCTAATAGGCACCAACTGCAACGTTTCCTTGGGTTTGCCAACTTTTACCGGCGGTTCATTCGGGACTTCAGCCGAGTTGCCTTGCCGCTGACCCAGCTAACCTCTCCCAAGCTTCCTTTTCAGTTGAACAAAGAAGCTCAGGTAGCTTTCCAAGAACTGAAGAAACGATTCGCCTCAGCCCCCATCCTGATCCAACCCGACCTCACGCAGCCATTTGTGGTCGAGGTCGACGCGTCCGACTCAGGGGTTGGAGCGGTTCTGTCGCAACGAAAGGACGGTAAGCTCCACCCTTGTGCCTTCTTCTCCCGCCGTCTGTCCCCTGCAGAGAGAAACTATGATGTCGGGGATCGGGAACTGCTGGCGATAAAACTAGCCCTGGAGGAGTGGCGGCACTGGTTGGAGGGCACGGCTCAGCCTTTCCTCGTCTGGACAGACCACAAGAACCTGGCATACCTGCAATCAGCTAAGAGGCTCAACGCCCGACAGGCCAGGTGGGCCCTGTTTTTCACCCGTTTCCACTTCTCCATCTCTTACAGACCAGGTTCCCGGAATGTCAAACCCGACGCCCTGTCCCGTCAGTTCTCAGTCTCGGAGGACCCCACTGAGCCCGCTCCCGTTCTCCCCGCCACCTGTGTCGTGGGCACCATTTCCTGGGGGATCGAAGCAGCCATTCGGGAGGCTCAGGTGTCGGAACCGGATCCGGGAGGTGGGCCAGCCCAACGGCTCTACGTCCCTCAATCAGTACGTTCTCAAGTACTTCAATGGGCCCACACTGCCCGCTTTACGTGCCACCCAGGGGTCCACCGCACTATCAACTTCCTCCAGCGCTACTTCTGGTGGCCTTCTCTGACTAAGGACGCTCGGGAGTACGTCTCCGCCTGCGCGACCTGTGCCCGGAATAAACCGTCTCATCAGCCGCCTGCTGGACAGCTCAATCCCCTGCCGACTCCGTCCAGGCCGTGGTCCCATATAGCTTTGGACTTTGTGACCGGACTGCCGCCATCAGCAGGCAACACTGTCATACTTACCATCGTAGACCGTTTTTCTAAAGCTGCCCACTTCATAGCTCTTCATAGGGATCCCAGAAGACATTGTGTCTGACAGAGGCCCCCAGTTCACGTCTGGCGTCTGGAAGGAATTCTGCTCCTCATTAGGAGCAAAGGTCAGTCTGACCTCCGGTTACCATCCCCAAAGCAACGGTCAGTGTGAGCGAGCTAACCAAGAGCTCGAGGCAATGTTGCGGTGCATAGCGTCCTCCAACCAGTCCATCTGGAGTGACGAACTACCCTGGATTGAGTACGCCCATAACAGTCTGACTTCCTACTGTGTAGAGGTCTGGGGAAACACATACAAAAGTAACACACAAACAATAACTATAATACAAAAAAGGGCCATTAGATTAATAAATAATGTAGGGTACAGGGACCATACAAATGCACTCTTTGTCAAAATGCAAGCTATTAAATTCCAAGACTTGGTGAAGCTTAAAACAGCGCAAATAATGTATAAAGTCAGAAATAAATTGCTTCCCAAAGAAATCTGTAAATTGTTCATAGAAAGAGAAGGTGGGTATAACTTAAGAGGGAAATGGAATTTAAAAATACAAAGTGCTAGAACAACTTTAAGAACAATGTCTATCTCAATTGCAGGAGTTAAATTATGGAACAGTCTAACAGAAGAAATAAAAGACAGTCAAAACATAAAACAGTTTAAAGTAAAATATAAAAACCTAATTTTAAATAAGTATAAGAATGAAGAAAACGGGGTTAACCCAGGATGGTAATGTTGCTGGTAATGGTGTTGCGGTTCTTTTTTGGTTGTTTTTTTTGTTTTTTTGTTTTGTTTTGGTTTGTTGTTTTTCCATAACTTGTGTATCTGCAAATATACACATTCTGTATTTTTCATATGAAAGAAACTATACTGTGGTGGGGCTTGCTAATTTCTTGTTTTTGATTTATGTATGTTATGTTTTGTTTTACTTCATATGTTTATATGTTTCATATGTTGTTTGTTTAATTTAAGACAAAAAAAAATTCAATGAATGAGAGGTAAAACTTGAGGGGGTAGGGACAAATAAGTAAATACTTCAGCCTACTCCTTTTCAAACAAATAATGGAATGATATTTTGTAATGATTGTGAAGGCACATGTTTGAAATGTTTGAAATAAAAATGAACTGAACTGAACTGAACTGAACTTCCTCCGCCACTGGTCTGTCTCCCTTCGAGGTCTCACTGGATTTCCAGCCACCTCTCTTCCCCTCTGTCGAGGGTGAGCATTCTGTACCATCTGTCCAGGCCCATCTACGTAGGTGCCAACGAGCTTGGCGGGCCGCACGGACGTCGTTGCTGCGCACAAAGGACCGAACCAAACAGACCGCAGATCGCCGCCGCACACCAGCTCCAGCATACAGCGTGGGACAAAAGGTATGGCTGTCCACACGCTTTGTTCCTCTCAGGACTGAGTCCAAGAAGCTCAACCCAAACTTCATTGGTCCGTTTGAGGTTTCGGCGCTGATCAACCCCGTCTCTGTGAAACTCCGGCTGCCGCGCAACATGAGGATTCACAATGTGTTCCACGTCTCCCAAATCAAACCTGTCCGGAATAGCCCTCTGTGCCCTCCTTCCAGGCCCCCTCCGCCCGCCCGGCTTGTGGACGGCTTGCCCGCCTATTCCATCACGCGGATTATGGACTCTCGCCGCCGCGGGCGTGGCTTCCAGTACCTTGTGGACTGGGAGGGCTATGACATTGAGGAGCGGTCCTGGGTTCCGCGGGCCGCTGTCCTGGACAAGCGTATGCTGCGGGCCTTCCATCTGTCTCATCCTGGTAAGCCTGGTGGGTCGCCGGGGGGCTCCCGTTGAGGGGGGGGTACTGTCATGGTCCCTGTGCCCCGCTGGTCAATCCTCTATGGGGCAATATGTTTGTGGTTTGTTTGCTCTCTCGCCCTCTCTCTCTCACTCTCTCTCTCTCTCGCCACGGCGATGCTCACTGCGGGCTCCCGCTGCTGGCCCACACACCTGCTCATCACCACACCGGCCGCTGATCCCAGCTGATTACTGCACTACTTAGATGGCGAGTCTGCACTAGTCTTCGCTGGATCGTTGAGCTATCAGTGTCAGTTAGACTTGTGTTTCTGCTAACCTGTACCTTGAGAATTTCTTATAATTATCCTGCTAACCCGACGTTTTGTGTGTAGATCATTTTTGGAACCCGATGCGGAGAGGAGTGATTGAGGCGGAACGTTTTTGTACAGAAAGTGTGGAACACCCTTCTCCCAACCCTGTTTCCCACGGACCCTGGCGACCCGGACCCGTTTCCCCTGCACGTTGTATATAGCCACTTGGTGTATGTGTTCACTGTAAATAAACGCACTGTCCTTCGCTTAAAGGAAAACCCTGGCCTGCGCCTGAGTCTCTTTCGGAAACCTTATCACCTCCATCACACACAGAGTGTTTTATTAGAATCAGTACCCATGTCTGCTTACACTGGGGAAAATGTGTAAGAAATAATGATGTGGATGATCATGGGGGTCTGGATTGAAGTGTTCCTATAAGAATTCTACTAGTGTAAGCAATTTATTTCTTAACACATAGTTCATATTGTTTAAGACATGCAATATATCTGCCAAGTTTGATGCGAAATATGGCTTTAACACAGTATTGCCCACACAACAGGTTAAATGAAATATTTCTGCCCCATGAACAAACCTACTCACCATCTAAAACTGAACAGAAACACAAACAAAGCATTTTTATTTAGACTTTCGATGAACTTGGAGAGCTTTAGAAAACAAGAAAAGTAGAAACTCTATTTTATATATACACAAAATAATAAAAATAGCATTTTAGATAACATCTGATTTTAGCTGTTTATTTAAAGCATTTTTTAAACCCACACTAATGAGGAAACTCTCCACCATTCATAACTTCCCAGCACAAGTCTTGAGCAAGGCAACAGAAACAATATGCTTTGTCACAACTGTTGGTGTTTTAATCAGCTAAAACTGAACTAAGACATGAGAGCTGTGAATAAATATTCATGGGCCTAAGGTTGTACTTATTCTTAAGCACAAATATTTAGTGTTGCCACACTTTTAACCTGCTGATATGTTGACAGATTAAAAGTTTTCTCGTGTCCCATCCCCAATCGGACCAGGAGTGACATGATTAGCCACATGTTCTCCTTAAATTGCTCGCTGTATGAGTAGTGTCCAAAAAGGATGTGGGCTTTACAGATAATTGGGAAACTTGGAAAATCCTGATCTTTTAGGTGAGTTTGAATGCAGCAGCTCTCATTTCTAGAAATCTGGTCAAATCTATTAACACCCCCCAAAAATGTAACGATCTATAGAGATTGTGTCTTCTCCCAGACCAACAAAAACAAACTAAAAACCAGCAAAAAATTATTTAAGCATATGAAAAATCACGAAGAAAAAACAATATAGTATCCACAACTACATCAAAGAGTAAAACAGTGAAATGTGGATTATTAAACATTAGGTCTCTCTCTTCTACATCCCTGTTAGTATGTGAAAAAATAATTGATCAACAAACTGATTTACTCTGCATTATAGAAACCTGGTTACAGCAGAATGATTATATTAATTTATGGGCGGGACCCTTTCAGGGTTTCTGGTTCCACAGCTACACACCATTGGTAATCAATGCACCTGCCTATAATGATCCCAATTGTGGCCGCTACTTGAGGTAGTGGCAGACTGGCATTCTTCCCTGGAAGGTTGAACTACTCAGTTGGTAAAGCCCTGGCTGCTTAGGTTGCAGGGAGAAGAACAATGATTAAATTGTCTCCTGTTTATCTCCCTGTACAGATCTTCCCTGGAGTGTTTGGTGAGCCTGCCTGATCTGAGTGAGTGTGGAGTGTTTGAAATGTTATGGATTTCTGGACTCCTTTCTCCCTGGAGCCTAGTCTTTTCCCCCTGTCAGTACTGTGTATATATGTCAATGTTCACTGTAAATAGACACTTAACTAGACTTAACGCACCACTTTGACCACAGTGTCAGTCTTGTTCTTACATATGGCATAGACACTGAACATTCAATAGCATTTCCTGAAAACCCTCTTTTCAACTCGATTCAACTTTATCCACTGTTTGAATTTTTCAGTTCAGTTTTATTAATATAGTACCAAATAATCACCAACAGCTGCCTCAAGGTGCTTAATATTACAGAGAAACCCTAACAATCAAACAGCCCTTCATGAGCAAGCACTTTTGTGGCTATGGGAAGGAGAAACTCCCTCTTAATAGTGCAAAACCTCTAGCAGAACCAGGCTGAAGAAGAGGTATGCATCTGCCAAAACCGGTTGAGAGATATTTTAGAACTATTGTGTAAATGGAAGAAAGCAGTTCCACATATTTGTTTTATATGCACATTGACGGACATGTCCTAATGACTTCAAGATTCCTCACCGTGTTACTGGAGGCCAAGGTAATGCCATCTAGAGCATCTGGGAAAAAGAACTCAAAATGCAGGATGCAGACAAAGGTACCGATGAACGGTACCTTTGTTTATTTACAGAGCTAGTGAACATACAACTAAACAACCCAACTGAGCAGTGAGCTAAGAGATTTAACATGAACTATGATTAATACGAAACTATGGAGCACAAAGGCTAACATGCGCTAGGAAACAAAACCTGGAGAAGCTTCGACTGGAAACTATAATTCCATGATTCAGGGGCAAAGGGGTACTCAGACAGGTTGGCTGGGTCAAAGGGGGTCAGAGTCACTGAAACGAGAAAGTTCAGGTATGGTTCTGGGTGTACGTTGGCAGGTATTTACAGAGTGAAACGCATATGTATGTATGTATATATATATATATATATATATATATATATATATATATATATATATATATATATATATATATATATATATGTATATATATATGTATATATGTATATATATATATATATATATATATATATATAAGCATCTGGACTTCTTCTCCGGACAGTCCTGATCCTTTTTTTTTTTTTTTTTTTTTAATAAATAGGACAGGGGGAATGAATGAGAGAGAGAGGGGGAGAGAAAGAAAGAAAACCCAAGGGGAGAAGAGACGGTGAGAAGGGGGGGGAAGAGAGACAAAAAAACAAAAAAACAAAAAACAAAAAAAGAACTCCTGGGTCACCTGTATGGAGAAAAAAACAAACAAACAAACAAACAAACAGAGGAGACAGCAAACAACAAAGAGCAACATAATAATAGAGAAAACAAAGCACCATCACAATAAACTAGCTAGTCATAGATATCAGTATTTACTAAGTAATAAACGATATTGTGCAGCATGCAAGATAGACAGCGCACAGTGTGCTTTGAGGCAGCAGCCAAGAAAGCTTTAGTCCGCGTCTGTGAATACCCATGTGTGCATACCTGTGTGGATCAGCATGCTTGCATTCCAAAGGTTTCTCCATGTAATGATCTGCTAGGGAGTGTGGGGGGGCCACAGCCCCGTCCTCCAGGGTGTGAAGCGGGTATGGAGGAGATCAAAACTCCAGACATCCAGAGGCCCCCAGAACACAAGAGACCATGGAAGACCAACAGAGGGGCAGCCGCGCCACTGTTCCAGTAAGAGCTGAGAGTCCCAGATGAGGGCTCACTCAGCAGCCGCGGAGCAGAAGCCAGGGGGGGTTGCAGTGACGCGCCCGTGAGCTCCGCCGGCCCCCAGCTGCGCCTGAGTGACCGAGCCCTAGGCCGAGAGGCCGGGGGCACCCCACCTCCAAAGGGGCCCGAGCGAGCCCCAGGCCCCAGGCCCCGACAAGCGGCCGCCAAGGAGTGAGCCGGTGTGTACCCGGACGCCCACCCCCAGACACAAAGAACCACCAACACACCGACACCTGAGGGAGTCCGCCACCGGCAGGGGAAGTGGTGGTGGGTGGAGATAGGCCTCCAAACCTTGGAGGGCCTGAGGTGTCCCCAGAGAGGTGGCGTCTGATACCCAACCTGACATATAGACACAGACATACAGGCACACACAGACACAAACATCCATTCCCACCCTCATGCTCTCATATGCACTCACTCCACACTCAACCAACGTGGAGACAGACATAAAGAGACGCTGTACACACAATCACACTCCCCAAGCGTACTCTACAAACCGGGTCTAGGTACCCTTGCCCCTGGAGGGGGGAATTGCACCCAGACCCAGGTGGTGTTACCCTTTTCCCTGCGGTGGGGAGAGGCAGACCACCCCGACTCCGCAGCAGCAGGGAGGCTCCACACCCCAGACCGCAGTCGGACGGCCAACTCCTCCTACTAGCCCTCCCGCTCCAGCAGGCCGCAGAGAATGGGGGTGGGAGAAGACTCCAAACCTCCCTCCACCCGCTCATTGTAGTGTTGATGCATATGTGTTCTAAGGTGCAATTAAAACCCAGGAGGGCATGGAGCTACCTGCCAAGGAGCAGCAGGTAAGCGCATAGTCCCTCCTGCTAACCCTCAATGACTAAGTGTATTTAAAATTGAGAGGTGGGCAACGACGTCAGGGGTGAGGTATACACCCTGATGGTGATTTGGACTCCGTGATTGTGCCCACCCCCAAGATCCTATATGTATGTGTAATGAAAGTGTGAATAATGTGAATGTCTAAGTTGTGGGATAAAATTGAGGCAGAGGCAGCCAGAAGGGGACAGGGGGGGGGGGTAGCCTCCTCTGCACCCTGGTGACATACCCCCACTCCAAGGCCCTGCATGTGTGGGTGGTTGTGGAGGAGCGGGAAGAGGGAGGCAGCTGGAGATGGGGAGGGAAGGAAGGGAGGGGCAGGTAACCCCTCCCTGGGGCCAGCTCCCCCGCTGACCCCAGTAGGCACTCCCACCCTCCGCGACCCGCCAGGGAAGGGGGGCCCAGGCCCATCAGACCGGGGCCCAGTGCAGTAGCGCCCCCCGGCTCCACAGAGCCCTGGACAGTCCACCCAACCCCACCACAGAGAAAACTGCACCCACCCCACCAACCACACATCTTCCAGACTACATAAGACGGTAAACGCCCAGGCTGAGATCTTCCTCCACCTCTCCTGTATCTCCCCCTCCTGCAGAGAGTTCCTGAGAGAAGAAAGCTCCTGCCAGATGTGACCATCCCCCCCACCAGTTGAAGAGCCCCCCAGGCGGCTCGATGCACCGGCGGCACCCTGCTCCAGGGCCGGGCCCCCATGCACCCACCCGCCCACAACCCCGGCAACACACCAACCAGGACCCGAGCCCCCGAGGCCCGGCCCGGGCCCCCGCCCAGAGACGGAGCACCCCAGAACCTCACGCCCATCCCGGACCCACCCAGGGGCAGCCAGGTTGCCAGGTCAGTAACCCACGTCCGTCAGCACAGACCCTCCCCTAGCCCCGCTGCACAGTCCTGATCCTTAAGGACCCCCAGAAGGGACCGGTCCCCTCCAACTACTGACCAATAACCTACCTCAACACCACATGGAAGCTCCTGTCAGGCATCATAGCGGCTAAGATGAACAGGCACATGGGTCAATACATGAGTGGGGCACAGAAAGGGATTGGAACTATACACGATCAACAGGACCCTAGAAGGCTTCATCAGGAACTCAATAGGGATGTGGCACACAGCACTAGAGGTCAACTTCAAGCCCATAGCACAAGTCACCATCAAGTGCAGGATCTACCAAGGGGATGCTCTGTCCCCACTGCTGTTCTGCATAGGCCTGAATCCCCTCAGTGAGATCATTAACAAGACTGGCTACGGATACCGACTACAGAACGGAGCAGTTGTCAGCCACCTCCAGTACATGGATGACATCAAGCTGTATGCCAAGAGTGAACGAGACATCGATTCACTGATCCACAACACCAGGATATACAGCAATGACATTGGAATGTCATTCGGGCTGGAGAAGTGTAGTCGGATGGTAACAAAGAGAGGGAAGGTAGTCAGAACGGAGGGGATCAAACTACCAGAAGGCAACATTGCAGACATAGAGGACAGTTACAAGTACCTGGGGATCCCGCAGGCAAATGGGAACCATGAAGAGGTCGCTAGGAAAGCTGTAACCACCAAGTACCTGCAGAGGGTCAGACAAGTCCTGAGGAGTCAGCTGAACGGTAAGAACAAGATCCGGGCTATCACACCTACGCCCTGCCCGTGATCAGGTACCCTGCTGGGGTAATAGGCTGGCCAAAGAAGGAGATAGAATGAATGAATGAATGCTTTATTGGCCATATGCAGGTTGCCCCACAGAGGAATAGGACCCCCCCCCCCCCCCCCCCCCCCCGACTTACACACACAACAACAAGACAACACAAGGGAATACAGTCGGAGATCGGCAGCGTTGGGAGAATAACACTGAAAAAATTACACAACATTGGGAAAAGTAGAAGAGGAAAAAAAAAGAGACCTCTTCACACGCTGGGCAACCTATGGGAGGACAGCATGAGAACAGGAAACAAAAAAAAACTCCTCTGCACAGAGAGCACATTAATGTCCACATCACAACATCAGAGCACATGACAAGCCACAGGGGATGGATAGGGGGGTGGGGGGTGATTCGAAGGAACACAGCACTGACATAGATAGATAGAAGATAGATAGATAGAAGCCACTGACATAAAGACAAGAAAGCTCTTTACCATGCATGGAGGGTTTCACCCCAAGTCCAGCACCCTGAGCCTGTACGTGAAGCTAAAGGAAGTCCAGGATGAGACAACAAACATCCACGAATACATCACGAAGATGGCCCCAACTGACAGCATGCTCAGTGAATACCTCAGGCAGCCGAAACCCAAGAAAGTGGAGGAAGGCGAGGAACCATCATGGAAGGACAGGCCCCTGCACGGTATGTACCACTGGCAGATAGAGGAGGTGGCTGATATCCAGAAATCCTACCAGTGGCTGGACAAAGCTGGACTGAAAGACAGCACAGAGGCACTAATCATGGCAGCACAAGAACAAGCTCTGAGTACTAGATCCATAGAGGCTGGGGTCTATCACACCAGGCAAGACCCCAGGTGCAGGCTGTGTAAAGATGCCCCTGAGACAATCCAGCACATAACAGCAGGGTGTAAGATTCTAGCAGGCAAGGCATACATGGAACGCCATAACCAAGTGGCCGGCATAGTTTACAGGAATATCTGTGCCGAGTATAACCTGGAAGTCCCGAGGTCAAAATGGGAGATGCCCCCAAGGGTGGTGGAGAATGACCGAGCTAAGATCCTGTGGGACTTCCAGATACAGACGGACATAGTGGTGGTAGACAAACAGAAGAAGACGGCCGTAGTGATTGATGTAGTGGTTCCGAATGACAGCAACATCAGGAAGAAGGAACACGAGAAGCTGGAGAAATACCAAGGGCTCAGAGAAGAGCTCGAGAGGATGTGGAGGGTGAAGGTAACGGTGGTCCCAGTGGTAATCGGAGCACTAGGTGCGGTAACTCCCAAACTAGGCGAGTGGCTCCAGCAGATCCCAGGAACAACATCGGAGATCTCTGTCCAGAAGAGCGCAGTCCTGGGAACAGATAAGATACTGCGCAGGACCCTCAAGCTCCCAGGCCTCTGGTAGAGGACCCGAGCTTGAAGGATAGACCGCCCGCAGGGGCGAGTGGGGAATTTATATATATATATGTACACACACATACACACATATTTATATGTATATCGAACGCGGTGCTGAGGTATAGTAGAACACACTGAAAAAAGTGATATTGGCTCCTTTTAGATATAGCATATTTTATTTTGGTATATCTTTTTAATTCAAATGAGTCATTTCTGTGTACATATATAATTCGAGTAACTCCAGAATACATTCCCTGTGTTATAATCCAATTAATTTTAGTTAATTAAATGTAGCTCAAAATGCTTAAGTATGTTTTTCATAGCATCCTGCTGGGCCATTTTGCGCATGCGTTAGGACAGGCCACCATATAAGATAAGATAAGATAAGATAAGATAGAACTTTATTAATCCCTCGGGTGGGTTCCTCTGGGAAATTCGATTTCCAAAAAAAGCACAGCAACGACCGAAGTTACAGTTACAGAATTGTTATATATATATATATATATACACACACACACACACACACACACACACACACACACACACATATATAAATACAGAAACAAATATAAATAAAATATACAAAGGGGAGAAATAGAATAAATAGGAATAAAAAATAAAAATACAAGTGAATTGCACATTTCAAGTATTGAGTCTGTTGACTATTTACAAAAAGTATTGCACAAGGTATTGTACAGTGAGGTGAAGAGGCACTACAGCTTAGTTGTTCCCCCCTCCTTTGTCCTCCTGTTTCCCCTCCCTCTCCCCTCCAGAGAGGAGTTAAACAGTCTGATGGCGTGTGGGACAAAGGAGTTTTTAAGTCTGTTAGTTCTTGTCTTGGGGAGAAGCAACCTGTCACTGAACAGACTCTTCTGGTTGTTTATGGCCGTGTGCAGAGGATGCCCAGCATTGTTCATAATGTCCATCAGTTTCTTTAGTGTCCTTTTCTCTGCCACTGTCACCAGAGTGTCCAGCTTCATGCCGACCACATGCATGCGGACTGAAAAAGCGGATGCTTTGTGTGCTGCAAGCGGGCTAAAGTTAATCACACAACTTCGTGTAAAGTACAGCTGGGCGATATAAGATTTTTTCATATCACGATATGTTTTTTTAATTTCAGGCGATAGCGATATATATCACGATATAAGCCAAATAACTATATTTGTAAGATTTAAACGTGCCGTTGCTCACAAGTAAAATGTGAAATAATCAGCAACTTTTTTTGATTTAAATATTTATTTCCCATAATAAGTTCAACAGGGTATGTAACTTGTACTTAAGGAACATGATACTTTTTCAGATAAATAAAGGCAAATATTGCAAACTACACAAAAGGCAGCCGCTAAAGCGTTTAAGTTTCAAAATAGAACAAACAAAACAGACTACTAAATTGTCAATTCCACTTAGAAACAAAATATTAATTCTAAAAATAAATCTTAGTTTGTTTTACAGAAGAACAGACAAAATTGACTAACTTTTGTCAATATCAAATAAACTGAGAACTAAAAGGAAATTCTCAATCTCTCCTTGTTTTATAGCTGAGCTTTTCAAACAGTTTTAACAGTTACTTTAGTCTGACAAAAGCCGAATGACGAATTAGCGCTTCCAGTCAGAGATTGAGCACCCACCGGTTTATTGTATTTCCAGACTTGCTTTCGGCACAATTTACAGTGCGTGCTGTCATGTATTGATATGGCTATGTCTTAATGTGATGACCTTTGAACCGGATGTGGTTGTCCGAAGGAAGCCCCGTTAAGTGGCTAGTTGTAAGATGGACAGTGTTCAATAAAGCAACATAAAGACCGTGCTTTATGTCCTGATTCAATTCAGAGTGCTCTGCCTAATTTAGTAATAAGGTGGGCACACAACAATGGCGACGAGGACTACACGGACCTGGATTTGTTTTTGTGAGAAGTAGACCCAGCGGCGGCACGGTGTTAGCGAAAAAACTTGTGGGCTAACATGGAAAAGTCGGGTATTCAACCGTTCGCCTGCTACACTGATCCAGCTACGCTCGGACCGAGATGGACGCGGTGGTTAACATCCTTCGAGTTGTTTGCTGATGGGAAAGGTCTTATTTTGACGGATGATGCTACAGACGCGATCAGACAGCGGAGACGCACTCTTCTACTGCACATGGCCGGACAGGACGTGCAGGACGTCTTCTCCACTCTACCACAGACGGGAGAGGCAAAGGATTACACCGCTGTGGTGACTGCACTCAACACTTATTTTGTTCCTCAAGTGAATGCAGCATACGCACGCCAAACTTTCCACAAATTGTCCCAAACACCAGGTGAGACTGTGCAACAATTTTGTACACGTTTGAGGTGAGCTGCAAAGGACTGTGACTTTCAAGGTGACAATGATAAGCAGATACGGGACGCTATCCTGAGTAAATGCACTTCTGAATATGTACGGAGAAAGCTGCTTGAGGAGGGTCCAGGCTTAACTCTAACTCGCATGTTAGAGGTGGCTTCACACTGTGAACGCGTGGAGGAGCAGATGGCGGCGATGAGCGTCGCTGGGGAAAAGAAAGGAGAGGACACGGTCAGCCGGATTCTTACAGCAAAGAAAGAGAAGAACAACAGACCAAAAGGAAAAATGAAAGATGATAATAAAACAGACAGACAGTGTTACAGGTGTGGTTATACTGACCACATGGGCAAAGATCCCAAATGCCCAGCACGAGGACAAACATGTCACAAGTGTAATGGTAAGGACCACTTTTCAAAAATGTGTCGTACAGAAAGACAAAAGAAACAAAATGTGAATGCTGTTGAACAAGATAATTATGCATTTACTGTAAATGATGATAATGTACCTGAGAAACTTACCTTTTCTGTTGGGGGAATAGAGTTGAAAATGTTGGTTGACTCTGGAGCTACAAGTAATGTGATGGGAGAAAACATATGGGAAAAGCTAAAAGCTGAAAAGACAAAATGTCGCTCATATGTAGCCAAAGAGCAGAGGAATTTATATGCATATTCCTCAGCACAGGCACTCACGGTTAAAGGTGCATTCAGATGTGAAATCAAGATTGGTGACAGGACCGAAGAGGCTGAATTTATTGTGAATAGAGGTAATGGTGAACCACTCCTGGGGAAAAAGACTGCCATAAAGTTAAGAGTGTTGAAAATAGGTGAAAATGTGACGGCTGTCGCAGATTTAAAGCACACTCTTAAAGAAAAGTATCCAAAAGTGTTCAAAGGAGTAGGAAAGCTAAACACCAAACAGATCAGCCTGTACATTGATCCAAATGTGAAACCGGTAGCACAGCCACTGAGGCGCATACCTTATCATTTGAGGGATGCAGTGGAGAAAAAGATCAATGAACTAATCGACATGGACATTATAGAACGTGTAGAAGGACCTACACCTTGGGTAAATCCTGTAGTGGTACTCCCAAAGAAATGTGACAAAGATATCAGAATGTGCTTAGACATGAGAAAAGCAAATGAGGCAATAATCAGGGAAAGATACCCCATACCCACTGTGGATGAAATCTTGCAAGGACTAAACGGCTCTGCAATCTTCACCAAACTCGATCTCAAGTGGGGATACCATCAGCTAGAGCTTACCCCGGAGTCAAGAGAGATAACTACATTTGCAGTGCACAACGGAGTATACCGGTACAAAAGGCTAATATTTGGAGTCTCATCAGCTAGTGAGCAATATCAGCATGAGATTGCCAATGCACTAGCTGGCATTGAAGGAGTTGAGAACATTTCAGATGACGTAATCATACACGCGCCAGACCAGGAAACACATGATAAGCGCCTGCATGCTGTGATAAAGAGACTCTCTGACTGTGGCCTGACACTAAACTCAGAGAAGTGTCAGTTCAACATGGACAGACTCGTATTCATGGGAATACTGCTGACACAGAAAGGCTTCGGCCCAACTGAAGAAAGAGTGAGAGCTGTGGTGGAAGCCCGAGAACCGAAGAATGCTACTGAGGTGAGAAGCTTTCTTGGACTGGTAGGCTTCAGTAGCAGGTTCAAACCACAGTTTGCTACACTCTCTGAACCACTAAGATGTTTAACTCGAAAGGAAACTATGTTTACATTCGGGCCAGAACAAAAGCAAGCATTTGAAAGACTAAAGACTGAGTTAGCCAGAGCAGGTACCCTAGCCTATTTTGACAAAGAAGCCCCAACCAGAGTCATAGCAGATGCAAGCCCTGTAGGCTTGGGCGCAGTGCTAATACAAATACAGAACGGAGAAGAGGTACCAGTGTGCTACGTAAGTCGGAGTTTAACAGACCGTGAGCGAAGATATTCTCAAACAGAAAGAGAAGCCCTAGCACTAGTATGGGCATGTGAGAGACTACATCCATATGTGTATGGCAGGAAGTTTGACCTCATCACAGACCACAAGCCATTAGAGGTCATATACAGCCAGAAATCTAAACCTTGTGCACGCATAGAAAGATGGGTTCTCAGACTGCAACCATATGACTTTAAAGTAGTGCACATTGCGGGAAAGCAAAACATTGCGGATTCACTGTCAAGACTGCTGGCTGACACCACGTCAAAAGAGATACATAAGCATGAATGTGAAGAATATGTGAGATTTGTTGCAGTTAATGCTACTCCAAAAGCACTCACAACAAGAGAGGTTGAAGAAGCCTCTGCTACAGACTCAGAATTAACAGAAGTGCGAAGAGCTATTGAAAATGGACACTTTGAAAAATGCAAAACATATGCACCCATTGCAAATGAACTGTGTGTCATCGGCTACATAGTTTTGCGGGGAACTCGCATCGTATTGCCAGAAAACCTCAGAGCTCAAGCACTGTCACTAGCTCATGAAGGACATTTAGGAATTGTTGGAACCAAACAGCATCTCAGAACAAAAGTTTGGTGGCCAGGGATGGACAAAGCTGCAGAAAAGTTTTGTAAAGCTTGTCACAGATGTCAAATAGTAGCCAGACCAGATCCACCTGAACCACTGAGAAACACACTTTTACCGGATGGACCATGGCAAGATGTGGCGGTAGACTTACTGGGACCGCTACCTTCGAACCGCTCAATACTTGTACTGATAGATTACTACAGTCGGTACTATGAGTATGATGTAATGTCATCTACAACTGCTGTAAAAGTCGTTGACTCTATTGACTGTATATTTAGCAGACATGGGCTACCAGTTACCATCAAATCTGATAACGGCCCACAGTTCAAATCTGAGCTGTTCAGAGAATATTGTGAAACTAATGGAATCAAACATATAAAAACTACACCAAAATGGGCTCAAGCAAATGGGGAAGTGGAGCGTCAAAATGCATCATTGATGAAAAGAATCAGGATCGCACAAGCCGAAGGACTTGACTGGAAGCGAGAGCTAAGAAAATATGTAACAGTGTATTGCAGCATTGAACATCCAACCACGGGCAAAAGTCCAGCAGAACTCCTGTTCAACCGCAAAATGAGAGGAAAGTTACCGAACATCAGTGAGGCAAAAACAATGGAGTTGGACGTGCGTGACAGAGACGCTGAACGGAAAGGAAAATCAAAGATTTATGCTGATGAACGAAGGGGAGCTGAGTATTCAAAAGTTGACTCAGGAGACACAGTGCTGGTTCAACAAGACAAAGTGGACAAGTTTACAACACCATTCAACGCAACACCACACAAAGTTGTAAGCAGAACTGGAAACCAAGTCATTATTGAATCACCAACAGGAGCTCGCTATCACCGGATTACCACACATGTGAAGAAGTACGAGACAAATGAGACCAGAGAAGGACACTATGACACAATACCTGAAAGGGAGGAAGGTGAAACACCCACAAAGACTGACACCTTCACTCCAACACCACAAGAGGGCTCCCAGGGGCCAGAGAGACCAAGTAGATCACAGAGGGCTAAAAAGATACGCGAGAGGTTTCGTGATTTTGTGGTGAAATGAACTATAATATGTTAAGGTGAAGAGGTAACTTACATTTGGCAAGTTTCAAGTTCATATGTGTATGTCGATATATATATATATATATTGAAAAAAAGAAAGGTACATGTGTGGTGAGACAGTTAGATAATATAATTGTTAGAAAGTAAGACAAGAAAGAATGTTCAATGTTGGAAAAAAAAAAGACATCAAAGTTATTACAACTAAAGTTTGAATCTAAAGAAAAGGGGGATGTCATGTATTGATATGGCTATGTCTTAATGTGATGACCTTTGAACCGGATGTGGTTGTCCGAAGGAAGCCCCGTTAAGTGGCTAGTTGTAAGATGGACAGTGTTCAATAAAGCAACATAAAGACCGTGCTTTATGTCCTGATTCAATTCAGAGTGCTCTGCCTAATTTAGTAATAAGGTGGGCACACAACACGCGCTACTCTGTTTTTTGTCAGACTTGAAATAGCCGAAATACCTTCACACTACAGAACTTCTCTGGCTCTTCCTTTCGACAATCTCTCCGGCGTTGGAACCATCATCTCTGTCAGTGTGCACCAGGGTGGCTGTGGCTACATTGTAGCTTGCCATCACCAGTGTGTGAATGTGTGTGTGAATGGGTGGATGACAGGTTGTGTAAAGCGCTTTGGGGTCCTTAGGGACTAGAAAAAAAGCGCTATACAAATACAGGCCATTTACCATTTACCATCATTTCTCTTCGGTAACCTTCGGTCACGCTCTCGGTTGATTTTTCTCTAGTCGGCACAGTCATTTCCTGGCTGCTTCCCAAACAAATACACATGTGCGGCTTGGCACTTGTGCTGTACGTAACAAGTCAAGTGACGTGACGCTGCGGCTGTGATTTGTTTGGCTCTGCGCTACTTAATTTGGATTGGCTGTTCTTTTTTTTTAAGAGGACAAGAGCGGTGAGGTCTATCGCAATAGTTTAATTTTTCTATCGAGAAAAAGTTATTTCGCAATACATATCGTTATCGTTCTATCACCCAGCTCTACTAGATACTATAGTAAATGTACACTGTGTGACCATCAGCAGCTTAGAGTAGTGACAGTCATAGTTTTATCCAGTTTTGCAGAGCAATTTCAGAGATGTTTGGGGCTTACATGGCAAGCATGTTTATAGTTCCACCTCTCTGTTCTGCTCTCTGTTGCTGACGGCAGAGTTCTGCCCCGCTGACCTCACAGGTGAGACACTCCCACCAGCGGACAAAGAGCACAGGAAAATGCGTTGCCAACCACCTGAAACAGACAAATATCTGCTTTTTAAAACCCTTTAAACCCGTTAAATGGACTGATGCCATTCATTTCTTCTTTGATTAACAGTAGTAACATCCTTCATGCACTGTATACTAACCCACATGCTAATCATGCTTTATGAAGTGATGGCAATTGCATTGTAGCATTTAATGAAGAAATAACCAAATAATCATACCAATGATTAAGCACCAGTGGTCTTTTTTTCTGTGTGTGTGTGTGGTGTGTGTGTGATACAGGTAAATGCTGAATTCCAGTGTATTACAACACTTCAACTGGAGACAACCTTTGCTGCACAGTTAGACAGAATTACACCTCAGCTGATAATAATAATGGATTGGATTTATATAGCGCTTTTCAAGGCACCCAAAGCGCTTTACAATGCCACTATTCATTCACACACTGGTGTAGGCAAGCTACGGTTGTAGCCACAGCTGCCCTGGGGCAGACTGACAGAAGCGAGGCTGCCATATCGCGCCATCGGCCCCTCTGGCCAACACCAGTAGGGTAAAGTGTCTTGCCCAAGGACACAACGACCAGGACAGAGAGCCCGGGGATCGAACCGGCGACCTTCCGGTTACAGATACGCTTCCCAACCCCCTGAGCCATGGTCGCCCTGATGACAGTTTTCCAGAAGAAGGGCGATGTTTCTGGGCAGAAACTTGCCCACCACTTGCAGAGGTAAATCCGAATATTGCAAATTCTATTTGGATTTCTTTTGTCTTAAGTGGCAGGTCACTGGTGAGTCAAATAAGCCATTTTAGGTGACCAACCAAGCAATCTGAATTTTGAAATTTCATATATAAATTTTATTTACTATGTTTGAACTGACATTATGATAAAATTTACTCATTGCGAATGTCAGACATTGTTTTTTTTTTTTCCAAATTGGTTTAATCAGCAACTCTCTTTAAACAGGCTGAAAGTGATGTTAACGTGAAAAGGGAAGCAGTTCTCAGGGCACTTTGCCTCTACCTTGGTGAAGAGGACGGAAGCCTTATTCGGGAGTACTTGGTAAGTCATTTAAGTCATTGTTTTTTTGTTTTTTTTTGTTTTTTTTATTTTGTGTCCCGTTTGGATCTTTAGCCATCAGAATTGTTGTCTTAAGGCCAAGAAAGATGCCAAGCGGATTTATTTTACCAAGTGGATCATCATGGCCCTGCCATATTGGTCCATTTGATTGACCTTTTTTATGTTGTCCATGACTATCTCCCCTTCAACAAATATTCCAATGTCATCATAATGTCCATTTTGTCCATCCTCCCTTTAGTGGGGTTTTTTTGTGTGTCTGTTTTTTTTTTCCTTTATTTTTACTTTTTTCGTGTTGCACTCCGGTTGCCTAGGCCGGGGTGTAACATATGGGGGCTCGTCCGGGATTGCCTTTGCTGGGGGGTCCGGGGACCGCCCCAGCCTTTGTCGTCTGCTGGAGGGTCCGTGGGACCGCTCCAGCCTCCATCAGCTTCATCTGCCTTCATCCGCCTTCGCTGGGGGGAGGGTCCGTGGGACCGCCCCAGCCTTTGTCGTCGCTGGAGGGTCCGTGGGACCGCTCCGGCCTTCATCCGCCTTCGCTGGAGGGTCCGAGGGACCGCTCCAGCCTTCGTCGTCTGCTGGAGGGTCAGGGGGACTGCTCCAGCCTTCATCAGCTTCGTCTGCCTTCGCTTCAGCCTTCGTCCGCCTTCGCTGGAGGGTCCGAGGCACCGCTTCAGCCTTCGTCCGCCTTCGCTGGAGGGTCCGAAGCACCGCTTCAGCCTTCGTTTGTCTTCGCTGGAGGGTCCGAGGCACCGCTTCAGCCTTCGTCCGCCTTCGCTGGAGGGTCCGAGGCACCGCTCCAGCCTTCGTCTGCCTTCGCTGGAGGGTCCGTGGGACCGCTCCAGCCTTCGTCTGCCTTCGCTGGAGGGTCCGAGGGACCGCTCCAGACTTCATCCGTCTTCGCTGGAGGGTCCGAGGCACCGCTCCAGCCTTCGTCTGCCTTCGCTGGAGGGTCCGAGGGACCGCTCCAGCCTTCGTCGTCTGCTGGAGGGTCAGGGGGACTGCTCCAGCCTTCATCAGCTTCGTCTGCCTTCGCTTCAGCCTTCGTCCGCCTTCGCTGGAGGGTCCGAGGCACCGCTTCAGCCTTCGTCCGCCTTCGCTGGAGGGTCCGAGGCACCGCTTCAGCCTTCGTTTGTCTTCGCTGGAGGGTCCGAGGCACCGCTTCAGCCTTCGTCCGCCTTCTCTGGAGGGTCCGAGGCACCGCTCCAGCCTTCGTCTGCCTTCGCTGGAGGGTCCGTGGGACCGCTCCAGCCTTCGTCTGCCTTCGCTGGAGGGTCCGAGGGACCGCTCCAGACTTCATCCGTCTTCGCTGGAGGGTCCGAGGCACCGCTCCAGCCTTCGTCTGCCTTCGCTGGAGGGTCCGAGGGACCGCTCCAGACTTCATCCGTCTTCGCTGGAGGGTCCGAGGCACCGCTCCAGCCTTCGTCTGCCTTCGCTGGAGGGTCCGTGGGACCGCTCCAGACTTCATCCGTCTTCGCTGGAGGGTCCGAGGCACCGCTCCAGCCTTCGTCTGCCTTCGCTGGAGGGTCCGAGGGACCGCTCCAGCCTTCGTCGTTTGCTGGGGGTTCATGGGACCGCTCCAGCCTCCACCAGCCTTCATCCGCTTTTGATCAAACATTTCACTTGGGGTTACATGTTTGATTTTTGGGTGGGGGGAAATGTTACGTTTCGGTGTTGTCAGTGTTTTGTTTTTGCGTGACTGTCATGTGTTTCCTGTTTTACTTTGAAGGTCTGTTGTTATCTTAGTGTGTTCAGTTTACGTTTCCTTGTCTCGTCAGGTCTAATTTGCCCCAGCTGTGTTTCCCTCCTGTTGTCCATTCCCTGATTGCTCCCTCCATGTATTTAAGCCCTGTGTGTCAGTTGATCATGGTCGCGATCTCCCCCGTGTTGTAAATAGTTTGGTGTTTTGTTGTAAATAAATAGTTTGTTGTAAATAGCTGTAAATGGGTTTTGTCACTACTTTCGTTTTGAGACACTTTCGTTTTGGGATTTTGGTGGAGAGCCTTAGTGTTTTTCTTCGTAGTTTTATTTTCCTTATCTTTGTTTTTCTACGTTGCACCCCGGTTGCCTAGGCCGGGGCGTAACAATGACATAAATGCCCATGGTGTGCTTCTTCAGGTCTCTCTGGATGTCATCTCCTTCAATGTCCTAAACATTTAATAAAAAGGTAAAAGAAAAGCAATTAACTCTACAATTTAATTCCAATCTAGTCGTGTGTGTGTGTGTGTGTGTGTGTGTGTGCGTGTGTGCGTGCGTGCGTACGGGACAGACTGGACTGGGGGAAAGAAGGGGAGAAAGAAAGAGGGAAAGAGAAACAGCTGAGAAGAGGGACGGGGGAGAAGGGCAAAAGACAAAAACCAACAGAATGAGCAGAAAAAAAAAAGAAAAAAAATGCATATATCGATCACCTGGGTCACCTGCTGAGAAAGAAAAAAGAAAACAAGCAGAAGAGAGCAAGAGTAATAGAATAAACAACATCACAATGATATATGGGAATATGACAGTAAATATTAAATATTAAACATTATTGTGCAGCACATAAGATCAACAGAACACAGTGTGCTTTGAGGTAGGAGCCAAAAAGGGTGTAGTTTGTGGGTGTGATCACCCGTGTGTACACCTGTGAGCATGGACGCGCTTGTTTTTTTTTTTTAAAAGGTTCCTTCATGTAATGATCTGCAAGAGGGTGTGGGGGGGCCACAGCCCCATCCTCCAGGGCATGAAGCAGGTATGGAGGAGATCAAAACTCCAGACATCCAGAGGCCCCCAGAACACAAGAGACCAAGGAAGACCAACAGAGGGGCAGCCGCGCCACTGTCCCAGAAAGAGCTGAGGAGAGTCCCAGATGAGGGCTCACTCAGCAGCCGCGGAGCAGAAGCCAGGGGGAGTTGCAATGACGCGCCTGTGAGCTCCGCCAGCAGCCAGCCGTGCCTGAGTGACCGAGCCCCAGGCCGAGAGGCCGGGGGCACCCCACCTCCGAAGTGGCCCGAGCGAGCCCCAGGCTCCAGGCCCCGATAAGCGGCCGCCAAGGAGTGAGCCGGTGTGTACCTGGACGCCCATCCCCGGACACAAAGAACCACCAACGCACCGATGTCTGAGGGAGTCCGCCACTGGCAGGGGAAGTGGTGGTGGGGGGAGATAGGCCTCCAAACCTTGGAGGGCCTAAGATGTCCCCAGAGAGGTGGCGCCTGACACCCAACCTGACATATAGACACAGACATACAGGCACACACGTTCTGTGTTATGTTTTGATTGAACATTTTAACTTTCAATAATGAATGAGTGGTGATGGTGGATTTTGTACTACGACAGTCATCTGTTTTCATATCGAACCCTTGCTGTTAGATCCATGCAGAGCTGATTACTGCTGAAAATAAATATGAGTCACTGTTTTTGGACTTGTATTCGAGACTAAAGCAGTTGGTTTAAAAAACAGCAAGCTCTGGCCCTCCTTTCCTTTATTTTTTTTAAAAGAAACTTGTAACCTTTTTTCCTCTTTGTTTTCTCTTCTTGTTAGAAATGTCAGAGATCCCTGTGGGGGTCAAGCAGGAAAATGAGGAGGTGAACAGCCAAAAACGGGGTGAGGATGGGTAGAAGCGTTTAACAGCTGGGGGAGGGCAGAGTAAACAGGCAGTAATTAAGAGGAGAATGTTCGCTATCATTGCAGTTTTCATCCCACAAAGCACTGCTTCCAAAGCTTTTTTTTTTTTCTTCTACACCCAAAGCAAATTTTTCACACACCAGCCCCTCTGCCATGGTGTGTGTGGGTGTGTGGGTATGTTGCTCAGGCCGTGGGTATCTTTAATGCCAATTAAGAAAAGGGGCAGGAAAACAAACTCTCAGCTGAACCAGCCAACACTAACAGGGAGGAAGAAGCAGCATGAGAGGAAGGAGGGAAAGCTGAATAAAGTGTCTGGGTTACAATATTAATCTGTTGTTGCTGTTGTAGTTGTTGTTATTATTGTTATTATTATTATTATTATTATTATTATTATTATTATTATTATTATTACTACTGGATATAAAGATAAGTAATTTCAAATCATGTCAGTCTGCATAAATCCTGCTGTCATCATGTTTATGTTTGTCATAATGAAAGTTTTCATGGTCCACCAGGAAGAATAGCTAATGTGAATGCCAACAAGCAAATTTTAAATCTAGTTCATTAGATTTTCTGTTGTTGTCTTTGTTTTTTTCTTGACTTCAGCTTTAATCTCCTCTTCATTTTACTACACACTAGACTGCAATGATGTCTTTAAAGCTTTGCTGCGGTGAGAAAAATCTCTTTGGTTCTATTTTTTGATCTGCTTTGAAAAAAAATAACAGGAAGCATAAATTTCTTGATTTCAGTTAAACGGCTTGTATGTAGGTAAAATGTGAAGTTGTTTTCTTGTCTTGAACATTTTTTTATTGCCTGTTTTTAAACAGATTGTGAATGTGATACTCATACTCAGAGCTAAACACCTTGCCTCAATGCCTCCCTTCCACTTCTACTTTAGCCATGGTGATAACTAAGTTATAGCAAACTATTAGCATGTTTCCCTGTGGCCTGGTCATTTTGAGTGAAATTAAAGTTAACCTGAGGCATGACTGAGTTTTCTTTGTTTGCTTTTTCTAAATTACTGGAAACTTATTATTTGTTTCCTTCTAAAACCTAAATCTATAGTATGGATGTGCTGAGAGAGGCCCCTGGCTTTACGATTTTCATTTTCCACCTCCAGCAGAGCTTTGGCAGCATTCCTAAGGAGACACTGAGCCTGTTCTACACTTCCACTGAACTGTAGCTGTGATGTCAATGTTGCTTGTTGTCTGCACATTGGAGGTAAAGAGAGACATCAAGCTCAAATAGGAGTCCCATCTATGTCAGAGCTACTGGACACGCCCAGTAATATGGTCCTTCGCACTCCAGTCTTCCCTTGAATGCCTTCTAGTTTAATGTGCATTTGGATGTGCTAAGCGATGTTTGTTTACGCATGCCAGAATGGCACCAACATGTGAACACACCTCTCCTAACCCTGCCTTACAGATCAAATTGGACCAATCCCTGCTTCTTCACAGCTCTCAGTGGTGGCTCATTTAAACTACAGAAATGGCTTACCCAAAATCAGAAAGATACTTGGTCAACTTACTGTAATGATGTGGTGTCTACATGACAAATTAACACTGCGAGAACTGTCGTTTCTCATTTGTCACTTAGTCACTGATTCTGTAAAAAAACAAACAAACATATATATATATATATATATATAGACAGAATTTCTAGTGGAAGGTGGTGGGAAATCTTCCATGCTGGTGGCTTCAGGATCCCATCTGATGTTTGTGGTTGTGGCTCTGTTGACTTCATCTGGTGGTGGCCTCCACTAGAGCAGTCCATAGCTGAGTGTGAAATGGCGGGAATGAGAATTAACTACAGTGATGCACTCTCAAATCCTTATGCATTTATTTGCTTCCTTTATGTCATTATAATACTAATCTTTGTATGGCTTGGGTCCACATGAATTCATTCCAGTTAAATCATCAGTCCTAATGACCAAAAGGGTAAAATGATGGGGCAGGTTTATTGCCATTACTTTAAAACTCAAAAAAATACAAGAACTCGGCTGAGGAGAAAACTAGTACTTGGAACTAGAATTAGAAAACTAAGGAAGTAAGAAAAATGGAAATTACAAGAGAAGCATGGGACTCAGTGAACACAGGGGAAAACATACCATGAGGGGATGATGCAACATAAAACAGGGAGCACAGACATTATATACACCAGAGGAGATTAGGGCAGAACAGACACACTGGGGAACACAGCTGAATCGAGGAGGGGGCCTAAGGGTACATCTGTCACCATCTTACAATGCTGTGATTGCAGCCATTTCCAAACTCTCTGTGAATGGGACTCATGGCCATTGATTAGTGGTAAACGATCAGTGGTTGTTGATCAATGGTTATAACAATTTGTATATTATTGACCAAGAAACTGACCTCACAGCCCATTGGTCATTCAGTGGGCTAGTTTTAGTCATTGTGTAAAGGTACTAATTACAAGATTGGGGAAACCTGCAGTCAGCTGTGACTCTCACTTGGATGAGTGACGAAACGTTTCTCCCACTGATCACGTTAGGTCCAAATGAACAGAATCAACTTTTTGGGATGAGGTCATTAAGATGAGATGGAGCCTGAGAATGGAAGAAAGCAGTCCTACATATTTCCTTAATATGTGCGTTGAAGGACATATCCTGGTCAAAAATGATTCCAGGGTGATTCCTTCACCCATACCTCCGGGTCCGGCTATGTTTAGCAGCTGCGCTTTAGGGAGAGCAAGAGTGTGGCGATCCCTGACCCGGAAGCGTCTCTGCTCAGCTGCCGACACACCTGCACCTAATCTTCCACCCAGGTACCTCATCCCAGTTTGGGCTGAGGTATTTAAAGGTGTGTCCAGGCGGCAGTCGACGCTGGATTCTACTCGAAGCACTGTAAATAAACGCACTCTCTGCTTTGCATCCAGAGCTCTGCGACTGTGTCCATATTTTCCATTACCCGTGACACAAGGTTCCTCACAGTGTTACTGGAGGTCAAGGTAATGCCATTCAGAGTAAGAATCTGGTTAGATACCATATTTCTAAGATTTTCAGGGCCGAGTACAATAACCTCAGTTTGATCTGAAATAAGCAGCAGAAAGTTAGCGGCCATCCATGTCTTTATGTCTTTAAGACATTCCTGTAGTTTAACTAATTGGTGTGTGTTATCTGGCTTCATGGACAGATAGAGCTGGGTGTCATCTGCATAGCAGTGTAAATGTATGCTATGTCTTCTAATGATGCTGCCTAAGGGAAGCATGTAAACAGAATTGGTCCTAGCACTGAACCCTGTGGAACTCCATAGTTGACCTTAGTGTATGAAGAAGACTCTCCATTTACATGCAAAAATTGGAGTCTATTAGATAGATATGATGCAAACCAACGCAGTACCTGTAATACCTACAACTTAACCTAACTTTCAGATAGATAGCTACTGTGATGAAGTCTACTCCCCACTGCTGTGTATAACACAATACAATACAATACAATACAGTTTTATTTATATAGCACATTTAAAAACCCAAAGGCACACCAAAGTGCTTCACAATAATACAGAGAAAAAACATAAATTAATTAACAAAGTACAGATTGGGCACTAGCACAGACAGAAGGGAGGCACTAATAGACTGGAAGAGTTAAGTAAAATAGATATCAAACCTCAATTCAGGAAGAAGGTCAGTTCATGAAAGCAAAATATCTACTAAGAAGATTTAATAAAAAAAAAGAAGTAAAATTAAATATAATTTTTAAAAAAGGTATTAACTGGTCGGGAAAGCCAGGTTAAATAAAGAAGCTTTCAATCTTGCTTCAAAGGATTGGTTAGAATCTGAAGCATGAATAGAAGCGGGGAGGCTATTCCAAAGGTTAGGCGCAGCTGAAGCAAAGGCACGATCGCTTCTGGTCTTCAGCCTAAACTTAGGTTGGACCAGGAGTAATTGGTCATGGCTGTGTGCAGGCAGGCAGGGAAAAATGCAGGACTCATGGAGGCAAAGGTGAACTCAAAAACACTCGACTTTATTGTGGGGGTTTGCAGACAGAACAGAAAACTAGCTAAACTGGGAAGCAAATAAACTAGCTAGCAGGCAGGCAAACGGAACACACAGGGGAGTATGAAGGACGACGCAATGAGGAGCAGGGAAAGACACAGACAGTAAATACAAGAGGTGAACAGGAGTGAGAGGAAACAGCTGGGAGACATGGCTAAAACTGATTACACTGATGAGACAGGGAGAGCACAAAACTGAACACACTGACATAAGACACAGACCTTCAAAGTAAAACGTGAAATGCACAGACTGGACTCAGAGACACGGTATAGATGGAGAACAGAGGGAACACATGGGCGGACACTAAACAGAGGGAGCACAAAACCAGAACACTAAAAAGTCTAAACAACACATCAAAATAAACTGGAACACAAGATAAAATAATAATAATAATAATAATAATAATAATAATAATAATAATAACAAAAAACCCAAAACGCTGGGTCAAGCGACCCAGGACCATGACATAATTGACCTGGTGATCTTAATGCTTGGCAACGAGTGTACAGATTGAGAAGATCAGTGAGATAACTGGGTGCAATATTATTAAGGATTTTAAAAGTGAGCATCAAAATTTTAAACTCAATGTGATATTTGATAAGTAACCAGTGTAAATCAACAAGCTGGTGTGATAGAATCAAATTTTCTAGCTCCAGTAAAAAGGCGAGCTGCAGCATTCTGAACAAGCTGTAGCCTTCGAAGAGAGACTGATTGGAGACCACAGTAAAGAGAATTGCAATAGTCTAACCTGGAGGTCACACAAGCGTGGATAAGTTTTCCAAGGTCCCTGCATGGTATATAACTAGCTATGTATATAACGGGCAGGGATAGCTCAGTAGGTAGAGTGGTGGCCCCATGATCGGAAGGTCGGGGGTTTGATTCCCCTGAACAGCTACCCTGAGGTACCCCTGAGCAAGGTACCGTCCCTACACACTGCTCCCCGGGCGCCCAGTGGCTGCCCACTGCTTCACTGAGTGAATGGGTTAAATGCAGAGAGGGATTTTCCCCACGGGGACCAATAAAGTACACTTTCTTTCTTCTATAACATTTAGCTTTAGAAATCTGGGGCAAATGAAAGAAGCCAGATTTAACTACAGATGACACTTGCTTATCGAGCTTAAAGGAGCTATCCACATAGACACCCAGGTTATTTATAGAATCAGAGAGAGTTAGCAAGGGGCCCCAGTAGGGCAACAAGCTGGTCTCGAGGAATATGACTATCGAACACCATAATTTCTTCTCATTTAATATGAGGGAATTATCCGACAGCCAAACTTTGACCTTTCACGGGCAGTCCAACAGGGAGTGCGGTAATGCTGACAGATCATCAGTCAGTTGACAATAAATTTAAATGTCAGCGTAAAAATGATAAGAAATATTGTATTTATCAAATATGGAGCCCAAGGGTTGCATGTACAAAGAGAACAACAGAGGGCCCAGTACAGACCCCTGGGGCACCCCACGACAGAGAGGGGCAACAGAGGAAGAGTTTCCACCCATCACAACAGAAAAGGATCTATCCGAGAGGTAAGAATTAAACCAGTTAAGGGCAGAAACCTTGATGCCTACAACATGCTCTAGCCTCCCTAAGAGAATATTATGATCAACCATGTCGAAAGCCAAAGACAAATCCAATAAAACTAAAACGGCAGGGTGATCTGAATCAACAAATACAAGAAGATCATTGTAGACTCTTAGCAGGGCAGTTTCAGTACTATGGTGTGGCTTAAAGCCAGACTGAAATTTGTCAATAATATTATTTGCATGTAAGTAGGCCTGTATTTGGAGAAAGAGGACTTTCTCTAAAATTTGTGATAAGAACGGAAGTTTAGAGATTGGCCTATAATTGGCAGGGTCTTTCTGATCGAGCTTACTTTTTTTAAGAACAGGATGCACATATTTTAAAGCAGTTGGGACACAGCCCACTAACAATGATAAATTCATTAAAAATTAGATGCAAGGCCCAATTACCTGAAAACCTTCCTTGATAATGCAGGATGGAAGGATATCATGCATAGAATTTGAGCTCCTCGATCGTTCAATTAATCCCTTAAGAGTGGGGAGTGATAACAGCTCAAAGTGAGAAAAAGGTCGACATGCATCCTAAAACCGGAAAAGGAATCAACACAAGAGAGTGAGAGTGTGAAGCCTTTAGTAATAGAACTTTTCCCATAAAACGATTAAGAAATTGCTCACAGGGAGCCTGGGAGGCCAAACTCGATGAGTCAGGACAGAGATTTATCACTGAGTTAAAGAGTAATCAGTGTAATCAAAGATGTAATCAATTTTTCTAAATTTAAATGTTATCAGAAAATAATCAGACAAAACAGGGTTTTCAGGAGACACTGCCAACTGTTCAGTTTCTATGCCATACATTAAAACAAGATCTAGAGTGTGATTAAAGTGGTGGGTGGGTTCTTTTACATTTTGACAGAAGCCAATTGAGTCTAATAACAGATTAAATGCTGTGCTGAGGCTATGATGTTTAACATCTACATGGATGTTAAAATCACCCACAATAATTATTTTTATTTGAGCTGAGCACTAAATCAGATAAAAAGTCTGAGAATTCAGTCAGAAGCTCTGTGTAAGGCCCAGGTGGACGAAAGATGATCACAAGTAAGACTGGTTTCTGAGTTTTACAGCTGGGGTGAACAAGGCTAAGCATCAGGCTTTGAAATGAATTAAAACTCTGAGCTCTAAGCTGGTGTGGAAAATTGCTGCCACAACTCCTCCTTGACCTGTGCTTCAAGGATTTTGACAATAAGCATAATATAATATAATCTAGTATAGTATAATGTTAGTATAGTATAACATAATATAAATTGAGTTTTGAGTTTTCGAGCTAGAGTGGACAAGGCTAAGCATCAACCTTTCAAATGAATTAAAAATGTCTGGGTTTTTGGTTGATTAACAAGCTGGAGTGGGAGATTGCTCCAACAGCTCTCACCCCCCTCATCCTGTGCTTCGAGGATTCTGGGGAACCAAATCAGTTGAGGGGAACCATACAACATTGTTCTTTCTTTGTGATTTTTTTTCTGTGTGTTGAATTTGTGTTTTGATGACTTTTGGTTTGTTTTTCGTCTGGGATCAGACACAGTCTTTAAAGGGATGGCGTTTAGGGAGGGGGGGGGGGGTAACTGGAGGACAGAAAATGCAGAGACATGTGTAAGACTGCAACTCTGCTTCCCGGTCGATCATAAGTAGGATGGATGCCATCTGTCCTAACAAGACCAAGTTCCCCCAGAATGTTACCCAATTAGCTAAAAGTACTGGTGATTTTAGTGACCTCCAATTGACGTAATCAGGTGTCATTACTGCCAATGTGAATTGTAATTTTACAGATTTTCTGTTTACCGTTCACCAGCAGTTTTAAAAATTTCCTTCAGTAAGAAAATTGACTATGATAATTGGTGATTATGTTTTGAGACAAGTGAAGCTAGAGGCACCAGGAACCAGAGTTTGTTCTTTGGTGGATGTGTGGAAAAATGGTTAGAACAAAATGGGTTGGTGAATTAACGGAACCTACACTACCTTCAGCTGCGCCAGCTACAGGGGCCTGGCTAGCTATGGGTTTTTCAAGGGTGTGAACTGAGTCTCCAATTCAGTGATCCTGGCCTCCAGAGCTGCAAATAGGCTACATGCATTACAAGTATCATTACTGCTAAATGAAGCTGAGGAGTAACTGAACATCTGACCCAATGAGCAGGAAAGTGCAGGAGGTACAGGTGAAGAGGCCATGCTGCTGGCGAGTCAGATAAAAACTAAGCTAGTGAATCCCAAAAGACACAGTAAGTGAATACTGTAAATATATTTAGCGAATGAATCAACAGAAAGTGCACTTTGGATAAAGCACATGAAGATTACAATATGAAATAAGATGTTATCTGTAGGTGTTTAAATAAATTGGCTACACAGGTGAGCTACAAAAAACACCACTGGCTATTGTAACAAGAACAGGAAGTGACACTCTACCACAGAGAGTGCCAACACCAACCTTCACGTAAACGACATGCTCTACCCTATACCCACCTGAATGCCAACACCTGAATCAACCGTTGGTATCTGGCCCTCCAGCCCTAAGTTAAGGTTAAATAAAGTGATCCATAGTCCAGAAGCACAGATGGATGTGGCCAATTTTCTCTCCCACTCATAGGGGGTGAGGGTTAGGCTGGAAAGCTCTTCGGCCTAAGTCGGTGGGTTCAGGGGGAAATAGTGGAGGCTGGAAGAAATTGTTGTTTCTCATTATTTCCATCATGTCTCCCCTGTTTCACTAGCGTGCTGGGACCTGGAGGAGAGAAGAGCGAGGGAAGGCAACATATCCAGTGATAGCTGGAACACTGTGTATAAAGCCCTGTACATAAAGTATCACTGTTCACATGACACTGTGTGCAGTAGGTCCTACTTCACATGCATATTTAGCAGGAATAATAGTTGAAGACATTATGAGAATGTCAGAATATTCTTGTTTCTATTTTTCAGTTTTGTCTTCTTTAGAGAAGTGTAAAGCTGGATTGTGTTAAAACGTATTAAGCACTGAGCAGCTCCTTCAGTGGGAGACTGCGGCACCCACGGTGTGGGACGGAGAGATTTCACAGGTCTTTCCTCCCCACTGCTGTCAGACTCCACAACAAAGACTTTAACTGAACAAACTCCCCACTGCTGTCAGACTCCACAACAAAGACTTTAACTGAACACACACACACATCCATACATATGCAATAATACTAAGTGCAATAATCTTTTCTGGCATCGTTGTATTTTTACTCAGTGTATATAGCATTTGTATTCTATTTTTATCTTATTGTATATTTTTATTCTATTTTATTCTACTGTATATAGTATATTATTTTATTTTATTCTATTCTGTACAGTTGTGTACTGTATTTATTCTTATCGTATTCTAATTTTTGCGTCATAACTTTTGCACTGTCCACTTCCTGCTGTGACAAAACAAATTTCCCACGTGTGGGACTAATAAAGGTTATCTTATCTTATCTTATCTTATCTTATCTTATTTTAAGGTCTCAGATGGAAAAAAAAAACAATCCAGGCAAAGTTACCTCTGCTCTAATCTGTAGAATTTTAAAATGAAAGTACAGGTACACTGTGGAAGGGCTAAAATGGTTTAAATCTCTCTTAATTCACTGCATTTAAAGAGAAACCAATAGAATGGTTTGATTTCTCCTCACAAGTTTCAGTTTTTCAAAGCACCATTCTTGTGTGAGCGCTGCAGTGTGTTGGCTTTCATGCCAGGTTGTGTCTCTGTATTTTTTTGTAACATCATGCATGATATTGAAAAGGTTGGTGTGTGTGTGTGTGTGAGAGAGAGAGAGAACATGGGTTTCCTGTCAGGCATGTGTATCTCCAGAGTTTATGAAGCCCTCAGGGCAGCCCGTGGCTCGCCTGCAGCATCTGTTCCTATACTGCAAGAGCAACAGCAAGACACACAGAGTGCTATCGTTGTCACATACACACACGCATGCACACACAGTTTTTTAATGTGTGTATTTACATAATACCTTCTGATCAATATGGAGTAATGCCAACTGTTTAAAACCCACACACATAAACCCACACACACAGACAGTATACCTGTAAGCCCTCGCAGACAGTCCAGTGTGTTCCTCTTTCTCCAGTTTCCCCGTTTCCTCAGAGCTCATAGTCGGTTGCAGGATGAATGTAGCTGCAGTGTGAAAGGTGCCTGTTAGCACCACCTAAACACTGATTACCTGGCTTTGTAGGTTAAGTCTAATTACCTGATGGAATTGCCTATGTGGGTTTCTCCTCCGTGTGTCAGAGCACTCAGAGAAAGCCACTCATTATCACAGCCAGACTAGCTTCAGCTTGAGGTTGTTTTACTTTCAGCACCCTGAGGTGTCATTATGGCTGTCAAAGACAATCAGGTGGGTTACACACATGAATGGTCTATGCACTCTCACATTTTCTAAAGCAACAGGCCTATGAATGAATCTGTGGTGCCTTTATGGTACCTGTAGAACATAAGTCAGCCTGAGCCATTGTTGGTATTAAACATCTGTTTAATACCAACAATGGTAGATAACTACTGTAGATACCTACTGTTACTAAAACCTAACTGAAACTAAATATGTGTAACCCACATACGTACATATTAATAAGGTTAAAATGAATATGATGAACCAAAAACAAAAGCAGGAACCAGGCCACAGCTTTGAGAAAAAGAAATGCTTAGCAAGTTAAACGCAGAGTCAGAAACCCAATATTTCATCATCAGTGGATCGGAAACAGAGGCAGATTATTATGTATGATGGTAGATCCACACACCAGGTAATAAATATTTTCAAAAACTAGAATCTAAAGAAACTATGAGATGTGAAAGTACAGATATGAGAGACGAGATCATATGCAGCTTGAGATTTTAGCTCATTGTTTGCGTTCTATTGAGCAAAAAAAGTTGCTGCTCTAAATAAATACTGAATGATCCTGGACCTGTTTATTGAATCAGTCTGTTAAACTTCACACTAGAAGACATAAATAAATATATTATCTCTCACGTTGATGTAATCTGTTTGTAATAACATCATGTCCTGCTTACTGAGGCTTTGTGCACATGCAGAAGTCAAGCACATGCAGAAGTCAAAAAAACTTGATTTATCCCAAAGGGGCAATTAAGATAGACGATACCTTGCCGACCATACATAATACACAAACATCACATTGGGAAGACAGGTCAGGCTAAGTAGTACTGGCCGGTCGACCACACGAGCAGCAAACTGAAACCATAGAAAATGCACAACATGAGGAAAGAAGAGGAGAAAAAAAGAACTCCCCCCAGACTGAGCTCCAACAGGGAGATCAGTTTGAGAACAGGAAAAAAAACACCTCAGCACATGAATCATCACATCTCACAACATAGAAAACATAAGCTTCGAAGGCATTTGAGGGGGGGGGGGGGGTGAGTGTAGGTATGTGTCAATGTGTGTGTGTGTGTGTGTGTGTGTGTTCAGCCGAGAGAAAGTGTCCCTTCACCCGGTTAGGCAAAAGTCAACAATCTTCCGTCGACGCAGGTGGCCTTGAATGAGGGGGAAGAAAGTCACAACAAACAGTCTTATTATCTAATGGAGAATTTTTTTTTATTATTATTTTTTTTTTATTATTTATTATATTTTATTTTCAGATGTTACAGACGGGACAGACATGAGTGAGAGATAGGAAAGGGAGAAAGAAAGAGGAAGGAAAGGAAAAACAGAAGGGGAGAGGGACAGTGAGAAAGGGGGGGAGAAAAAAAAATCTCCTGGATCACCTGTTGAGAGAAGAATAGAAAACAAGCAAAAAAAGACAAAAAAAACAAAAAACAAAGCAACATACTAAACACAACACCATCGCATTAATCTAGCTAAGTGTAAACAGCAGTAAATACTAAATATTCAATGTTGTTGTGCAGCACGCAGAACCTCACGCCCATCCCGGACCCACCCAGGGCCAGCCAGGCTACCAGGTCAGTAACCCACGTCCGTCAGCACAGACCCTCCCCTAGCCCCGCTGCACGCAGCCGCGAGGAAACAGTCACCTGAGAGCCAACAGAGCCCCCAACCGGACATGACCGCTACCCCGGGTTGAGCCCCCCAAGGAAGATGCCTCCGGGGAACCCCCCGACGCCCTAAGCCTGTCCCTACCCCCACACCAATCACAACAGTGAAGGTGGGACCAAACTATGACCCCCCACCCCCACTAGGTGATGGAGCTGATAAAAGGAGTCCAGAGCAATTGATCTGATGTGGTGGCAGAGGCTGTGTCAAGACTAATGTAATCTAATAGATAATTTCTATATTGGTTAGAATTAAGATTATTTTTATTTTTCCAGTTCATGAGGACTGTTTTCTTGGCTATGCATAGGGCAGTGAAAATCATATGGGCTATATTCTTTTCTGAAGTGACATTATCTAAGCTGCCCAGTAAACACACTAAGGGGGAAGTTGGAATGTTACATTTCAGACACTTCGATAAGTCTTCACATATCTCGCGCCAAAACTTTTGCACTGGTGGACAGAACCAAAGAGCGTGGATGTAATTGTCTGGTGTATTGCCTTGACAGTGTGAGCAGTTGTTGGAAGATGTAAAGCCCATCTTGAACATCCGATGACCTGTATAGTGCACTCTATGTAGTATTTTGTATTGTATTAATTGCAGACTGGGATTTTTAATTAATTTAAAGGTTTTTAAGCAAATCTGAGACCAGAAGTTTTGGTCTAAGCTGACTGATAAATCTGCTTCCCACTTTGCAATAGGAAGGGATATTGATTCATCTAATTTAGAAAGTGTTCTGTATATTTTAGATAATAATTTGGGGGATTTAAGAGTAAGAAAATGTGCCGCACTTAGTGGTGTTTGTAGTTCAACTTGACTGAGGTTAAATTTCTTTTTTACTATGGATTTAATTTGTTGATATTCTAAAAATCTTGTCTTGTTGATCCCATATTGTGCAACTAGTCTGTCAAATGGAATAAATTCTGTTCCCTCTAATATATGTTCTAAGTATTTAATTCCTTTACAACTCCATTCTGGGAAATTAATCATATTATTGTTTTGTAATATGTCAGGGTTATTCCAGATAGGTGTACGTTTGCATGGGATTAATGAAGACTGCGTTATTTTTAGAAACTCCCACCATGCTGTCAGAGAAAAGCTGATGTTGATACTTTTAAAGCATTCATGTCTTTTGATGTTTGAGCTAATAAATGGTAGGTCTGAAATCTCTAGATCCTTGCATAGTGCCTGTTCAACATCTAGCCAGGGCTCAACTAAGAAGGTATGTTTTGACCATTCTGAGATGAACTGAAGCCTGTTGGCTAAGAAGTATTGGTGAAAATTAGGCAGATCTAATCCTCCTCTATCCTTGGTTCTTTGTAGCGTTTTTAAGCTGATACGCGGGGGTTTATCTTTCCAAAGGAATTTGGAAATATATGAATCCAGAGATCTGAACCAATCTTGTGATGGTTTGTTAGGGATCATCAAAAATAAGTAATTTATTTTTGGCAAGATCATCATTTTTATAGTGGCGACCCTTCCCATGAGTGATATGGGTAAAGATTTCCATCTAGTCAGATCGCCTTCTACTTTCTTTAGAAGTGGGATGTGGTTTAATTTAGTTAAATCTGAAAGCTTAGGAGAGACATTAATACCTAAATATTTAATATTTCCGGATTGCAGTGGGGCAGAGGAAGAATTATGGAAGGAGCAGTTAATGGGGAGAACTGTAGATTTTGGCCAGTTAATTGAATAATCTGAAACTCTTGAAAACCAGTTTATTAAAGTAATTGGGGCAGTGATAGCTCAGTAGGTAAAGTGGTCGCCCCATGATCGGAAGGTCGGCGGTTCGAATCCACTTAACGGCTACCCTGAGGTACCCCTGAGCAAGGTACCGTCCCTACACACTGCTCCCCGGGCGCCTGCTTAGTGGGCTGCCCACTGCTTCACTGAGTGAATGGGTCAAATGCAGAGAAAAACAAGTAATTTCCCCATGGGGATCAATAAAGTATCCATTATTATTATTAATTACCTCAGAGAGGTTGGTTTGTGTGTTTTGCAGAAAAAGCAACACATCATCCGCATAGAGACTGATTTTATGTTCTATGTTCTTACATTTTATGCCCTTAATTGTTCTAGCCTGTCTAAATGCTGCTGCTAGAGGTTCGATAAAAATTGCAAAAAGTGAAGGGGAGAGTGGGCATCCCTGTCTGGTGCCCCTCAGGAGACAGAAGCTGGAGGATGTCTGGTCATTTGTTCTGATACGAGCTGTTGGGGAATTGTATAATATTCTTATCCAGTTTATGAAAGAGTTTCCAAAACCAAATTTGTGTAAAGTTGCGAATAAAAATTTCCAGTTAACTCTGTCAAATGCTTTTTCTGCATCTAGAGATAATATTATGGTTTCGATGTTTTTATCGTATGAGTAGTCTATTAAATTAAGTAATCTACGAGTGTTTGTTGAGGAGTGCCGACCTTTTATGAAACCAGTTTGGTCAGGATGAATTAAGAGGGGGGTCATTTTCTCTAATCTCTTTGAGAGAGCTTTGCAGATTATTTTAAGGTCTACATTTAAAAGAGAAATTGGACGATAGCTTGAGGGAAATAAAGGGTCTTTGCCTGGCTTTAGCAGGAGACTAATGTTGGCAGAATTCATATTTGGTGGTAGTCTGCCATTTTCCTCGATTTCCTGCAACATGCCGTGGAATACTGGTGCCAAAATTATCCAGAATTCTTTGTAGAATTCTGCAGGGAAGCCGTCTGGACCTGGAGCCTTATTATTGGGCATACTTATCAGGGCTTCCTGGAGTTCACTTGGCGTCAGTGGCGAATCCAGTTCCATTGCTTGACTGTCTAGTAATTTTGGAAGAGTTACGTTGTCAAGAAACAGATCAATTTCATTTTTAGATGGGTTTATTTGTGGTGAGTATAAAGTTTCATAGAAATCCCTAAAAATGTTGTTTATTCTTCCAGGATCATATATTGTGTTCCCCGATAAATCTTTAGCAGCACATATAGTTGTTTTTTCTTTATTTATTTTTAGCTGGTTAGCTAGAAATCGACCTGATTTGTTACTGTGTTCAAAATTCTGCAAGCGAAGTCTTTGTATAAGGAATTGTGTTTTTTTATTAATAATTTCATTTAATTCTAGTTTTGTTTTGCATATTTTGTTCAATGTTTCCTGATCTTGGTCGCACGCGTAGGCTTCTTCTAGTGATTTGATGTTTTTTTCTAATTCCTGAATATTTTTGTTTTCTTCTTTCTTTTTGTGTGATGAGAAAGAAATTATTTTACCTCTCATCACAGCTTTCCCTGCTTCCCATAGAACAGAAGCAGATATTCCGGGAGTGTCATTAAAGTCTAAATATGAAGTCCATTCCTTTTTAAAATATTTAATAAAGTCTTCATCTTTAAGTAGTGATATATTAAATTTCCAGGTTTTTTCTTGGCGTAGTGTTATTCTTGTGCATTAGTGTTAAAGATACAGGAGCATGATCGCTGACAGCTATAGGATGAATCTCAGTGTCTGAAATGTCGCTCAGCAGTGAGCTGCTGACCAAAAAATTATCCAGACGAGAGTAAGAGTGATGAACATGTGAGAAAAAAGTATATTCCTTACTGGTGGGGTGAAGAGAGCGCCATGCATCGCAAAGACCAAAGTCACTCATATACTGTTTGATTATATTTGTGGACTGCCAATTGCGCTGAGTTCCTGTTGTGTTGAGCCTATCCATGTCTTCATTTAGTCCAAGGTTGAGGTCACCGCCAAGAATGAGTGTGCAATCAAGGTGTTCAGAGAGTGCACTAAAAAATCCGTGGAAGAATGAGGGTTCATCAACATTTGGACCGTATATACTTACAATACATAGTTTTTTGTTCAATATTGATAGTTTAATAATTAGAAATCTACCCTCTGGATCTATAACTGTATCGAGTACTGTAAAATTAACATTTTTATGTATTAAAATTGCTACTCCCCTTTGTCTAGAATTATAACAGGCTGCAAACACGTTAGGAAACTCAGGTGTTTTAAGTTCGTTTAAACCTGTGACAGGTCTGTGAGTTTCTTGTAATAAAACAACATCTGCCTGTAGTTTTTTAAGCTGGTTAAATATCTTTAACCTCTTTCCTCTGGTGCCAGCTCCATTTACATTCCATGTGACAAACCTCAGCATGCCCATAATTGTGTGTGCATGTCTAATGAAGTATGCTGGGTGTTTCGTTTAGACAGGTGGAGAGAATGTGGAAACATCCCTTGTTTGTAAATAGAAAGAGAAAAAGAAGTGTGGTGAGAGGCTCCATAAGTCTGACTATGTGTGTGAATATTCACTAATATGAACAAGCGTGGCTTGCTTATGTGTCCTGCAAGTCTGTGCGTGCTGTGAGGCTGTTGTGAATATGCTGCCGTTGAGCTGATGTGTTTGCGTGATCGTGGTGTGAAAATATGGAGAAATAGAGGGTGTTGTTTGTAGGTGAGTGGGGAAGTAGGTGATCACAGCAGTGAAAGACAGGAGAAAGAAAGAAGCCACATGAACTGTGAGCAACAACAACAAAAAAGAAACGAAACGGAAACATTCCAATTAAAGCAATGACGGAGGGTGACGGTGTTATATCTGCTATGACATCATATTGATATTACTAGGTTAAACCCATGTTAAAAGAGAAAGTGTGAATGAATAAGAAAAGAGTGTAGCGGGTTCTTATCTGGAGTGCAGTCAATATAACCACGGTGTGGTGCCGGGGTCGCGGTAGAGCTGGCCGTCCACGTAGAGCCGGTCCACGGCGATGACAGCACGGGAGCCTTTCTGGATGAAGCTACGTCGAACTGGGAACAGGACCTTGCGTCGTTCCAGGATCTCTTTGGGGAACTGGTCGTTCACGCTGAAGTCCGTTCCTTTCAGCTCTCTGCCGCGACTCTTCACCTGTTCCTTCTGTTTGAATTGACCGAATTTGGCCACAATAGGCCGTGGTCTCCCGGTCCGCGACCGCACGCCCCCCAAGCGATGTACTCTATCGAAGTTGATGTTCTTTACGGTGTCCTCCGGCAGCTTCAGGTGGATTTTAATGAAGCTTTTCACCGTTGCCTCTGCGTCCTCTCCGGCAGTTTCTGGAATACCAGAAAACACAAGATTATCTCTCATGCTACGGGCTTGTAGATCGATAACGGACTCTTTTATTTTTTTATTTTCAATGTTTAGCTGGGTCACGTTATCGGTGAGAGATTTGACCGACTCCCGTAGCGTGGCATTTTCAGCGGCAAGCGTTTCCACCTGCTGCTGGCTGAATTCCAGGGATTCTCTCAGAGATTTAAATTCCCGGTGTAAAATCTCCACCAGGGACCTCGCATCGAAACTGGACAATCGCTTGTCGATTGACTCCAGGATGTCTGCGATGTCTTTGCCGGCAGGCGATGTTGTACCGGGGGAGTCTGCCGGGCGACATCTCTTCGATGACGGCGTCTCAATTTTGGCCGGGGAAGATGCACTCTGGGCCTTCTTCATTACTAAATCTTGAAAACAGCGGTCGATGTAATCTTGGAGAGCGTCTAAACTCTCCCCGTTGTCCTCCAGGGTGTTAGAGATGATAAAACAGATGTTGTTAGTTATATGACAATTGATTAGTATATTTGGTAATACTGAAGCTTGAAAAACCTTTGTTAAACTCTATGCTACCATTTGCTTTTTCTCCGCCAAAATCTCCGGCGTCTGACGTCACCTACAACATGGGTCGCTTACCTTGTCCGTCACTTCCGTCACTTACCACCATAATGGAGAATTTGTTATTCCCTTCAGCCTTTACCTTGAGCATCCAGCTAGCGCAAGGGGGGCCACATGAGATGAAGATAGTAGTTGTTTTGGTTAGTGCGAACAAACTGCTTCCAATTTTACAGTAGGTCCAATGTCCATCACTGGTCACCAGGTCTCTCAATTCCCGTTGTTCTTCTTCAGATGTTATCCATATAGCAGAGCCATGACCTTCTCCAAGATCGTATCCATATTGCGTTACGAAAAACACAGTCTGAGTACACACAGCCCTGCCCATTGTCTATCATGTCGGCCAGCCTTGTGGGATTTTGAACAGCTGTAGTCGCTTCTTGTTTTTCGATAAGCCAGGTCTGAGCCAGCTCCAATCAGCCAGAACTCTCTTATCATGGTTCCGAATTGGTAGATGTCATTCGATGTCCTCCATCGAGAGTGTCGGCAGACACACGAAGGCAACCAACCATCGAGTGTCCGGCAGCAAACGTCTCCGCAGGACAATTGGGCTCTCACGAGTTTGCCAGTTTTGCTAAGGGACCAGTTGATCAAATCCATAATTCTTCTTTAGGTTTTTATAGAACAAGTCTGGGAGACTCTCTTAGGGTTAGACAATAAGCAAGACTATACAAGACATGAGAAGAAATGAGAAGCCAATCAGGAAAGATAAGGGAGAGGGAGAAAGTGCATCCGCCTCCATCAAGAGCCAAGAGAAGTGTACATATATATGTACAATATAAGAGTATATGCGCATTACTGAATTTGTATACTAAATATGTATATCTACTTGTGTGTGTGTGTGTGTGTGTGTGTGTGTGTGTATATATATATGCATATTTTAAAAATTAAATAGAATAAACAATAAAATAAAATATACAAAGGTTGGCAGTTGGATATAGTGCAAAACAAGTGGCATTTATATACAGTGTGGAGTGCATAATGTTGAAGCTTTGGTAAGTGAAGGTGAGTTGTCTATGAAGTGTTCTGATGACCTGATGGAAAAAGCTGTCTCCCAGTCTGCTGGGTCAGGACCGGATGCTGCAGAACCTCCTTCCTGATGGAAGTAGTCTGAACAGTTTATGGCTGGGGTGACTGGAGTCCTTGATGATCCTCCCCGCTTTCCTCAAGCATCGCTTCCTGTAGATGTCTTGGAGGGAGGGAAGCTCACCTCCAATTATCCGTTCAGAGCACCGCACTACTCTCTGGAGAGCTTTGCGGCTGTAAGCGGTGCTGTTGCCATACCAGGTGGTGATGCATCCAGTGAGGATGCTCTCAATGGCACAGTGATAGAAGGTCCTGAGGATGCGGGGGCTCATGCCGAATCTTTTCAGTCTCCTGAGAAAGAAGAGGCGCTGCTGTGCCTTCTTCACTGTTTTGTTTATGTGTCCTGACCACGTAAGATCCTCAGCCAGATGTACACCAAGGAACCGGAAGCTGCTCACTCTCTCCACAGCAGCGCCGTTGATGGTGATGGGGGTGTGTACTTCTCTGCACCTCCGGAAGTCCACTATCAACTCCTTTGTCTTTGCGATGTTGAGGGTGAGATGGTTGTCTTGACACCAGTGGGTCAGGGCGCTGACCTCCTCCCTGTAAGCCGTCTCATCACCATTGGTGATAAGACCCACCACTGTACTGTCATCCGCAAACTTCACAATGATGTTGGAGTTGCTAGTGGCTGTGTAGTCGTAGGTGTAGAGTGAGTAGAGAAGACGGGTCAGTACACACCCCTGTGGAGCACCAGTGTTCAGTGTGATGGGGGATGAGGTGATGCTGCCCAGTCTGACCACTTGGCGTCTGTCAGACAGGAAGTTAAGGATCCAGCTGCAGAGGGAGCTGCTCAGTCCTAGATCCTGCAGTTTCCTGTCCAGCTTTGAGGGAACGATGGTATTGAATTCTGAGCTGTAATCTACAAACAGCATTCTCACATACGTGTCTCTCTTCTCCAGGTGTGAGAGGGCAGTATGTAGTGTCAGGGCTATGGCATCATCAGTGTACCTGTTGTGGCAGTAGACGAATTGAAGAGGGTCCAGTGAGTCGGGTAGTGAAGAGCAAACGAAGTCTCTGACCAGCTTCTCGAAGCATTTGCTCACGATGGGGGTCAGGGCTACCGGTCGCCAGTCGTTCAATGATGTGATGGTGGAGGATTTGGGTACAGGGACGATGGTGGCCATTTTGAAGCAGGCTGGGACTACAGACAGAGAGAGGGAAAGGTTGAAGATGCGTGTAAACACTCCAGCCATCTGAGCCGCGCATGACTTGAGGACGCGGCCGGGAATCCCGTCCTGACCAGTAGCTTTGCGTGCGTTCCTGAAGCACCTCCGCACATCCTCCTCAGACACAGTGTGCGCACTGACGTCATCCGCAGTGCGCACACTGTCCGGTCTCATGGTGTTCGCTGTGTCGAATCTAGCGTAGAATACATTTAGATCCTCACACAGAGAGGCCGTGGTCTGCGGTGTGCTGGTTTTCCCTCTAAAGTCTGCGATTGTGTTTAGTCCCTGCCACATACTCCGAGGGTTGTCAAACTGTTCATCCACCCTGTCCCTGTACTCACGTTTGGCAGCTTTGATCGTCTTCCGGAGTTTGTAATGCACGTGTTTGTAGTCCGATGTGGTCACGGAGGCAAAAGCGGTGCTCCGTTCCGCCAGTGCCGTGCGAACATCGCTATTAATCCAGGGTTTTTGATTTGGGAAGAATTTAACTCTTCTGGATGGGACGAAGAGTTCCACGCATTTCCTGATGAATCTGCAGACTGAGTCTGTGTACTCATCGATGTCATTAGCAGCCATGTAAAACATTTCCCAGTCCGCGTGATCAAAACAGTCTTGCAGTGTGGACTCCGATTTATCTGACCAATGGTGCACCGCCCTCAGGCTTGGAGCTTCCTGTTTCAGCTTCTGCCTGTAGGCAAGCAGGAGCATGATGGAGTGGTGATCTAATTGGCCGAATGGGGCGCGGGGGAGGACTTTGTATGCATCCCGGAAGGAGGTGTAGCAGTAGTCAAGCAGCCGGTCTCTACGAGTGTTGAAATGGATGTGTTAGTGGAGTTTTGGTGAAACTTTCTTCAGGTTTCCCTTGTTAAAGTCCCCGGTCATGATAAACGGCGCCTCTGGGTGTGTGGTTTCCTCACTGCTGATCCCGCTGTACAGTTCCTTGAGTGCTCGGTCAGTGTCGGCTTGTGGGGGAATGTAAACAGCTGTAATAATCCTTGCTGTAAATTCACTCCGTAGCCAGAATGGCCAGCATTTAATCATCAGGTACTCCAGGTCCGGTGAGCAGAAGGATTTGACCGGGTGAACGTTCGCATAATCACACCAGCTGTCGTTGATCATGAAACACACACCACTGCCTCTGCTTTTCCCAGTAAGCTCCGGAGACCTGTCCGTGCGGTGCACAAAGAACCCGGGTAGTTGTATTGCGGAATCCGGTACCTTGTCCAATAGCCATGTTTCTGTGAGGCAGATCACGCAGCTGTCCCGCATCTCTTGCTGGAATGAGATCCGTGCCCGAAGCTCGCACAGCTTGTTCTCCAGAGACTGCACATTAGCCAGTAATAAACTGGGTAGCGGTGGTCTGTTAGTGCGCCGTCTCAGTTGAACCAGAACGCCAGCTCTTCTCCTTCTGCATCGGCGTTTGCGGCCTCCAGGGGCCCAGAACAAAGGCGTCTCAGGTGAGATGAATGGGGGGTCTGCAAACGGAGGGTCGTTGTTGCTAAACTTGAACTCCGGAAAATGATGAGAAAGTCCATCTCTTATGTCCAGTAAGGTTTGTCAGTCGTACACAAAGAGACGTGCTACTCGTGAAAAATAAAGGAAAAGGAAAATTAAACACAAAAACCAGCTGTTGCTTGGGGGAGCTTGTGACGTGGCTGCCATACTCGGCGCCATCTTGGATCAACTGTTTTTTTTGTGCTGCAGGAAAAAGGGAGTTAATGGGTGCAGGAAGACGTTTCGGGCAGTATAACCAGCCAGTGCTGCTGAGGTCGGAGTTCCACAACAGACGCAGATTGCCAGGAGAGCCCATTTTGGCCCATGAAGTCGAATGTCTTTGCCGGAGGGCGTATGACAACATGCCACCATCAGTGCAGGCGGAGTTAGCTCAGGACCAGTTCCTGCAGGCCCTGAGCCCTAAACAGCGCCGTATGCAAATTCAACTTGCTCGACCGCCCACACTCAGTGCAGCTAGCGTTGGAGAGGGAGATGCTTGCAGGATCCTCTGGGGGTGCTGATGACACACATGTGGTGAGAGCACCTGTGGAGCATATGGAGATGCCAGCGGGCCTGCGCAGTTTGGTCCAGACGGCTGCTCTGCAGTCGCTTTCCCCTCAGGCTGGCCCACGCCACAAACCGCAGAGCTGCCGGGGATGTGGACAAGGCGGACACCTCATCAAATTCAAATTTTATTTGTCACACACACACACACAACCATACACAGTATGACATGGGGGTGAAATGCTTGTAGCTGTACAATACCCGACCATTAAATGACAGAAGAAAAGTTTTACAATATTTACAATTTACAGTTTACTACAAAATTTACAAATTAACTTAGGAATTTACAGTAAAGAATGTGGAAATAGCAGAAGAGATTATAAAGATTATAAAGATCATAAATTATAGGAATTATAGGATTATAGGAAATGTGTGGTGGTGCGTGTGGTGATGTGTGTGAGAGTCCAGTCCTACACCTGGTTCAGGGCCCAAATAGCCTGGGGGAAGAAGCTCCTCCTCATTCTCTCTGTTTTGGCCTTAAGGGAGCGGAAGCGCTTCCCAGATCTCAACAGTGAGAAGAGTCCATTGTTGGGATGGGAGAGGTCCATCATAATCTTCCTAGCTTTGGTCTGGCAACGATGGTGTAGATGGACAGCAGGTCAGAGAGCTCTGATTGAATGATGCATTCGGCTGAGCGCACCACTCTTTGCAGATCTCGTCTGTCCTGCTTGGTACTGTTCCCAAACCAGGTGCAGATGTTTCCCGTCAGGACGCTCTCGATGGTGCAGGAGTAGAAGTTCTTGAGCACCTTCAGTGGCAGATGGAAGTCACTAAGTCTTCTGAGGAAGAAGAGACGCTGACGGGCTTTCTTAACCAGGGTGTTGATGTGACAGGACCATGACAGGTCCTGAGTGATGTGGACACCCAGGTATCGGAAACTGTCCACTCTCTCCACTGGCGTGCCACTGATGATGAGGGGTTTGTAATTCCTCGCCTGCTTTGTAATGAAGTCCACGATCAGCTCCTTAGTCTTGCTGATGTTTAGGAGGAGGTTTTCTCCTGGCACCAGGTCTCCAGGTTCCTAATCTCCTCCAGGTAGGCTGTCTCGATGTTGTCGGAGATCAGACCCACAACAGCAGTGTCGTCAGCAAACTTGACAATGGAGCTGGTGTCTGATGTGGCTACACAGTCATAAGTGTACAGTGAGTACGGCAGGGGGCTTAAAACACAGTCCTGAGGCACTCCAGTGCTGAGTGAGATGGAGGGGGAGACTTGTTTTCCCACCCTCACTGATTGGGGTCTGTCTGTGAGGAAGTTGAGGATCCACTGACACAGTGATGAGCTGCGTCCTAGATCCGTCAACTTGGTGAAAAGCTTAGAGGAAGCTTATCAGGCAGTGCCCCAAGCTTGCAGCGGTTAAGGGAAATGCCCACGGGCCCGTGTAGGTGGGAGTACACGGGCCAGGGAGAACAGCATCCCCACACCACTGCCATTTCCACCCGGTGCAGTCATCGCTGTGGGCTGGATCCAGGTTGGCGACTTTTGCCATGTTCCGGTAACGATTGCAGGGGTGTCCTGTACAGCCCTTCTGGACTGCTCCGAGCTCCCTGACCTGAACTCAATCTACAGCAGGCGGTGCTGGACCAAGGCCAGGAAGATCGTGAAGGACCTCAGCCATCCCAACAACAGACTGTTCTCTCTGTTGAGGTCAGGAAAGCGATTCCGCTCCCCGAAGACCAACACAGAGAGACTGAGGAGGAGCTTCTTCCCGCAGGCGATACGGTCTCTCAATCACACCACCACACAGTACTGACCCACACATATAGTTCTTACACACACACTGGACATTCTGGACATTGTTTTCACTTCATCACTTAAATCACTTTAAGCATATTTGCACTGCACAAGACATAATGTGGATTGGACAACACTGGACATTATATTCTTCATTTCCAGTTAATACTTGTACAGCTGCTGTTATTGTGTATATATTTATTTATATTTCTCATACATTCTTATATAGTTCTATATTGTGTATTTTGTTGTACAGTTATTTTATTTTCAACTTTAATTTATATATTTTATCTTATTCTTCCCAGTCAAATTTACCCTTCATTCTAATTTGTGTTGTACAGTTATTTCATTTTTAACCTTAATTTATATTTTATTCCTTCCTAGTTAAATTTACCCTTTTTAATTTTTCATATTTATTTCCTATCTTATTCATAGCCTTTTCCTTTTTTTCTTTAGGTCACGAGCAGTTGTCCAAGCATTTCACTACATATCGCACTGTGTATGACTGTGTACGTGACAAATAAAAAAAATAAAATAAAAATTTGAATTTGAATTTGAATTTGGACACGGTGTCCAATCCAACGCTGGTCCAAACTGATGTCGTCCCTACCAGAGCTGCTGTGCAACCAACTAATGTGTGACTTGTAACCGGTGACCTGGCCCCGATTAGAGGGAGGGAGTGTTCCAGTTTAAGGTGGGAGACCTCCGTGTGCCTTATGCTGCCTGGGTGGCTGACGTGCAGGATACCTGCATCCTTGGGCTGGATTTTTTGCGACAGCCCGTGGGCCTCCACTGTGGTGATGGTGCCTAAGGAAAACTGCCCAAGGATGCATTTCTGCGTGGACTACAGACCACTCAACAAAGTGACAAAAACTCCTACCCCCTTCCCAGGATTGACGAGTCTCTCGATTTAGTAGCCGGATCCTCCTGGTTCTCCACCCTGGACCTGCGGAGTGGCTACTGGCAGGTGCCACTGTCCCCTGAGTTCAGACTGAAGACAGCCTTCTGCACCAACAGGGGACTATGGCAGTTCAAAGTCCTGAGCTGTGTTCTTTGCAATGCTCCTGCTACTTTCCATAGGCTTATGGACAGTGTGCCGGCTGGTGTCCCACGGCAACGGTGTCAGGTCTACCTCGACAACCTTCTAGTACACTGGAGCTCCTTTGATGCTGCCCTGGATGCCCTGAGAAAAGTGTTGGAGAGGGTGGCAGCTGCAGGCCTGAAGCTGCTTTTGAGATTTGAAATATATATTTTGAATCTTATTTGCTGATTATATTGTTTTATGTATAAAAGAAGGCCAGCTTTGAGACTAGGTCACAGGCTGACAGGAAACTGCATGCTTTTGCAGAGCGTGCTTTTGCAGCTAGAATCAAGTGAAAGTGAAACCAACTAGGCTGTTTGATGCACACTAGAGAGCAAGTATATAAATACCTAGGCTTCCGTTTGTGCTTGAGACCTGAGCTTGTGTGTTCGTGTGTTCAGGTCTCCATATCCAGGATATGTTAATTAAAGATCATTTTTAAAGTAAAAGACCACTTTGAGCCCTGTCTTTTTGGCCCTAAAGAATCCAAAAGAACCAGAATTTAACACTTGGTGCCATTGACCCGGGATTCTTGTATGGCTGAGGGGACTAATTTGGACCTTAAGGTACAATCTGATATGAGGTGGACAACAGACCGGTCTAAAAGAGTATAGGTAATCGCAAGCCTGTTGAAAATTGTGCACATTGGATGAATTCTAAATTAGTTGTCAACTGAATTGATGATTGTTACTGTTAAATTGGCTCAGTAGTGGAAATTAAACTAAATTATAAAATCTGTCAGGCCTGGCGTCCGGGTGGTACCCGCAGGACTTCTGGAACCTGTTAAAAACCAAGTGGTCAGGGGCCTTTTTTTTACTGCGCTGTTTGAGTGAAGAGTTAGACTCAGGGGTGACCATTTCAACGTGGCTGACAGGTGAGCTTTAAGTAAAGCTTTAAGGCTTCCTGTCGAGCTGCGGGGAGCGCTTATAAATTAACATAGGGCCTAGAAATTTGACCGCTATCGGTGAGGGCGTTCCCGAAGCGGGTTGATTGACCAGCAAGGTTGGACCTGGGCTTAGAGGCTTTTAAATTAATCAAGGGAAAAGTTAGGTGTACCGGTGCTGAGGTTTGGAAAATGTGATATGTGAAATGATGATTAATATCGGTTTTGAAGAGGTGATATGGTAATGGAAATAATTTCTCTTAGCAGTCAGTGGCAGTCTTTTGTTATATATAAATGTGTGAATGTATAAATGGAGTGTAAAATTGTCATTTGGATGAATGATTAAAGGTGCACATTGTGTTGAGAGAAAAAGGGCATGGTGTGTGTGTGTGAGACGATTTATTTTATTTTACTTTTTAAGGAAGTTTAGGGGGGAGTGTAACATGCTGATGAAAGTATTGCGTGGATGCTACAAAACTGAGCTGAAAGAATGGTGATATGCGTGGAAAACTGTTAATTGTCCTGATGTCTGAAAGAGCTCTGCTGAGCACGCTGAAGACTGTGATGTGAATGCTTGCAAAACCAAAGAACTTAGTATATTTAAAAGTGTGTGTGCGTGAACTAAGGGTGCATTGTTTTTAGATCAAGACTTAGCAGAATTACAGAGGGGTTATAGACTGTAAATATAAAAAACAAAAAACAAAAAAACAAACAAGAGTTCAATTAGCCTGTAGAAACAGAAAAAGAGAGAAACAGATCAAGATATATGTGTGTGTGACAGGAAGCAGTGTGTGTGACAGGAACTTTGCATGCCCATAAAAGGAAACTGGCTGGTGTGTGAAGTGTGCACCCAGAGAGAGAGAGACGAGTTAAGATCTAGGCAGATGAAGCTAATGGATGTCTTAAGAAAAAAAAAGGATATTAATTGAATGTTTTAGTGTGTCAATACAGGTGGACTCTTCTCAACCTGAAAACACGAGTACAGCGGCAAAAGCATAGAGTAACAGAATTGGTAGGAAAACAGGCCAGGCTTTGGCTTAAAATTTGACAGCTTCACCTCTCATTGTCTCGTTATCCTGAGAAGAAGCTTAAAGGACAATCAATCTCCTGATGAAGACAGAAGACAGACAGAACACTGTGAAGAATTAACAGCAGGCAAAAGACAGTGCAACCGAACTATAACACTGACGACTCCAGCAGCAGCATGTAAGAAAGCACGTGATGGGACATGCACTCTGAACTCTAAGCTGGGAAGTTGAACACTGGGATAAACAACTGTGTGGAAGCACTGGACACTGATTTTTTCAGATTTGCCATGCTTGGAGTAATCCTCAAAAAAAGATTGAAAAGATCGAGAGAGAAGCAATGGAGAGAAGAAACAGCTGATTTGGGCCTGTGTTGATCTCCAAGGCCCCACAGAAGACTGTTAGAACAGTCAGAGGTGAACCTGGACATTATATAGTGATGCATATGGGAAAATTGGATTGAAGGCTGAATTCATGAAGGTTTAGAAATGTTCACCACATCACAACAAAGAGACAAAAAAAAAGGTAAAAATAAAGAGAGAAATGAACTAACAATTAGATTAATGAGTAGAAAACACACATATACAAATGGTTACATGTGAAATTATTTTTGGGGAGAAGCAGGATTGAGATAGTTTGAATCCACAGCTCAGTGCAAAGAGGCAGAGTTAAACCTGATGATAAAATACATATGCAATGAAAAAGCAGCTTACACTCCATTAACATGACCACATAACATGAACGCAAGGAAGAACACGCTTACATTTATCCAGGTGAATACATGAAATAAGTTGGCATTTCTGGCCGGAGAGAGAGAAGTGGGTCGTTTAAGCACTCATGATAATAATGAAAATGTCTCAGTTTTGTTATTTTCAGGGGCAAAGTAGACCTGGATCAATTTTCCACATGCGGCGGTCGGAAGAGAGTTATAGGTTAACATCACTGGGAATGTTCAGGCCGAATTTCTGGTTGAATTGGCTGAGGACAAGGAATGCTGTTACTTAAGGTGGGAAATCAAAATTTGGGTTAGTAAATTTGGGAAAGAGAAAACTGACTGGTTAAGTGGGAAAATTGTGAAGGAGTCTGAAACACTGCAAAAAGAAACGTATACAAAATCACACACACAAACAGAAAATGCATTAACCTTACAAATACAAGAGAGCTTATGAGGATTAGACAGCATGTTAAGCATGTGAGTCTGTTTATCAGTGTTAAAATAGTGTGAACACACTTAAACCCTGAAGTTGAGGAATTGTCACGATCTGCGGAGGCAGACCGTGCGGTGGTGTGTGTGGTGGACCCAGGTGCGAACACACGAGAGTAGACTGGAGTAAACTTAACTGAAAGCGAGCCTTTATTGTGGCTGGTGACAAGGAGTGCAGACAAGGCAGAAACGCAGTGACAAACTAAACTATGACTAAACTGGGAAAGTAAAACTAGGAAAAACTATGAAGACACAGGAAACCATAACTATGAATACTAAGACTGGCTGTGACAACATGGAGGGTGGGAACGCAGACGACGCGACACAGACTACATGAAACACAGAGACTAAATACACATGAGGGATGATCAGGGGAAGTGGCCACACATGGGAGCACAGCTGACACACATGAACCTAACGACAGGACAGGAGAGGCGAAAATAAATACACTGACATTGAATACAGACTTTCAAAGTAAAACAGGAAACATGGAGATCAGACATGACATGAACTAAACATAACCACGCAGACATGACGCATGAACCAGGGGGAGATGACATAAACAACTAAGGAACAAGACTAAACAGCAATCTAGAAATTAACTAGGTGAGCTAAACTAGGGCACAAATGAATACAAAAGATACATATAAGAACTCAAATACTGGGTCACAGACCCAGCCCATGACAGGAATAGCTCGGGAAAGCTCCATTACAAGAGACAAGTTGGTGAAAATGAAAAGTGATTAAAAGCTTGAAGTAATTTTAAAATAGTAAATTGGAAGTGCTCTTGTGTCGATTAAGCAAAACAAGTGATTACTCTAGGAAGAAAATTTAAATAATTTAATAATGTGGTAAGATTTAAATATGCATTTCTCTTCTCAACTTTTTGAGATATGACTCAGTATGCAAATTAGCTGAAATGAGTGGTGAGAAAGAAGCTTCCTATGTGTCTGTGTGACTGAGGCTTTGAATGGAGGAAACATAGCAGAGGCTGAGAAGAATTAGTTGGTAAAATATATAATGGTAAAGTAGCAGGATAATTAAATAAGGTGGTCAGGTCTGTTTAGAAGTGCAGATTTGGACAAGAAATTTATAATTTAGTGATGACACATTGTTATAACGTGTTTATATCTTATGCTAAATCTAAGTATGTTAAAGTGCTTAAAGGGGAACATTACTGTGTGCAAACTGTGGCTTTTAACAAGATTTTTTATTTGTATTTAGCAGGTGAAATTGTGTCAGTTGACCTCGGACTCTCAGGATGCTGTGGAATCTGAGGCCAACCACTAAGATATGATGTGGGGAAAAATTAACAGAGGGAGTGATTTTAAGTCTGATTTCAGACTATGTAAGTATTAATTAAACCAAGAGAAGGGCAAAACTTTTGTGGCCCTGAAGTTCTAATCTCCATAACATTTCGATAGATTAATAAGCAAAATCTTTCTGTGTTTAAGATCTTTGGGGTTGTTGTTTGAGTGATGGGTGGATTCTGTCAGTTAGGTTTGGGTTGTTTTCTTATTTTAAAAGAGGGAGTTTTAGTAAACATGGACATGTCTAGAATTGGGCCCTTTAAAATTTTAACAGTGCACTTAGAGAAAACCTGTCAGGTGATTATATTTTGTGTTTTGTTGAGCTAATAATCAGCTCTCTTTTTTCTCATTTTTTGTAAGCAGGCCTGCAAGATAGAATTAACAGCGCTGAAAATTTTTCGGGAGAGCAAATATAAGGTGACCTTTTCCAGATTACAATGGGCTGAGGAGAAGGCCACCTGTGGGAACCTCGAGTTCCGGTCTAAAAGGATTGCGGCGTGTCAATCCAGACCAAAAATGATAGACAAGCGTTTTTATTTTGAGTGAATGTGTGTGAATGAGTGAATGTGGGTTAGCATGAATAAAGGGGGACAAACAATTGACTAGGTTGGGGACAGAAAGGGGATGCTTTGCAGACTTAATCTTTTGGCTGCTGATTTTGGGTTGCTGATGTTTGCTTTAAGAAAATTCTGTTTTGTTGACTGGGTGTAGATTATGGTACTAGATTATATTGTTGGGAAAATGCCAAATGCTAAAGGGGAGAAACTTTTTGAGATAACTCATGCCATTAACAAAATAGGCCACTGTAGAAGTCAATTAAAGTTTATAGAGGAAAATAAGTAACACAAAAGTAATATTTATGAGTCACATAGGAGATTGCTAGACTTTTCATATAATACTCCTTATTATGTTTCGGGGGCCGATAAACAATTGCACACAACAGCGAAGACGAGTGGCCCAGTTTGCACAAACAGAGTTCAAAACTGGTGTGGCATGTGGATGGGGATATCTGCTTAAAGTCAAGATGTGCCTTAAAAACAACAGCTAGCCCTCCTCCACGACCAGAAACTCTCGGAACACTAAAGAAGGCACAGCCAGCCGGCAATAATTCAGAAAAGGCACTTAACTCACCGGGTGGAATCCAAGTTTCAGTCAGGCAAAGATAATCCAGCGCATGGGAAGAGAAAAATTCCTTCAAAATGAATGTCTTATTTGCCACCAATCTGGCATTAATTAAACCCAACCTGAGAGGAATTGGGTCGGTAGCTTCTGAGGCAGTAACAACCAGATCCACAGGTCAAAGGTTTGTTCGGTCCACTCCACGCCAACGCAGATGTCAGGGAGGAGGGGATTTTGCAGAATCCTTCTCGAGAGATCCCACAACAGGAACCAAACATGATTCCACCGGGTTTAAAACACGCAACAGCACCAAGAGTCGCAGGCAGGATCGACAAATGGAGCGAAGCTCATGAGGAAAACCAGAAATCCTGAATCTCAGCTTGACGAGGCGACCTCCACGGTTACCCTGTCTCCTGCGTCGCTTCCGCACATCCAGTGGCAGTGGTAAGGAACACCAGTGTGGTGGTGTTACTTCCAAATAGGGAGGCAGAAAGCCTTGGTTGTCCTTTCCAAACCGAGCTAAAACTTGGGTACATGAACCTATTTCCAATAATGTCTGGCGATCATAAAACAATGTAGGGCTGACATGTTGCACAAAATTAACTAAAAGCAACAAAATAAAACAACTAAAAGAGAGCGATAGACGGTGTGCCAAAACCCAGGTGCCATCTTGGTTCAAAATAGTGGTGAATTATGCCATCACCACTAAGGGGAGGCACTTCTGTGCTGGGGAGCTGGTATGGGTCTACAGTCCAAAGAGAAAGAAAAGACGGTGCCCTAAACTGGATAGCAGCTGGGTGGGGCCCTGCAGCGTCCTGGAACGAGTGGGGGAAGTTGTTTACATGGTGCAGTTGCCTCCTAGAGGGAGGAAAGTGCACAGAGACCACATGGCCCCCTATAGAGGACAATCCTTCCCCTCCTTCCATGAGAGACGTGTACAGAGCCCCCATGACCCTGCATAGAGGGACCCCCTGCCGGAGCTGCGTTCCCCTCCCTCGGGCTCTTCACCTTAAAGCCCCAAAGCTCCGTCTACCCCCCAGGGGCTCAGGAAGCCAAGGAGGGAAAGTAGACTACCCCCTGCTTCAGAGACTGTGTAGTTCCCTCGGGGACAAGGAACTTATTGCTGGGGGGGAGGGGGGGGGGCAGTGTAACGATGGTTAAATGTTATTTTCCAGTGACAGGTTGGCTATCTCTACACACTGTTGTTATTTCTTTAAGATACATGTTTAGTTGTGCTGCAGGAAAAAGGGAGTGTGCAAGAAGGGGAGGGGGGTCCTTGTTGTTGTGTGACTGTGCAGGGCTGAAGTGAGGTGTTGTATGAGAGCACTCTGCCCAGAGTTAACGGCCCTTTTGCCTGTGTTACCGAATAAATGGACAAACTGAGATCAAAACGTCTGGTTCTTGAGAACATATGGGAACATGACAATACAGACAGCATAGAGAGCTAATTTGACACAAGTGAAAACAACTGAACACAGGTAAAACTAATCAAGGCAGCCAGTTAGGAAGGAGAGAAATAGGTGGTAAAGCAACCAGAGCCACATATCATAACCTCAAAATACAATGGGAAGTATCAGAACAACAGAAAGACAACGAATCACAAGGAAGAGAAGAAATAATCTCAATAAAAGTCATAACCAAACTGAACAAATTCTTAAGAGGGAAACTGGACCATGACAGGTTGGTTGAATTCACTTCCCACATGATCCACAGACCTATTTGTCCTCTTAGATGTGTCAAAGCTAATCCGGAATTCTAAGTTAAGTTTTTATCTTGTGCGCCAGGATATCCTTATAGCACAGAAATGATCAAGCTAATAAAACATGATAAAGGGACAGTGGTCGCAGTTTCCTTTGGACTAGAGCTTTACATTTTTCAATAGCAAAATAATATAGGCTTTAGATCAGCTGCTCTATTCATCTGCCTTGTCAGATCTCATTCCCTCAGATGTGTAATACTCGCCTGTCTAACATGTATGACTCGAGACACCCACACTCACTCCCCAAACAGCAGTTTGATTTCAAATACCACCCTACACCTCCTAAATGTTTTTCCAGCCTGCTACTGAGCCCAAATCCCCAAACAGCAGTGTTTGTGCTTGCTGTCAAACACCAACAACACAGCAAATTCAAAAGTGTTAAATTTTTTGGTGTTAATAGTCTTCTTGCAAAAGTAGAGTTAATTTTACTCTAAGCAGAGTCACATTCTTTTAATGTAACTCTGAGGTGTAAAATGAAGTAGTTAAAATTGAGTGTTAAAAAGGAGTGTTTCTCTGTCAAATCTGGAGGTGTTATAATGGAAACATTAACTCTTGACCTCTTAACTCTGAACTCCTACAGGGGCTATGACACCAACAGAGTAAATTCACAGACTCCGCCCCCAGCACGGCTCCAATCGAAGCTGAAGTGAAGCCGTTTCAGAACATTTTGCTCTACATATTTGAGTTGTTTGCCATGCTTGGTAAGTCATTTTTTCAAAGATTGTTTCAATTATTATGAGCTTTTACTTCTGTGGCTCTTTGGAGTTGAGACAAAGCTGTGTGGAAGGCATTAGCCATGTTGCTTGCTGATAGCATAATATTCTGTTTTAGCTAGCTGAAAGGTATTGTTTGCGGGCAAATACCACAGCCTTGAAAAAAAGCTTGCATGTGAATTTTCAGTCAAACTTTTGGTCAAATACAAATAAAACAATGTCTAGAATGTGAAATGTTGGTATAATGGTGCTGCTTGAAGCCTGAAAACGATCGCCCATAAAAAAAACCGAGCAAACAGCAGTAGCAGGCGTCCTGACTGGGTTCTACGTTAGCATAGATCCCTCCAGAGTTTTGTGCACACGGTTTAGGTAAAAATTTAAAAGGTTGAGGTTTTACATTTAGTTCAGTATTACCTGTTGCCTGTGTCTTTGTCTTTTGGGAAAATACTTTACACAAGTAATGGCTCAAAAAGGATTCCTTTTTTTTTTTTTTTACTGTGCTGCAATTGTTTACTGGATTATTTGTGCCATTAATTAGTGTCAACTAATTTTTATTCAATCTCCGCACAGGATATGCTTGTGAAGATGGAATATGGGGGAGAGCAGAAGTGCGTTGAAGTTCCACAAAGGGATGAATGAAGGACATGCACATTGTATTGAAGAAATTGTCACGGCGGGGTGCGCCGATGTGAGTGGAAACAGGACCCAAAAGCAGATGACGACAAGGAGTAGTAAGGTTTTAACAGAAAGGTGAGGCTTTATTAGATGACGGCAGGAGTAAACCAGGAAACAAAACCAAAAACAAAGCACCAGAAGCACACAGGCCAAAAACAACAAGGGCACAAGAGTCCGAGACCCAGCTTCAGGAGGGCGACCATGAACCCGGCAGAACAGGAGCGAATGGCGAAGCGGTTCAGGCGGCCGCCCCGGAGGTCGACAGCAAAACAAAACAGAGGACAAAAGTTCGGGAGGCCGACCAGGAGGCCAACGGTCCAGCAGTCCAAAACCCAGGAGTTCCGGGGGCCGACCCGAAGGTCGAGAGCACAGCAGGTCAGAGATCAAAAGTTCAGGGGGCCGACCAGGAGGCCAACGGTCCAGAAGGCCAAAACCCATGAGTTCCGGGGGCCGACCCGGAGGCCGAGAGCACAGCAGGCCAGAGATCAAAAGTTCAGGGGGCCGACCCGGACGGCAATGATGTCCAGCAGATGGCCCGGAAAGCGGCCGGCGATCCCGAGGGGCAAAATGAGGCTTGGGCGATAGCAACACAACCGCAGAACCAGGCGAGGCCGACACAGAAACTGAGGCCAAAGCTGGACCAGGCGGAGGCGAAGCAAGAACAAAAGCCAAGGCTGGAACTGACGATAGCGACACAGGCGCCGAGGCCGAAGCCGGGTCAGGCGAAACACAGGCCGAAGCCGGACCAGACGAACCAGAAGCAGAAGCCGAGGCTGGACCAAGTGACAGCGAAGCAGGAGCAGGACCAGGCGAGGCAGAAGCAGAGGCCGGACCAGGCGAGGCAGAAGCAGAGGCCGGACCAGGTGAGGCAGAAGCAGGGGCTGGACCAGGCGAGACAGAAACTGAGACTAAGGCCGGACCAGGCGAAGCACAGGCTGTAACTGGACCAGGTGAAGCAGAAACTGAGACTGAAGCTGGACCAGGTGAAGCACAGGCTGAAGCTGGACCAGGCGAAGCACAGGTCGAAGCTGGACCAGGTGAAGCAGCTGGCGAGGATGATGAAGCTGCGGCAGGCGAGGATGATGAAGCTGCGGCAGGCGAGGATGATGAAGCTGCGGCAGGAGAGGATGATGAAGCTGCGGCAGGAGAGGATGATGAAGCTGCGGCAGGAGGCTGGACGGGCTCCTCGGGCCCTCCAGCTGACGAGGCAGGAGGCTGGACGGGCTCCTCGGGCCCTCCAGCTGACGAGGCAGGAGGCTGTGTAAGTTGCAGCCACACACAGTCTATAGTGGGCGACATGAGTTTGTATGAGTTCTCAGACTGAGGTGTGGCAGAACCAGGTGAGGCGTCGTCCTCAGGTTGAGGCGCAGAAGCAGCAAGCGGTAGCGCGGCAGGTGGTGGTCCTGCAGGCGGCGGCACGGGAGCCGCAGGTGGTGGCGCTGCAACCACAGGTGGTGGCTGGGCAGGCTCCTCGGGCCCCCCAGCTGACGTGGTAGGAGGTTGTGTAAATTGAAGCCACACACAGTCTAAAGTGGGTGGAATGAGTTTATATAAGTCCTCAGACTGAGGTATAGCAGAACTAGGCGAGGTGTCGTCCTCGGGCTTAGTCGCAAAAGCAGCAGGCAGTAGCGCAGGTGGCGATACGGCAGCCGCAAGTGATGAAGCAGAAGGTGGCCGGACGGGCCCCTCGGGCCCTCCAGCTGGCGTGGCGTGAGGCCGGACGGGTTCTCCTGAACCTCCAGCAGACGAAGCATGAGGCTGGCTGGGTTCTCCTGAACCTCCAGCAGACGAAGCATGAGGCTGGACGGGCTCCCCGGGCCCTCCGGCTGACACTGAAATTGGCTGCACCAGCTGTACCTCCGTCTCCGGCTCCAAACCGGCCTGGATAGCAGTCCCACAGCAGCTTAGCTGAGCCTGAGGGCTAGCATTTCCAGGGCAAACAGTCTCTTTATAGCCGGGCTCATTAACCGGAAAAGTAGTGTCAAATTCAACAACCTCCTGAGAGAAAACATGAGGAGCCAAAATGTAATCACTCACTTGCGTTTGTGATACGGAGCGTCGGTGGCGCGCGCGCCGTTTCTTCTTTGAAGCGGCAGACGGCGGAGCGATGGGTGGAAGTCCCTGATAACTCCGAGGTCCCCCGGAGTTCCCCGGAAAGAGGGCTCGTGCTCCGGAATGAGCCATGGCTTCCACCGGAGCTCCTCCTCCAACAGAGCGCAGAATATTGACTGGCACTCGTCGTGGTCTAAGTCTATGGTGTCCAGTGCTATCTCGCGCTGAACTGTGACAGAAGTATGGCGAGACTGTGATGAGGGCGTGGAAACTGGTGAGCTGAGAGGTGGTGACGCTGTGGCGAATCTCAGCGAACCGACACGAACACACTCAGGTTCCGGAGGCAGCAATGGAGATGACTGATTGTGGGGTTGTTGTGACTGGTGGGTGCTGTAAGCCATTTCCTGACTCGACAGTTCCTGGGCCTGCAGCATCTCCTTTATCCTGGTAAAGGCAGCAACTATGGCAGGTGAGTCCGGGAGCTGGAGAAGGCGGGGATCCCTCTCCATAATAGCTTCAGCAACGTTAACCATCACCAGCTTGCTCTTCAAATCGGGCGCTGTAAAGATGCGGTCGAGGATCGCTTGGATACGAGTGACAGAAATAAGTGATGAGAATGCTGTTATTTGCATTTACCATGTCAGACCTTTTGATAAACAAAATTCTAATGAAAGTGAGAACATGTATACTGTTACATCTTTCAGAAAATGTTTTGAAATTGTGGTGCACAGTTCAGAATAAATGTTTTTCAAAAACCATTGCATCTTTTTAGTAAATGTTTATTTCCAAAAGAAATTTCTAGAAGTTCAGAACAGTAAAATTCCCGCTTTTTAGAATGAATTAGAAGATAACTCTTACGTAGTTAAACTAAAATACTCTTTGAGAGTTAATATATAAACTCTTAACACCAAGTGTTAAATTATCAACTTCAGACAGATTTGGTGTTTAACACTAAATCAGAGTTAACATACCAACTCTCCAAAAAGAGTTAAATTAACACTCTCTGGTGTGGACCCATATAGACACTTTAATAGTGTTGAAATCAAATCCGACAGTGTTAATTTGGACATGCTGGATTTGCTGTGAAGGATGCCTGTGTTTAGAGTGAAGCTCTGTGGACGTGACATTGTTTGGATGAAGAGGAAAAGGAAAAGTGGTCTTTACTACAAAAGGCAAAAACTGAGAACTGTGGAAACCTCTTATTTTATGTATACTCCATTTTGGTTTGTGATTTTCTTCACTTAGCGTGCCATATCAATCAATCAATCAAGGCTTTATTCGCCACGTGCAGGTTGCCCTGTAGTGAAATAGGACCCCCTGACCTTACACACACAATACATACATCACATGGGGATACAGGTCGGAGATCGGTAGCGTTACAGAAAAAAACACTGAAATAAACACTACAATGGGAGAGTACAAGAGGAAAAAAAGAGACCTCTACTCATGCTGGGCTCCTGGGAGGACAGCATGAGAACAGAAAACAAAAAAACTCCTCTGCACAAAAAAGCACATAAATGTCCACAGCACAACATTATGGAGCACGTGACAAGCCACAGGGTCGGGTGGGGGGTGAGGAGTGATCTGAAGCAAACACAGCAGCCATCCTGCCCAGCGCTACCATTCCAGCGCGGGCTCAGACCCGCCGTGTTCCCAGGAGGGAACAAGCATCGAAGGAGTTTGGAAAGGGAGGGGGGATGAGTGTGTGCATATCAGTGTATATGTATGTGTGTGCGTGTCCATAGTTCAGCTGAGACAGTGTCCTTCGCCCTGCTAGGCTAAGTAAACAGTCTTCCAGCCAACCCAGGTGGCCTTGCATGGAATGGAAAGGAACAGACTAAACACAGTCGTTATCAGGGTGTTTTTGTTCAGCTCCAGCCTTGCGACTGCAGCTGGCGCCGAAAGGGTATCCGCATGAAGTGATGGTGCTTTTTACTTTAGTGCGAACAGCTTATATGAATTTCAAAGCGGTTCTAACAGTCCAACACAGGTCTCTCAATCTCCCGTTGGAGAGCCGTGAGCTTCCCCATGATGTTATCAAACTTGTGCTCTGTGATGTTGTCATTCTTGTGCTCAAAGAGCTGATTCTGAGAACTCATGACCACAGTGAGCCTCCCCAAGATGTAATCCAATTTGCGCTCAGAGATGTTATTCCGAGCGAGCCCTTCCAAGATGTAATCCAGTCTGCACTCAGAGATCTTATTCTGAGTATTCACAGCAGCCGTAGCCTCTCCAAGATCTTATCCGTGCTGCACTCAATGAGCCCATTTTGAGAAACTCACGCCTCTTCCATCGTTTCAATCCCAGTGGGCAGCCTTGTCGGGATTTGAACAGCCGTTCCGCTTTCTTAATTCTTTCTATAAGTCAAGCCAGCTCCGATCAGCCAGAACCCTGTTACCATGGTTCCAAATAGGTAGGTATCTTCAGCACTCAGGCAATTGCATTTAGGGACCAGTTGATCAAATCCATAATTCCTCTTTTGGGTTTTAGAGAACAGACTGTGAGAGAGTGTTCCAGGGAAAAAATGGCCTGGTAAATGGCCCGTATTTGTATAGCGCTTTTCTAGTCCCTAAGGACCCCAAAGCGCTTCACACTACATTCAGTCATTCACCCATTCACACACACATTCACACACTGGCGATGGCAAGCTACATTGTAGCCACAGCTGCCCTGGGGCGCACTGACAGAGGCAAGGCTGCCGGACACTGGCGCCACCGGGCCCTCTGACCACCACCAGTAGGCAAACACGGGGTTAGCATCTTGCCCAAGGATATTTGGCATGCAGCCAGGAGGCAGCCTGGGATCGAACCACCGACCTTCTAATTAGTGGCTGACCTGCTGGCTGACCTGCTCTGCCACCTGAGCTACAGCCAGGTAATACAAAAAAACATGAAACTAGACAAGGACATAAGACGCTAAGCAGGGAAGCTAAGGGAGAGGAGGAGAGGAGAAAAGTGCGAACGCCTTCGTCAAGAGCAAGAGCAAGTGAGTATCATCAACATGAATTACAAGTAAAATGAAAATAACAATGTTGCAGGTCTTTTGAGACTGAAAATGAAGAAATCTATTCGTTCTCAAATAAAATAATTATTAAGCTTTTCTCCAGGTACTCTCTTTGTCCCCCTCCATGTCACCATATGACCTCATGGTAAAAGGTTTACGTTTCAGAGGTCACATTTCATAGCTTCTATCCTTTGCTTTCATAGCTGCCTGCTGTCACGTTTCCTTTCTGTTATTATGTTTTTGTAATAAACTTGATTTGACATATTTCTGTGAGTCCTCATTTTTTTCCTTTTTGGTTGGGGCCTAAAAATTACCCTTCATTTTAAAACTGAGCTGGATTGTTTGGGGTTTCTTTAATATTGTTTTTTTATTTGTTTTGTTTTGGGGGGTTTTTAATATCGGATTTCACAGCTGACTTTATGCATGCCCAAAGAAGTGCTTTGAAAGATGACTAGAAAACTGTACAATTATAAGCTAGTATATGGTTAAAGATAATAACATATGATAAAATATATGAATATATGAATAACCTTACAAATGAGTACACAATGTCTGGATCAACAAGCAGAATTTCTTGTGCTGTAAACAGCTCTGACATCATTTGCAAGTGTTTGTTGTTGCTAGGTTACAAAAACCTTCCTCTGTAACAAAAAACAGTCTCTCCTTTGTGATATAAAGCAGCTTGAGACAACCGTTTTCATCAACTGAAGTTCTTAATTTTGATGTGTTGGTTAGCAGGAAGTGACAGCTTTCAAACTGACTTCTGGAGACTGGTGTGTCATTGCTGATTTATTCTTGTGTAACAGATATAGAGACCACAAAATATAGCACTCACTCATAACTAAAGAAGGTATAAACTTCAAATCAGATATGTTTTATTTAAACTGTCAAATCACAACAAAAAAGGGTAAAGACCCTACAGTAACACCCCAACAGTCAGGCAGCTCCAAATGAGTAAGAACTTGGCGACAGTAGTCAGGAAAAACTTCCTTTTGACACATAAAAAAATCCTCTGATAGAACCAACCTTAAGGGCAGCCATCTGTCATGACTGGTCGGGAGTGAAGGGAAGAAGGCAGGACAAAGACACGCTTTGTGCAGGTACTACTGTACCTGCAGCTGGTCTGGAGTGAAGTTAGGACTTCAGCTCTTTATGTTGATATTTGTGGAAAATCTACTCTGCGACCATCCCCCACCTTTCCTTCAAAACCATCTGCTACATATTTCAAATTTGAATTTTCTCCTTCTTCACAACATAAATTATTTTCTTCTCATTTCTTTTTTATCCTCTTATTGTCCATCTCCAGGACATCATAAGAAAACATTTTTTTTTCAGCTTATAAATCACCTCCATGTTCACTCCATCAAAGCAGCGCACACTGATTGTGTACCTACTCTTCTCTAGGCTGCAGAAATCTTGGTAGATTCTCTCTGACAGACAGTCAGCGAGATCAGAGTGAGGTGAATGATGGAGAGGGAGGCAGAGCGAAGAAGGGTGGAGGTATAAGGGATAACAGTCAAATAAATGACAGAATACAGGTGTTTGGGTTTGCCAGACAACTGCTCCACTCCCTCTGGCGTCTGATAGCATGAGACACTGTTATCATCTGTCACTCTCTAGAAGCCAGACTGAAAGCTTTGCCTGGAGAAACTGTAAACTGAAAAAGAGGAGGCCACAGGGAGAATGACGTGTTTGACAAAGAGTGAGTTCTCATCTGGAATATCCCTCCCTCTGTTACTAGCATTTGGCTGAACTTTCAGATGAGATCCTCCCTCATGACTTATCCTCCATTAGGTCAGACAGCGAGAAGGAAGTGTGTGAGCAACAGAGTACAGAGAGGAAAGTGGCCAAGAGTTTCAATAAGGCCAGAGAGGAACAACAGACTTAAGTTTTACCAATATTACCAGTATGCTGTTAAAACCTAAAAATAGCTGTCGGGAAAGACAAGTTGGGTGATGTAAGATCTGACTAAATATAGAGGTGTCCTTTGTATTGCAAAGGTATTATAACCCTTGCTCCCAAACATGATCGTGGGGATGATCGTGGCTCAAGAGTTGGGAGTTCGCCTTGTAATCGGAAGGTTGCCGGTTCGAGCCCCGGCTTGGACAGTCTCGGTCGTTGTGTCCTTGGGCAAGACACTTCACCGGGCCTACTGGTGGTGGTCAGAGGGCCCGGTGGCGCCAGTGTCCGGCAGCCTCGCCTCTGTCAGTGCGCCCCAGGGCAGCTGTGGCTACAATGTAGCTTGCCATCACCAGTGTGTGAATGTGTGTGTGAATGGGTGGATGACTGGATATGTAAAGCGCTTTGGGGTCCTTAGGGACTAGTAAAGCGCTATATAAATACAGGCCAGGCCATTTACATCTGGGAAGAAGACTGAGCAAATATGTGGTTATCCTAATTGGACGTTTATAAAGTCAGCAAACATGCACAGAAAAGAAGATCAGACATGTGTCTGCCATCTATAATCAAGTTTTGAGATCCCCTCCCAGACGCCTTAATGCCCACTCACACCCTGGGCCACCTGACCTCAGGAAATCACATGAGCTCACCCGAAACCTTGGCTGATTGTGATCTACACCCGTTTTCATGCCTTGGCTCTTGTGATTAGGTAGAGGATCTTCAACGGGGTCCTTTGTCCCTCTTTGGGGGTATACTCCCACAGGGTTAAATAATACGAATAACGGATTGGATTTATATAGCGCTTTTCAAGGCACCCAAAGCTCTTTACAATGCCACTATTCACTCACTCTCACACACTGGTGGAGGCAAGCTACAGTTGTAGCCACAGCTGCCCTGGGGTAGGACACAACGACCAGGGCAGAGAGCCCGGGGATTGAACCGGCGACCTTCCAGTTACAGATGCGCTTCCCAACCCCCTGAACCATTTGACCTTAGAACTGAAGAAGCTTCTCGGATGAGAGGTGAAAAGTCTTCAAGCAACTTAAAGAAGTCCAGACGCTTTTCTTTCCAAGCTCCTTAGACTACGATGACCTGGATGACTGAGAACCTTCACAGACATTGTGGTCTAAACAACCCAAACTGTTATGACCACATATGTGGACCCCAGGTCCGAGGAGACAAAGATAAGATAGGGCCTGATTATTCAAGACCCTATATGTGAGGAAATACTAAACCTCCGTGACCAACTTCCACAGCATTGCGTGCCTCGCCTCTGTAGAGGTAGTGTTGTCTCAGAGAATCTCAGCCCACTGGGTAATGCATCCCAGCCGATCTCTGGCCTGATTTCAACTAGCTTGGCTCTGGTGAACACCAGATCGCTAGCTAACAAGAACTTCATCTTCCATGGTTTCTTCACCTCCGAGGACTTGGATGTTTTATTCTTGACTGAAACTTGGCTTAATCCTGGTGAGTTAACCCTTTTTTCTGAACTCATCCCCTCTAACTGCAAGTTTTTCAACTCCCCGTGGGAAACTGGTTGCGCAGAGTTCTTGCAGCTGTTTTTTAAAAACTGTTAAAAACTCAGCCCACTGCTGATATTTATGGCAGTTTGGAAGTATGATTATTTCTAATGGATCTGTATTCTCCTGTGCTGTATGCCCTTGTTTATTATCCTCCCAAGTTTAACAAGAATTTTATTCAAGACTTTTCTGTCTAATTATCTGGGATTTTGGCAAGACTTGAAAGCATTCAAATCCTTGGGGATTTTAATATTCACGTTTGCTGCCCCCAAAAACCTCTTGTGAAAGACTTCCTGAATCTTATTGACTCTTTTAATCTTGTTCAATCAGTCAGGGGTCCCACCGAGGAGCGTGGACATACTTTGGATTTAGTTTTGTCTTGTGGTCTGCAGCTATATGATATTCAAATTTGCATGCTCAACTTTTCTGATCACATGCTTGTTATAATCCAAATTTCTGTGCCATGTCCACCAGTTAAAAATCTTTTACCTGTGCATGAATTCCACATCATCACTCCTCCTACTGCTGGACATTTCTCTGCTGTTTATAAGAACTTTGGTACTCCCTTGGACAATTACTCCCTTAAGTCAAGTGCTGATCATCTGCTCACTTTATTCAATGGCACTTGTTCAACTGTTCTTCATAAGTGTGTTAGACTTAAAACAGATCCCTGGTTAAACAATTTAATTCATATTCAATTCAAAATTTGTTTGTATAGCACATTTGAAAACAACAGAGTTGACCTAAGTGCTTCACAATAGGTTAAAAACAAGAGAAAACAATAGAGAAACAAATATAGATAAATTAGAAACAAATACAGGTAAATACATGTAAGAAGAATTAGGCCTGATGGTACTCATACTAAACTCGAATTAAAAGCCAAAGTAAAAAAGTGAGTTTTAAGATGCGTTTTAAAAGACTGAATAGACTCTGAAGTACAAATCTCCTCTGGCAGATTATTCCCGAGTCTGGGTGCTGCTACTGCGAAGGCCCGATCTCGTCTATGCTTCAATCGAAACCTTGGTTGTGCTAAGAGCATCTGGCTAGAAGATCTCAGTGCTCTTTTGGGGTCATACACGTTGAGGAGTTTGTTTAAATAACTAGGCGCCATATTATTTAAAACTTTAAAAGTAAGTAAAAGAATCTTAAAATCAATACGATATTTGTCAGGGAGCCAGTGTAAATTTGCTAAAACTGTAGTGAAGTGTTCATACATTCTAACACCTGTTAAAAGATGTGCAGTGGTATTTTGGACTAACTGCAAGCGATGAAGAGATGAGTGTTGAAGACCCAAATAGAGAGAACTGCAGTAGTCCAGTCTAGAGGTGATGAAGGCATGAATAAGTGTTTCTAGGTCTCTTGGAGGAAGATAAGGCTTAGCTTTGGAAATTTCATGTAACTGATAAAAACTTGTTTTCACAACTATGGACACTTGCTTCTCTAATTTAAAGGAGCTATCTAAAAACACTCCGAGATTCCTTACAGCATGAGAAAGATGATAAGCAAGAGGACTGGGGGTATCAGAGTTCCAAAAACCATAACTTCAGTCTCATTTTCATTTAGTATAAGAAAATTCTGTGTTAACCAGTCTTTAACATCATGTAAACAGTTAAGCAAAGGCTGTAGTGGGACAGAGATGTCCAGTTTCAAGGGGAAGTAAATTTGGATGTCATCAGCAAAACAACGAAAGGCAATGTTGTTTTTCCTAAAAATAGAATCCAAAGGCAGCATGTACAAGGAGACCCAAAACAGACCCCTGTGGCACACCACAACACATAAGGGCGGAGGAAGAGGAGTATTGCTCAATTTTAACAGAAAAAGACCTCTCTGATAAATATGATTTAAACCAGGATAAAACCGTGCCATTTAAACTAACAACGTGTTCAAGTCTCAATACAAGAATGTTGTGATCAACTGTGTCAAGGACGGCAGTCAAATCTAAAAGGAGTAAAACAACAGAGCAACCTGAGTCGACAGTTAAAAGAAGATCATTAAAAACTCATAAAAGTGCAGTCTCAGTAGTGTGATGAGATTTAAACACAGACTGTAACACTTCAGAAATGGCATGAGTGTCTAAAAAGGTCTGAGGTTGCTTGAAAACAACTGTTTCAAAAATTTTGGACATGAAAGACAGTTAAGAAATTGGCCTGAAGTTGGAAAGCAAATTTGGATCAAGATTTTTCTTCTTAATAATGGGTTGCACAACAGCATGTTTGAAAACAGCTGGTACACAACCTGATGACAATGAAGTATTTAATAAAAATACAATACTAGGCCCAATGACATGAAGAGTTTCTTTAAGGAGGCGAGAAGGAAGAATATCTTGTGGGGAATTAGGCGGTCTTAACTGATCAATTACTTCCTTCAATGCAGAAAAGGTCAAAGGCTCAAGCTGCTGAAAAACAGCCAAGCATTTACAAGGTGGATCTAGGTCTAACACTGCCTGTGGATGCAGTGTTCCTAACGTTGAGGGTTTTTTTTAATGAAGTGATTCAAAAAGTTTTCACAAAGTGCAAAGGAAGCCTCCATAGGTACAGTGGCACATGGGTTAATCACAGAATTAAAAATGTTAAAAAGTACTCGGGGCTTATGACATTTGGTAGAAATGAAACCGGATAGCAAAGCAGATTTTTGCAGCTTTAACAGTTTTCTGATATTTTGTTAAGCTGTCATGCAGGATTAGGGATGAGTATCGATAAGATTTTTACGATTCCGATTCCATTTTCAATTCTGTTTAACGATTCGATTCTTTATCGATTCTCTTATCGATTCTTTTTAAAAAAGGAGAACACTAAGGTCGATTAGCTCAGAACTTTGTTTTATATCTTCTCTTTGAACAAGATAGTGTCATGGTCCTGGGTCTTTTGACCCAGCGTTTTAAGTTTGAGTTTATTTTGTTCATTAGGTTATCTAAGTTCATTTGGTTATTAGACTCCTTGTGTTTTCTTCCCCTGTATTTAAGCTTCCCCTCACCCTTCGTGTTTCATGCTGCGTGTCTTATGTTATCAAGTTTGTATTATTATGCCTAAGTGTTTCTAGTTATTATTTTCCCCTCGTGTTTCCAACCATGTTAAATCTCCCCTGCTCTTCATGCGTTTCATGTCTGTGTCTTACATTGTCAAGTTCGGGTTGTCATGTCTATGTCTCATTATGTTTCCTGTTTTATTGTGAAGAGGTCTGGTGTTCTGTGTTCATCATGTTCAGTTTTACTCTCCCACTGTGACGTCATTATGTTCATGTGTGCCAGCTGTTTCCTCATGTGTCTCCACTTCCCCTAATCACCTCCTGTGTATTTAAGTCCTCTGTTTTCAGTGTGTGATTGTCAGGTCGTCTGTTGTCCACGCCATGTTTCCTATGCCATGCTTCCAAGTTTCTTGTCTAGGTTTTTCTTATTGTTTGTTTAGATTTCCCAGTTTAGGTTTGTGTTAATTTTGCTTCAGTTTGCCTTGCCCTTTGTTTGTACCTTTTTTTCCAGCCATATTAAACGGCTCGCTTTTTGTTAACATTCAAGTTTTGTTCCCTGTTCCTTGGAGTCTGCATTTTGGGTCCTTTTTCAATTCATACAGTCTGCCCTCGCCAGACTGTGACAGATAGAAATTTAGAAGTAACATGGCCTTACAAACCCAACAGTGAGATCTTAAGAGATCCACAGCCTACGGCTCTTCAATGGGGTGTCACAGGGTCCCCAGGAAAAAATGTAAATGTAAAATAATAAAATAAATATTCTTCTGTAGCAATAACAAAGTATAACATAAATTATTCTGTAGCAATTACACAAGAATATCCAGTAATGTCCCTGCCTACAATTAAACACATTCACTTACCGAAAATCGGGGGCATCTGCTGTGGCAAATGGGTTCAAGCCTTTGGCCACAAACTTAGTCACTGCTCGGTGACATTCGTCTATCCTGGCCTGAAAGGAGACGCTACCGGTAGACTGCAGCGAGAACTGCCAGCATCTGAGCCACACTCATCTCTCTCATCATGGTCACCTAAATGCACAGTAAAGGCAGATCGCGCTAGCATAATATGCATTGTTAGATGATTATTTACCTGCCGCATTAACGGGAGAGGACGTGCAAACTTTATCGCTGCTGCTGGGTTGAGATTCACGAGTCCGGAGCGGAATTAACAAAACGACATTGATTTAAGGTCATCGCGTGTTTTGTGAGCAAATGCTTTTGCATATTCGTAGTGTTTCCTCCCTTAAATGAAATATCTACTTTGCAAGTATCGCAAGTTGCCCTGTTGTCATCCGTTCTCGTAAAGTATAATCAAACTTTTGAGCGTTTGAGCAACCATGTTTCCTGCCAGGTAAATGACGTTCGGCAACGTGGTGACGTCATTCGGGGCGACTAGAATCGATAAGGGAATCGTTTGCAAAAATGACAAACATTTCCAAGGAATTGAAACAGTGGGAACCGGTTCTCAACAAGAACCGGTTTTCGATACCCATCCTATGCAGGATACCCACCTGGAGCTTGTCTTTTTTCCATTTTCTCGCCGCAAGTTGACATTCGCGTCTGAGAGCGCGGTTGGTTTCATTCAGCCAAGGTTGACATGAAGATTTGGTGCGTTTAGTCCTTAGTGGAGCAACAGAGTCAAGGATGCTGGAGCATGTTCAATTCAATTCAATTTTATTTATATAGAGCCAAATCACAACAAAAGTTCCCTCAAGGCCCTTCATAGATACAGAGAAAAACCCAACAATCATATGACCTGTGGAGCAGGGAAATTATTTTACTGCTATTGTTAAATAATCATCATTATTACCATTGCATTAATAATATAATCTGCAGTATGATCATTGCTTTAACAATGTAACAGATAGCTTTAAGAAGGCCTTAAGATGTTTATGATGATGTTAACCTTGTATTCCAGATGCAGTTATAACTATTTTATACACAATGCATATCTGTGCTTATTTGAGTTGATGTTCAGGTTCATTAATGGTCTAAAGCTTCACTAGTGAGAGTGTCTAGATGATCCATGCTGAGGGAAAACTAGAACATAGAAGGAATTGCAATACATGCTTACACAACAGTTCATTTTAATATCTTTTATATGTTCACATTCTTGTATTAAGCTTTTAGTAGAGGTTCTTGGTTAAAACATTTATTTAGTAGAAGACATACACATAGTCTCAGTGAGCCTCTGGTCTGGTAAAAGGTCAGAAGTGCGAGAGGTGACATAGAGGCTGAGTGAGGTCGTGACACACACACATGAGTTAGAATTATTTATAGGAAAAAGGTTCGTCATGTCTGGTTGTAACTGCAAAATTGTCTCGGTAAAAGAGGAACCGTTCCTTGTTGTCTCGGCAAGAAAGAGGAACAAGACAAGAACTGAAAGGTAGACAGGAAGTGCCAGCCATGAAGATAGAAGACGATGTTCTTTTTAAACTGTGTTAAAAGTCGTTGTGGTTTTGATATTGACGTATGTGTATATATCCTGTCTGTGACGCATGAAGGGGCGTCAGTAAATCAAGCCCTGACGGTATAAAATCTGTGTATGCTTTGAGGAAGTCGAAGATCAATTGCTGTCTGCGTACAGAGTTGTCTTCCCACACGTGTGTAGTCATTAAAATCATTGTTTGACCAAGAGCTTCTGGACCATGGGTGGTTTGTACTCTCCTTCCTCAATTTTGAACCTTTAACAGACCCCTATGAGCAAGCACTTTGGCGACAGTGGGAAGGAAAAACTCCCTTTTAACAGGAAGAAACCTCCGGCAGAACCAGGCTCAGGGAGGGGCGGCCATCTGCTGCGACCGGTTGGGGTGAGAGAAGGAAGACAGGATAAAGACATTCTGTGGAAGAGAGACAGAGATTAATAACAGATATGATTCAGTGCAGAGAGGTCTATTAATACATAGTGAGTGAGAAAGGTGACTGGAAAAGAAAAACTCAATGCATCATGGGAATCCCCGGCAGCCTACGTCTATTGCAGCATAACTAAGGGAGGATTCAGGGTCACCTGATCCAGCCCTAACTATATGCTTTAACAAAAAGGAAAGTTTGAAGCCTAATCCTAAAAGTAGAGATAGTGTCTGTCTTCTGAATCCAAAATGGAAGCTGGTTCCACAGAAGAGGGGCCTGAAAACTGAAGGCTCTGCCTCCCATTCTACTTTTAAATACTCTAGGAACAACAAGTAGGCCTGCAGAGCGAGAGCGAAGTGCTCTAATAGGGTGATATGGTACTACAAGGTCATTAAGATAAGATGGGGCCTGATTATTTAAGACCTTGTATGTGAGGAGCAGGATTTTGAATTCTGGATTTAACAGGGAGCCAATGAAGGGAAGCCAATACAGGATAAATCTGCTCTCTCTTTCTAGTCCCTGTCATGACTCTTGCTGCAGCATTTTGGATTAACTGAAGGCTTTTCAAGGAGTTTTTAGGACTTCCTGATAATAATGAATTGCAGTAGTCCAGCCTGGAAGTAATAAATGCATGAACTAGTTTTTCAGCGTCACTCTGAGACAGGATATTTCTAACTTTAGAGATGTTGTGCAAATGGAAGAAAGCAGTCTTACATATTTGTTTAATATGTGCGTTGAAGGACATGTCCTGGTCAAAAATGACTCCAAGGTTCCTCACAGCGTTACTGGAGGACAAGGTAATGCCATCCAGAGTAAGAATCTGGTTAGACACCATATTTCTAAGATTTTCAGGGCCGAGTACAATAACCTCAGTTTTATCTGAATGAAGAAGCAGAAAGTTAGTGGCCATCCAAGTCTTTATGTCTTTAAGACATTCCTGCAGTTTAACTAACTGGTGTGTGTTATCTGGCTTCATGGACAGATAGAGCTGGGTGTCATCTGCATAGCAGTGTAAATGTATGCTATGTCTTCTACTGATGCTGCCTAAGAGAAGCATGTATAATGTAAACAGAATTGGTCCTAGCACTGAGCCCTGTCGAACTCCATAATTAACCTCAGTGTGTGAAGAGGACTCTCCATTTACACGTACAAACTGGAGTCTATTAGATAGATATGATAGAAACCATTGCAGCACAGTACCAGTAATACCTACAGCATGTTCTAATCGCTCTAATAGGATATTATGGTCAACAGTATCGAACGCTGCACTGAGGTCTAGCAGGACAAGCACAGAGATGAGTCCACTGTTAGAGGCCATAATAAGATCATTTGTAACCTTCACTAAAGCTATTTCTGTGATGTGAAGAGCTCTGAAACCTGACTGAAACTCTTCAAATAAGCCATTCCTCTGCAGATGATCTGTTAGCTGTTTGACAACTACTCTTTCAAGGATTTTTGATATGAAAGGAAGGTTGGAGATTGGCCTATAATTAGCTAAGACTACTGGGTCTAGAGATGGCTTTTTGAGTAAAGGTTTAACTACAGCCAGCTTGAAGGCCTGTGATACATAGCCGATTATTAGAGATAGGTTGATCATATTTAAGATCGAAGAATTAATTAATGGCAGGACTTCTTTGAGCAGTTTTGTAGGAATTGTATTGTATTGTATTGTATCTTTATTTGTTTCAGACATATAAAACAAAAAACAATATATACACACTACATATATTTTCATTTACAGATACGAATATATATGTAGACACACACACACACACACACACACACACACACACACACACACACACACACACACACACACACACACACACACACACACACACACACACACACATATGTGTTCAGATAAACAAAAAAATATATATAATGAAATAAAACAAAATCGTCTGACATAATGTAACAATCTTTGGTCTGAAAAGGAGTAGGAAGAAGTATGAACATACTTACCTAACCCTTCCTACCCCTGCTCAACATCTTATTGATCCCACATAATTCACCTAATTCCCATCATCACATACTCCACACAATACACGAGGAGAACCCATATAAACATGGCTACCGTGATTGATATAATTTGGATATAATTTGATATTTTTATACATACAATGGGTGATCATCTTTATCGGTATCATATTCTTCCAAAATCAGTTTTCGAAGTATTTTCATGAACTTACTAATTCCTGAGCATTGCTGTAGATCTATAGTAAAACTATTCCACAGTTTTACCCCATAAATAGTGACACAAAAGGTTTTAACCTTTGACCGTGCTTTAAGAATCCTTAGATTCAATTTCCCCCTCAATTCATAGTCTCCTTCTCTGTCATAGAACATCCTCTGTATATTTCCTGGTAACATATTGTATCTGGCCTTGTACATAATTTTTGCAGTTTTATATTTTATAAGATCCATAAACTTCAGTATTTTTAATTTCAAAAACATGATGTTAGTATGGTCTCTAAATCCTGCTTTATTAATCATCCTGATTGCTTTTTTTTTAATTTTACATATTGGTTGAAGTGCAGTTTTATATGTGTTTCCCCAAATTTACACACAGTATTCCAAATATGGCAATATAAGTGAACAATAAAGTACCCGGAGTGATTTGGAAGGCAAAAAATATTTAACTTTACTCAGTACGGAGATGCTTCTTGACAGTTTGGCTTGTATATGCTTTATGTGAGGTTTCCAGCAGATTTTGTTATCTATTATCACACCCAGAAATTTTGTATCCGAAACTTGCTCTATTTCAACATTGTTTACTAATAATTTTGCTCCTGCATCTTTTTTACAATATCCGAATAACATAAATGTAGTTTTTTCCAAATTTAATGATAACTTATTTCTATCAAACCATGTTTTCAGTTTAATCATTTCTTGTGTGACAATTTCCAAAAGCTGCTGTAAATTCTCTCCAGCACAAAAAATATTTGTATCATCTGCAAATAGAATAAACTGTAGTATATCTGATGTTCTACATATATCATTGATATAGAGGATAAACAGCTTTGGTCCCAATACTGACCCCTGCGGAACTCCACAAACAATGTTCATACACTCTGATTGATATTCCCCAATTTTCACAAATTGCTGGGGTCTAAAAGACACGTTGATGGCTTGGAGGAAGTAATTATTGAAGTTAACTGAAAAAGATCAGGTGTAGAAAAAGAGTCTAACTTAACATCAATGGTACTAAGAGTAGCTGTAGATAATATTACATCTGTGGGATGATTATTGGTAATTTTGTCTCTAATGATAAAAATTTTATTTGTGAAGAAGTTCATGAAGTCATTACTAATTAAGGTTAAAGGGATGGTTGGCTCAACAGAGCTCTGACTGTTTGTCAGCCTGGCTACAGAGCTGAAGAGAAACCTGGGGTTGTTCTTATTTTCTTCAATCAGTGACGAATAGTAAGATGTTCTGGCTTTGCGGAGGGCTTTCTTATAAAGCAGCAAACTATTTCTCCAGGCTAAATGATGATCCTCTAAATTTGTGACACGCCATTTCCTCTCCACCTTACGAGTCATCTGCTTTAGGGTACGTGTTTGAAAATTATACCACGGAGTCAGGTACTTCTGATTTGAGGCCTTAGTTTTCACAGGAGCTACAGTATCCAGAGTCGTACGTAGTGAGGAGGTGAAATTATTAACAAGATAATCGACCTCTGTTGGAGCAGCGTTCAGATAGCTGCTCTGTCTGTGTTGGTACAGGGCTTTGAAGATGATAACAGTGGGTGGATTACATTCTTAAAATTAGTTACAGCGCTTTCAGAAAGACATCTACTTTGATAAAGTCTACTCTCCACCGCTGTGTAATCAATTATTGTAAATGTAAATGTTATCAGGAAATGATCAGACAGGAGAGGGTTTTCAGGAAACACTTAAATGTTCACTTTCTATGCCATATGTTAAAAACAAGATCTAGAGTGTGATTAAAGTGGTGAGTGGGTTCTTTTACATTTTGAGAGAAGCCAATTGAGTCTAATAACAGATTAAATGCCACGTTGAGGATGTCAGTTTTAGCATCTACATGGATGTTAAAATCACCCACAATAATTATTTTATCTGAGCTGAGAACGAAATCAGATAAAAAGTCTGAGAAATCAGAGAGAAACTCTGTGTAAGGCCCAGGTGGACAATAGATGATAACAAGTAAGACTGGTTTCAGAGTTTTACAGCAGGGGTGGACGAGGCTAAGCATCAGGCTTTCAAATGAATTAAAAGTCTGTCTGGGTCTTTGGTTGATTAATAGGCTGGTGTGAAAATTGCTGCCACACCGCCCCCTCGGCCTGTGCTTCGAAATTTCTGGTAGTTAGAATGACTCTGGGGTGTTGATTCATTTAAACTAACATAATCATCCTGCTGCAACCAGGTTTCTGTAAGGCAGAGTAAATAGATTTGTTGATGAATTATTAAGTCGTGTACTAACAGAGACTTGGAGGAGAGAGACCTAATATTTAATAATCCACATTTCACTGTTTTACTCTTTGGTTCAGATGTGGATACTGTATTGTTCTTTCTTTGTAATTGTTTATGTTTAAGTTGTTTGTTGCTGGTTTTTAGTTTGTTTTTTGTCTGTTTGGGAGCTGACACAGTCTCTATGGAGATGGGTTTTTGGGGGGGGTAGCAGGAGGGGAGAAGCTGCAGAGAGGCGTGTAAGACTGCAACTCTGCTTCCTGGTCCCAACTCTGGATTGTCATATTTTGCAGGGTTTAATAAATTAAATTCATTATGTACTTTGATTATTATGGCCAATCACAATTAAAGGAAAATAATGCGGGGAAATTGAAGGACCTCATGGGTATTACTACACCCCACATCCCTGTTTGAATTTTTTTTCTTTTATAATAATTTCCTACTTCTAGAGTTGACTTCTACATGGTTGAACATAAATGATTTGACACTAAAAATTGGGGGGGGGGGGATGGACGATTTTTTCTCTTTTGTCAACTGTCAACTTGAAAATAGTAACCATTTCGAATTCAACAAAAGCTAATGGGCTTTATCAAAAAAGTAATCTTAAAAGAGTATATGTACCAATACGAAGAAATAAGAAAGCCTTCCTTTTGACTGTTTTGACACAAAACCCTAACCCTAACTTCCTCAGAGGATCTGAATCCATTTGAGTATATTTTACTCTTTAAAATGGAACTTAAATGAAAGGGACTATGACCCAAAGGACATCAGTCCCTCAACACAAGTGGGCTCTTCAACACTCTTCAACACAAGTGGGCTGGTGTGGACTGTTACCTGATGGGATTAAAATATCAGTTCGAACAGAAGAGCACTTTAAATCCCTTCTGATGTTTTAAATGAAATTCATAATACTAATTAATTAAGAATACAATGCAATTACATCAAAAAAATCCAGTTAACATTTCAGTTAAACATCACAAAAAAAAAAATACTCTCAGGAGAAAGACAACAACTGCCATCTTGACACATGTATAGGGATTAGGGAATTATTCATTTTAGTATCATTTATATAGCCTCAAATCACAACAGTAGTTGCCTCAAGGCACTTTATATTGTAAGGTAAAAAAAAAAAACCCAACAATAATAGAGAGAAAACTCCAACTATCAGAATATCCCCTTTGGATTACAAGGGTTACCTGCTGTTAATAGGAAAATTGTACTTAGTAGTGGGTGTAATCTTTTAATGATATAAGTTTGCATATGGTAGAATGCTGCATGTAATCATTTGTGTGTAGAAGTATATAGTTGGTGGCATATTGAAAGAATGTCTCATCCTAGGAGGTCTATAACATTCTAGGGTGTTCACCCCCACATCCTGGGAGAGGTCGTACCTTGTCTTATTGTTTTACGGTAGGATTAACGTAGCTATGTCAGTTTTAGTTTAAGTGCTTTTTTACATATAGATGAACTGTTGGATTTTCCAGACCAGCAGGTTAAGGGAAGTAGTTTATGGGGCCACACTCTGACCCCCCCCCCCCCCCCACCCCCCACACACACACACACACACACACACACACACACACACACACACACACACACACACACACACACACACACCTCCACATTCCAATGTAAGGAACAAACGCTTACTGAAGTATAAATAAAGACCGGGGCAGTTTCTCAGTGCGAGCCTCAGTGCTGGAGGCTGCCCTTGCTAGCAAGAAGTTCTGTGTGTTTCTCTTCTCTGATTCTCTACTGAAGAAGTGTTTTAGAGTATATTTCTTAACATTATTTGGTCCTTCGTAGCCGGAGCAGAAAATATCAGAACTGTTATCTGTGACTCTGTTCCAGAACTGATTCCTGATGCCGTGGGGAGCCAGCACCGAAGCCTGTGCACAGCCCTCTTGGACGAGGAGAGAGCCCCAGGACGTTAAATTCGGGTCTGGGCCGGTGTTTTTAATCTGGTCCATGGCGGTGGGATTCAGTCCGATGATCTGAATCACCAGTGAGACGTCGGAGAGTGAGAAACACTATTTTGGTATATAAAACGGCCGCAAAGGTTTAAAGAAACGTGATAAATTAGGTTGGGTTCGCCAAAAGGAGCTGAATTAGACTTAAGTTTTAGAGGTAGCTGAAATTACTTTGTGACAAATTAAAATACGTTTAGGCAAATGAAAACACGTTGAGACAGAGAAATTAAAATAGGTTGAGTTCGCCGAAAGGAGCTGAATTAGACTTGGGTTTTAGAGGTAGCCGAAATTACTTCGTGACAAATTAGCGCGCAAACGTCTATATGTGTGTGTATGTGTCTGGAAGTAAGTTGATTTTACAGCACAATACGCTGCTGAACTACTTCCATTTTTGTTTTCTTTGCTGAGGCTCACGTACTGGTGACAAAAGAGAACGGTTGAGTTTCATCTCATAAAACTGATACCGCTTCACCGTTAGGGTGAAGTTGAAGGCCGTATCAGTAAACCACTCTAAAGTCAAGCGTGCCAGCGACGGCCCAGCAAAATCTTTGAAAATGGGGGATAAACAAGCAAAATTAACACCTGATGAGAAATGTTTAGAAAAACAGCAAGCCGGAGCAGGACTAATCCAAAAGAAAGAGAGAGGAATGCATAGTGGAAGAGCAAGAGGTAGAGGCAGAGCTACACACACACCAAACAGTGGCTTTAGTACTACATGCTGGAGGTGTGGAAAAGAGGGACATTTTGTACGTGACTGTAAGAAACAAAGAAGACAGTAACTCAGAATACGATAGCAGCTCAGGTGAAGAGAGCAGTTCAGACTGGGAAGAACGTAATAATCCCTCACCCAGTGAAAATTAGAGACCACAGTAGTGTAAAGTAGTTCAAAAAGGGTTGGAAACAGACCCGACTGAATAGATATAAATACAAGAGGAATAAAGTAAAATAAACAAAAGGCTAAATTACAACTTAACTTTAATGTATTCAAACTAATAAGAGCAAAGATAACAACCTATAAACTGGTATTAATAATGAAACATAGTTGGGATGAAGATCATGCCCAGAATAGAATGAATGAAAGCAGATAATTCACACAAACATATATTAAATGAAATAGAGAGATGCATAAGGTATATTAAGGTTGTGTCATTGTTCAGCCAAGGAAAGTGTGTGAAAAGGAAAATGTCTCCAGCTTGAGAAAGAGTGAAATTGCAGATCACCCACAGCCCTTGGTGGATACAAAGTAAAATATAAATAACATATTGTAAAATACCATTGCTGTTATATAAAATATAATAGCATTAATGATGAAATAATATTAATATGAAGAGGCACCTGAGTCAGTTATGATGTGAGGTTGCGTTGCGGTCTCTTCTGAGCTGATGAGCAAGCTACACATTATCAGATCGAGATCTGGCTGAGAACTCAGATAACTGTGATAACTGGAGTATGCAGAGTTTCTGTGAGCAGTTTTTCTGCATCTTGACTTATGTGTAGAGTGTTCATAGCATCAGCATCATGTTTTTGTTTATTTGTTTTGTTGGGTTGAAAAATAGTTAAATGAACTTGTGATCATATTTATGGATCACCATGGCACATGCCACTGGCCAAATGATTTATCTACGCAGATGAAAAAAAGTGAGTGTGAATGTGTCTGACGTCACCGTGTTTTTGTGCGCTGTGTAAAAGTAATTGCCTCTGATTGTGAGAGTGGTGATTCTGCAGGTCACCAGCTATTTAAAAAAAAAAAAAAAAAAAAAAAAAAGAGTGAAAAGGAGACAAAATTTACGTTGTAGATGAAAAATAATCATAGGAAAAAGGTTTTGTGTTGATCAGCCAAGAACAACTACAATCTCATTTTCTGCTTTTAAGAAAGGACTGTTCACAAAAACAGAGAGAGAGAGAGAGAGAGAGAGAGAGAGAGATGTGTGTTGATTAAGTAGTGATGATAATAATGAAAATGTCTTAGTTTGTCACTTTCAGGTGAAAAGCAGACCTAAATCAATTTTCCACATGCAGCGGTCAGAAGAAAGTTATAGTTTAACATCATTGGAAACATTCAGGCCAAGTTTCTGGCTAACTTATTTACAGCACCATGTGTCTCTCAAACTCACAAGCGAGCTCTCACTCCTCCCTGAAGACAAGGAATGCAGCTCCAAAGAGCAATAACATGGCAGATAAAGAGACAGCAGCAAAGTCCTGAGCAAAGAGTCCCAGCAAGCAGCAGCAGTGTGGACAAACAGCATCAGAGAAGAAGAGCAAACCCATCATCCTGCCTGATTGGATGAATGGCACTGTGTTTCCAACAAGCTGCAAATTCACTATGCATGTGAAGAAAACTTTTGAGGAGAACTGAGGAGACTGTTGGAGTTTGACATTTGCCACCTTTGGAGAAAATGGCAAGAAGAGACAGTGGAACACAGGACAAAGCTGAAGGAGAACTGCCGGCTATTGGACTGTTGAAGTGTGAGAGGACGCAGAGTGAGAGTAAGTAGAACACAGAGGAGTGCTGGTGTTAAATGTGGGAAATCAAAATTCGGGTTAGCAAACCTGGGAAAAACAAAACTGACTGCTTAAGTGGGAAAATTGTGAAGGAGTCTGAAACACTGCAAAAAGAAACATACAAAATCATACACACAAGCAGAACATGCATTAACCCTTTCAAATTCAAATTCAAATTTTATTTGTCACGTACACAGTCATACACAGTACGATATGTAGTGAAATGCTTGGACAACTGCTCGTGACCTAAAGAAAACAAAAAAGGAAAAGGCTATGAATAAGATAGGAAATAAATATGAAAAATTAAAAAGGGTAAATTTAACTAGGAAGGAATAAAATATAAATTAAGGTTAAAAATGAAATAACTGTACAACACAAATTAGAATGAAGGGTAAATTTAACTGGGAAAGAATAAGATAAAATATATAAATTAAAGTTGAAAATAAAATAACTGTACAACAAAATACACAATATAGAACTATATAAGAATGTATGAGAAATATAAATAAATATATACACAATAACAGCAGCTGTACAAGTATTAACTGGAAATGAAGAATATAATGTCCAGTGTTGTGCAATCCACATTATGTCTTGTGCAGTGCAAATATGCTTAAAGTGATTTAAGTGATGAAGTGAAAACAATGTCCAGAATGTCCAGTGTGTGTGTAAGAACTGTATGTGTGGGTCAGTACTGTGTGGTGGTGTGATTGAGAGACCGTATCGCCTGCGGGAAGAAGCTCCTCCTCAGTCTCTCTGTGTTGGTCTTCAGGGAGCGGAATCGCTTTCCTGACCTCAACAGACAGAACAGTCTGTTGTTGGGATGGCTGAGGTCCTTCACGATCTTCCTGGCCTTGGTCCAGGAAGATCCTACTAACACTTCCAAACACAAGAGAGCTCATGAAGATTAGACAACATCTTGAGCATTTGAGTCTGTTTATCATCTTGTCCAAGTCACTTAGTGTGATGCAAAGATTAATTCAATTCAATTCAATTCAATTTTTTTTATATAGCGCCAAATCACAACATAAGTCGCCTCAAGGCGCTTCATAGATACAGAGAAAAACCCAACAATCATATGAACCCCTATGAGCAAGCACTTTGGCAACAGTGGGAAGGAAAAACTCCCTTTTAACAGGAAGAAACCTCCGGCTGAACCAGGCTCAGGGAGGGGCGGCCATCTGCTGCGACCGGTTGGGGTGAGAGAAGGAAGACAGGATAAAAGACATGGATAAAAGACATGGATAAAAGACAAAGATTAGTGGACTCATAGCACATCAGTTAAGAAATGATCAAATAACAGCAGAGAAATGTGTAGGAAAGGCAGCTTTAAGAACATGCTCTGCTGGATATGCAGCTCCACAGACATGCATTAAACCTGCCTAATAACACAAACACACATACAATGAAAATCAGCTTGTTATCTCTCATCAGTGTTAAAATAGTGTAAATTTAACAGACACTTGTTATCAAATACTGAATTTATCCAATGCAAAAAAATTGGCTCTCTAGGTTGCAGGACAACAGTTTATTTTTTGTGGGAAAAAGATTCTGGTTTGACCAACCAGTGATCAGACAATAAATTTAGTTGTTAATATAGTAAATTGGGAGATGCTTCCTGCTTGATTGATGCAGCACAAGTGATTTACTGTATAAGGGAAATTCTATTTTTGTGATAAGATTTTGAACATGCATTTCTGTTGTCCTGTCAACTTAGTGGGTTAATAGCCATTATGCAAATTAGTTGATCGTTGATCGTTCTTAGATTAATGAAAGGTGACTGAATTCTAGCACGAGTGAATGGGATGTGTTGGAGTTTGTTGTGTGTTGAGTGGAGACTCTGAAACACTGAGTTTCCTGTTTTTGTTGTGCGAGTGAATCCTGTACCTAAATACACAACTCTGAATACATCAGAACAAACTTCTTTTGTGAAGTGCATGACAACATGTCACACGTTTTATGATGACGGGAAAAAAGAAAAACTGGATAAAATAGATCTGTGGCCTAAATGAGTGAAAAGCACAGACCTGGGGATTAAACTCATATCTAATAACAGCCCTAACTATATGCTTTAGCAAAAAGGAAAGTTTTAAGCCTAATCTTGAAAGTAGAGATAGTGTCTGTCTCCTGAATCCAAACTGGAAGCTGGTTCCACAGAAGAGGGGCCTGAAAACTTTCAGGCCCCTGAAACTGAAATCCGATCTAAAGTTTTTCTTTTTCTTTTGAAATGACGTCATTTTGCTGATAGTGGAAACTAAATGCGACGATGGGTTCCACTATCAGCAAAGAAAGAAAGAATGGATGATTGAATGAATGGAAATAAAAAACAAACTGACTGATTGGTAAAAGCTGACAAAACTTGACCACGACTCAAAGTTAACCCCAACCTGACAAAGGTGCAGACAAATTTATGTGCTTCTTTTTACAGGAGCAGAAAGATGACAGCAACATTCAAGGTTGCGTGATGGTTTTACCTTTCAAATGCCATTTTCTGTGTCTGTGCATCTACCAGGGGGTGTTATTCACTATCTTGTGTTGCTTACAGAGGTAACTGCGACAAAGTATGCATACGCCTGCGCAACGCTAACATTTGCATTTTCTTTTCTACAGCATTAAAGTTCTTCATGTGTTTGATCATGTGATTTATAAGAGGACTAGTTAATGTTTCTCTACGACAGGATTTCTGGGTTTGTGTGAAGAAAACTGTGTTTACAGGTTATGAGTTGGTGATGCTGTTACACTGTGTTGTTGGGAAATGTGAAGGTTACTTTGATGATGTGAATAACATTCTTTCCACAGCTATGGATGGCTAACTTTATGGTCTTTTTATGGCACCTCTGGAACCTGTCGACCTGCGCCTGACCACCGATGGTCAATGTGTGTTGCTAATGTTTGTTTTTCTAAGAGTACATGTAGAGGATTCAGCAGAAGCGGACAAGTGACATGTGAAAAACAAATAAGAGATGCAGTGTTTATGGAATAGTTTAATATGGGCTCATTAGCTCACCACTTTTGAGCTCATAGTGATTGATGAGTGGAGTGACTTTGCTTAAGAGAAGTCACCGATTACATTAATGTTGACTGAGTACATGGGATGATCGATGTCTGAGGCAAATTATGGAAATAATTGTAGTTTACTGATTTGAGAAAACCTGCACATGACACTTGTCTTGCTAGTGCTGAATGCTTATTACTCTTATGATATAATTGTTTATAGGTGTGAAGTTTGATTTCACTTCCAGATCTTGTTTTCCAGGCCATGATGGTGTGTATGCAGGCTCCTGGCGGAGCCAGTTTTTAAGCAAACTTAATATTCAAAACACACTAACATCTTTTATTGCAGGATTATAGGTCCAGGGTGGTGCTGCTCCAGAGGAGAAGATGCCCTGATGTCGCCTGGGATGTGATCTAGCTAACCTTTTTCTTTAAGACAGGAATCTGGTTTTGATGAGTTGACTCATGGGAGTGTCCATGTGTCAAGAGGAGGGATCCAGGATTAACATGAAACAATGAATTAACATTAAATTTTGTTTTATATGATTTTTATGATTTTGCAGCGATTTGTGTGATTAACAGTTCATTCAACGGGTATTAAACCTATGCAAGTGGTGCATCCATGTTCAGATGAGGCTTTGATGGCCAATAAGTGAAGTTCACTGAACAAAAGAATGTGGTTTGATGATTCTTGACATGCTCTCCAAATAGAAGTTTTTCCTCCTAGCAAGGAAATACAGGTGCAGCAGTCAGAATATTGCAGCAGTAATCTCCTGAGAAATCTTCAGAGGCCCAGTGAGAAGCGAGAACCATTCCAGGCATAGCTGACAGCCCAGGCAGTGGTTGAGGTCAAAGGTCAAGCTGGTTGGGGCCCATCATGAGATCAGACTTTGGAGCCACAGCAAGGACCATGAAACTGCGTTGGAATGAGAGCTGTGCCAAGGGGGATTTCCAGAGGCCAACAGACGAGATTGTGGACAACAGACGGGCACCTGAAGGATGAGGGGAGCGTGCCAATCTCCATCGACAGCGCAGAGGGAGTCTAAGGATGGCATCATGATTCTGTAAAAGCACAGGAACCGGAAGCTATGGTGGTGATGACAGCAGTTTCCTATGAACATCACCTAATGCTGTGTCACTATACTGTGCATACGATGGCACACTGAAGACTGCTGGGATCATAACGGCAGTAAGATAACTGGACCCAGCACCCTTTCCACAGAGGGGTTTTTCTGCAGAGGATGGACAGTAGAAGAGTCATAAGTATTCCTATCGCAGGATGAAGGCCTAAAGTGGGGTGATGGGGGTTGATAGAGGCCAATTCAAGTGCTTCTGACCACTCCAACTGCCTGCAAAATAGCGGAGAGACCCTCCTGGATACATCAGAGCCACTGCAAAAAGGTTGAGGTCCCAGGAAACCCCGGCACCCCAAGACAGCACATTAGGGAAATCTCACACTTGGTTGTTTCAGTGGTGAGGGGGGAGTGCTGATTGAGCCCTCGTAGGGTAAGCTCGCACTTCAACCTCCAGCCTCTGATCAACTCTAGGGCAACCAAGTGCGAGGCGTGACGGACCTGTGTGCAACCATGGGAAGGTGGACCCTCTTGGTTACCTTGACTGCGACGCTCACCCTTACAGGACCCCAGCTGATGCCAACAGCAGCTGAACCAGGAGGCAGGCAGAAAAGATGGACACATGACAACTCTCACCTAAGAGACGTGACGCAAGACCACATCCATCCGTGGATGAACAATGCCTGGTACAGTTATATCTACGACAGAACAAAAGCAGAATCGACAAATAAAGACTATTATGTCTGTTCCCATATACCCAGTACGTCAATATACCCCACACTATATGTGTTCCTGGACCAACTCCCAGGGAAGAACTACTCTATGATATTAGCTGAGAGAGAGGGATTTTGCGTCCTTTTCAACAACACATGGTGCACTTACATACTGGACGATGTACACTCATTAAACATGACTAACGCCCTGAATGCTTTGAGACAGATCCAGCAGGCCCAAAATCAGGACTATGTAAGTGATACAAGTGACTGGTTTTCTTGGCTTCACACTGGCTCCTGGTTACAGGTGCTAAAAGGACTACTTATCGGAGTTGAAATATTTTTACTTTTATTTTGTGTCTTTGTAACGTGTATACTGCCATGTCTAAAACTCATGATTAACCCCAAATTATTTTCTACTGTTGCTGCATACATAGCCATGACAAGTGATGATGATAATAACCCTAACCCTAACCCAACAAAACACCAAAAAGAAAAAAAACAAAACTTAGCTGACCTCTTACCGTAGAAAAACAAAAACAGGAGAAAAAGTCCCTAATCCTCAACTCAAAAAAATTACATGGGTGGCACCAACCTACTTACCTAGTGTTTCTAACAGAAAGGACTCTACGCGAGTAAGTGTATGGGGTCCCCAAACGTACCTAGTCCTCTTTACTCCCACCACAACCTTCAAACAAAAGAAATACACCAGAGGAGCCATGTGCCAAACAATTCTAAGCAAGGAAGAGAGCACCCCAAGCAGCCTCAAGTGAGTCTCCTTATCAAGGTGTGCACTCCTGGTTTGTCCAATCAAAGCCTCCTTCCTCTAATTAGCTGGAGATCCCCAAATTGACACCAGCCTGCAGTCTGTGTACCTAAGGGAATGGCAAACAAAACATGCAGCCTGCAGACACGTAGCACACACCTATCTGCAGCTTCTCTCCTCATTTTATCCCCCCTAAAACCCCATCCACTTCTAGACTGTGTCAGCACCCAAACAGACAAAAAACAAATAAAAAAATCAGCAAAAAATTTTTTAAACATAAGAATATCATGAAGAACTAACAATATAGTATCCACAACTGCCACCGCACTAATGTCTACTAGCTGAACCAGACCCCATAGACATCAAGACCTTTCCACTCAGGTCCAAGACAGGGGGCGTTTTCACTGACCAGAGCAAACACCACCTACAGCTCTACCCAGAACATGGTGACCGATCCTGTTGTAGAAGCCTTACTAAGGCTCTCAGCTATGAAGGTGCTAGACAACCTACCTACTATCAAGGATTCAGCAAAGCCACCAAAGCCTCACCAGTGGGAAGGCTCCTGGGAAAGATGGAATTCCACCAGAAGTTTTGAAAATTTGAAAACAAGCACTGGTGCCCACAAGACATGAGGAATGCAAACATCATCACTCTGTATAAGAATGAAGTGAATCGCAGTGACTGTAACAGCTATCGCAGCATTTATTTAGAGTTTACCTAGAGTCTCAGCATGGCTTCAGAGCTGGCAGGGCTACCATTGACATGAGCTTCTCCTTACGTCAGCTGCAGGAGAAGTGTAGAGAGCAGCAAGTACCATTGTATATCGCCTTTACAAACCTGACAAACCTTGCTGAGCTGAGTAGTGGAGTGAGCCAAGGCTGTGTCTTCGCAATTTTGTTCTCCATACTACTGCAGTTCACTTTCACTGATTGTTCTGAAGGGATCTGATTTCACACTAGAGATGAGGGAAAACTCATCCGCAAGTTGCTGTTTGCGGACAATCCAGCATTTATGTCACACAGTGAGGCTAGTCTGCAGCAGTTATTCAGTTGTTTGATGCGTGCCTCCAAGAAGTTTGACTTAATAATCAGCCTGAAAAAGATAAACATCATGGCCCAGACATCAGCATCGACAACACAAATCTTGAGGTGCAAGACACTTTCACCTACTTGTATTCACCATGTCTAACTCCCTCTTTGTGGACATAGAAGTCAGTATCAGGATCGCCAAAGCTTCAGCCATGATGGCTAGACTGAACAACTGCATGTGGAGCAATAGAAAGCTGACTGTGAACACAATACGCATCTGTCAAGCTTGCATACTCAATACATTATTATACAGCAGTGAGTCCTGGACCACATATGCCAGCCAGGAGAGAACGGCTTCTACCTCTGTTGTCTTAGAGGTATTCTGCACATTAAGTTGCAGGACAGAGTATTATTATCATCAAGGAGTGAATCAAAAGGGCAGAGAACACCAGAAATATGCAGCTTGTTGACAGGAGAACTAAGAGGAAAGCAAGGGCAGCTACTGCTAGAGCACAACCTTCCTTTGTGCTTGAGCAGTAGCTGCAGCTGGATTCCATCACTGGATTCATGCCAACCAACAGTAGGGGAGCTGGGGACGGTGAGGATAGAGCTAATGAGGTGAATTTGTTTTTCAACAGATTTGACACTACAGTGAATGTTCACGCCCCTACAACCTCAGCTTTAGTCAGCCTGAAATCTAGAGCCACACCACTGTCTCCCTCTCTCTTCACATAGCACTGCTGCCTCCGGTGAAAGTACTGACACTCCTCCCCCACCTATCACTTCCACTCAAGACCAGGTTCAGAGGCAAATGAAGAGACTCCACACAGGCACGTCTGCTGGACCAGATGGGATGAGTCCCCGCGTCCTCAAGGCCTGTGCCCCCCAAGCTTTGTGGAGTTTTTCATAAACTGTTCATCATTAGTCTGCAGAGGGTCCCAGTACTGTCTCGTCCCTGTACCAAATGCCCAGTGGCCCCCAGGATTACAGGCCTGTGGCACTAACCTCCGACATCATGAAGACCCTGGAAAGACTCATCCTGCACCAGCTCCGACCCATAATCAGACCACATCAGAATCCCCTTCAATTTGCTTACCAGCCCCGTCTCGGACGCGCCGGTGCGTCAAAATCACATGACTAATTTAAGAGGACACAGCTACAAGATGCAGCACGTCAGAGTTTTTTTGACTTGAGTCGAAAGTGGGGACTTCAAACTATATACCAGTTTTTGAATTGTGTCGATGGGCCACATAAAACCAGAGTTATGATAAAAAATACACGCGATGTTTTTTTCTGAACAAAACAGTGGCGTTTACAGCGGGAAGAACGATAAAAATGGCGTTTTCTACAGACAGCGCTAGCAAACACTCTCCGCTTGCGAGTGAAAAAAGAAAAAGAAAAAACACCCCTTCCCTATTGGTGTTAGAGTTTACCATGTCAGCCAATCAAAAAAATTATATGGCAACATGTGACATTTGGTTGTTTAGGGCAGCGGTCTCCAACCTTTTTTGCGCCACGGACCGGTTTATGCCCGACAATATTTTCACGGACCGGCCTTTAAGGTGTCGTGGATAAATACAACAAAATAAAACTAGTACCAGTACCGAAAAAAAGAAGATTTATTCATAACACACGTGAAAAGACCCAGGAAAACCGAGTTAACGATAAAAACAATAACAAAATAACGCTGGAAACCGATAAAAACCCTGAAAACTATACATTTCACACCTGAGCCTCAACTCTCACGGCCCGGTACCAAGCGACTCACGGACCGGTACCGGTCCGAGGCCCGGGGGTTGGGGACCGCTGGTTTAGGGAGAAGAAGAAGTTTTAGTGGTGACACCCGCGACGGAAAGCGAAAGAAAGAGAGAGAGCGAGTTTTCATATGTGAGACATTAGTGACGTTTAGCGTGTTTGGAGGCTCTAGTTAGTTTGTTGTGTAGTTATTGTTTTGTATTGTGTGTCAGTTATACTGCTGAATTTCATATCTGCTCTAAAAAAGCCGTCAAAGGCAAATTCCAGTGTAAACGCTGTTCCCACATGGAAAACAGGACTGATCCACCTCCTGCTGTCAGACCTGCAGGGTTTAGGCCTGTGGTGTTCTCCTCTGTCTTATAGTGGAAACAAACTATTTTTTTGGACTGGCACAAATAATTTGTGTGCCGTCTTATTTGATGCAGCACACCTGATTGTTCTGTAAGTAGATTTAAATGGTTATATAAAAAAACGCCTGAGGCCTTTGGCTGCATTTTTAGGTAAATAGTACCATATAACTTTGTTGTTTGCAAAACTTGTGCATATTTTTTAGAAATGTACAATTTTTATTTGCATTTCAAGTTATGAAAATGATTTGTTAAACATGTTTGTGGGTTTTACAGTAAAAAATATTATTTTTTGTCTGAATTTAGATCAACTGTGCTAATATAGTTTACCAAAATGAAAAAAATAACTCCAATTTCAGATATTTGAGGTTGTGGTGAAAATTATGATACCAAACAAGGCAAGAAAAACATATTTTAAAGGTGAAATATAGAGGTAAAATCAAAAGTAGTCAAAAACGGCCAATTATACCCTGGACCCCAGAGGGTTAAGGTGGTGTTGGAGAGGCAAATGTTGTCCAAGATAAAGACAATGTTAGATAATACCTCCCACCCACTCCAAAACATGCTGGCTAACCACAGGATCACACTCAGTGAGAGACTGAGATTACCCATAATGCACCACTGAGCGACACAGGAAATCATTCCTGCCTGTGGCCATCTCTCTGTACAACTCCATCTAATGTGTGTGTGTCTGTCTGTCTGTCCATTTTACATACATACATACCCAAATAAAGTAAGTACATGAGAGATTTCTGCACCCATCCTCATCAAACCCGATTTCAGTCAACCCTTCGTCGTGGAGGTGGACACCTCGGACGCAGGAGTGGGGGCAGTGCTCTCCCAGCGACAAGGCGGTAAGCTTCATCCTTGTGCTTACTTCTCTCGTCGTCTCTCTCCTGCAGAGAAGAATTATGATATGGGGAACCGAGAGCTATTGGCCATCAAGCTGGCCCTTGAAGAGTGGCGTCACTGGTTGGAGGGAGCTGCCAACCGTTCGTGGTTTGGACGGACCACAAACACTTGGAATACATCCGGTCTGCGAAACGACTCAACGTCAGGCAAGCTAGGTGGGCTCTGTTTCTCACCAGATTCCAATTCACAATCACATACAGACCCGGCTCTTGTAATGTCAAACCCGATGCCCTCTCACGCCAAGTTGCCGCTTCCGAAGACGCTGCCCAGGACGTCCCCATTCTTCCTTCCACGTGTGTTGTCGGGGCCCTAACCTGGGAGATTGAATCAGCTATTCGAGAGGCCCAACGAACGGAACCGACCCTGGTATGGGTCCCCCGGGCCTACTCTTTGTTCCCGCTACTGTCAGATCATGAGCTTTGCATCGGGCTCACACCGCCAACTTCACCTGCCACCCTGGGGTCCACTGCACCATTACCTTCCTCCAACGCTTCGCCTCTTGGCCATCTTTAGCTAAGGACGTCCGTGAATACATTGCTGCCTGTCCTACATGCGCTCAAAACAAGAGCAGCATTCAGCCATCTTCCGGCCTTCTCCAACCTGCAATGTGTGACCTGGCCGCCCGTGGTCACACATTGCAATGGACTTCATCACAGGCCTCCCTTCCTCATCAGGTAACTCAGTCATCCTTACTATCATTGATTGTTTTTCGAAAGCTGCTCACTTTGTCGCCCTCCCCAAGCTCCCCACTGCTTCAGAAACAGCTCGACTCCTGACTAACCATGTCTTTCGCCTTCACGGAATCCCCACGGACATCATCTCCTATAGGGGGCCGCAGTTCACATCACAGGTCTGGAAAGAATTCTGCAATGCCCTCGGAGGGCAGGTCGGTCTCTCCTCTGGTTTCCACCCTCAGACTAATGGCCAGACAGAACAGGCCAATCAGGAACTCGAGGCGGCCCTTCGGTGCTTGGCATCCACCAATCAGACAACTTGGAGTGAGCAACTCCCGTGGATTGAGTATGCCCACAATAGTCTTACCTCCTCAGCCACCGGGGTGTCCCCCTTCGAAGCATCTCTGGGCTACCAACCACCTCTCTTTCCGGCCGTTGAAGGTGAACACTTTGTCCCTTCTGTCCAGCAGCATCTACGGAGGTGTCGATGTGCCTGGAGAGCCACCCCGGCAGCCCTTCTTCGCACAGCTGATCGCAATGAACGCCTGGCGGACCGTCACCGGACCCCCGCACCTGCCTACACCCCGGGACAAAAGGTTTGGCTGTTGACCCGATTTGTTCCGCTCCGGGCTGAGTCAAAGAAACTATCTCCCACCTTCATTGGTCCGTTTGTTATAGACTCTCAGGTTAACCCAGTTTCTGTCCGTCTCAAATTGCCCCGAAATATGCGGATCCATAACGTGTTTCATGTGTCTCAAGTGAAACCCTGCCTGTCCAGTCCTTTGTGCCCTTCTTCCAGGCCCCCGCCACCCACCCGGGTCATCGATGGCCACCCGACTTTCATTGTCTCTCGGATCATGGACTTCAGGCGCCGGGGTCGTGGCCTGCAGTATTTGGTGGACTGGGAGGGCTACGGGATGGAGGAGTGGTCCTGGATTCCGCGGGCTGCCCTGCTGGACCATGGCATGGTGCGGGCATTCCACGAGGCCCATCTTGACAAGCCTGGGGGTCGCCGGGAGGCTCCCGTTGGGGGGGTGGGTACTGTCACGGCCTGAGGGATCGGCGAGACGCTGATCGGCCGTTTCTGTCTTTTTCTCTCTTTCGTGCTCTCTTTTGTGGGTTCACACCCTCGGCCCACGCCCACGGAACAGAACACACCTGATGCCCATCAAGGTGAACGACATTTAAGCCAGGAGATGACTGCTGGTCTTCGCTGGATCGTTGTCTGCCACACGTTAGTGAAAGTCGAACTTCAGCTCAAGATAAGTCAAGTGCCTTTTGTGAATATCGTTCTCATTCCTGTCTCCTTATCTACAGACCCCCTGGATTACCCTTCCCGTGTGAATCTGTGTCTCAAGTGTGAAAGAAGAGGACTGCCGTCATGTATGTGGAGAGTTGGAGAGCGAGTGATTCCCCCCTTGGATTTCCCTGGAGCCCGTCCCTCACATTTCTGTATATAGCACTACCCCGCACTCTCTGTATATACACTTTGGTGAACTCTGTAAATAAATCCTTGTGTTCAGCTGCTTCAGGAGTCCCGCGTTTGAGTCCCCTGCATTGAACCTTAACATAAATATGCCATATCTGAACATTACTCATCCACAGTCCATCAAAATCAGACTAACAACAATAAATATATTCATATGTGTGTCAGGGGTGTGGTCTTTGAAGGGTGGTGCAGCGGGCTCAATGGGATGGGGCAGGGAGACTGATGATGCACGCGGAGGTAATTTGCCTAATGAAGTCTCTCCCTTTCTTTAGTGACATCGGAGACAGGAATGAGTGGAATGTGAGATCTGCTTAAAATCGGACCAAATCAAGAACAAGTACTGAACCAAGTATTACCCGTCAGCAGAACGTGTGTGTGGGATCAGTTTCATTCACAATGTGAAAGACTAATATCTGTAAATTCTGAGAATTAAACAATGAAACACACACACTCACACATATGTATATATGTATATTCAAATTCAAATTTTATTTGTCACATACACAGTCATACACAGTACGATATGCAGTGAAATGCTTACACAACTGCTCGTGACCTAAAGAAAAAAAGGCTATGAATAAGACAGGAAATAAATATGAAAATTAAAAAGGGTAAATTTAACTAGGAAGGAATAAAATAAAATATAAAAATGAAAGTTAAAAATAAAATAACTGTACAACAACAAATTAGAATGAAGGGTAAATTTAACTGGGAAAGAATAAGATAAAATATATAAATTAAAGTTGAAAAAAAATAACTGTACAACAAAATACACAATACACAGTATAGACAATATGTGATTGAGAGACCGTATCACCTGCGGGAAGAAGCTCCTCCTCATTCTCTCTGTGTTGGTCTTCAGGGAGCGGAATCGCTTTCCTGACCTCAGTAGTGAGAACAGTGCATTGTTGGGATGGCTGAGGTCCTTCACGATCTTCCTGGCCTTGGTCCAGCACCACCTGCTGTAGATTGAGTGCAGGTCAGGGAGCTCGGAGTGGATGGTGCGCTCAGCTGATCGCACAACCCTCTGTAGAGCTCATCTGTCCTGCATGGTGCTGTTCCTGAACCAGGTTGAGATGTTTCCGGTCAGGATGCTTTCTATGGTGCACAAGTAAAAGTTCCTGAGCACCTTGGAGGGCAGTCAGAAGTCTCTCAAGCATCTGAGGTGGTAGAGACGCTGTCGGGCCTTTTTCACCACGGTGTTGATGTGACAGGACCATGACAGGTCCTGCGTGATGTGAACTCCGAGGTATTTGAAGCTGTCCACTCTCTCCACTGGGCACTCGTTGATGACGGGGGTCTGGTAGTTCCTCTCCTGCTTAGTGCTGAAGTCCACTATCAGCTCCTTTGTCTTACTGACGTTTAGAAGGAGGTTGTTCCTCTGGCACCAGTTCTCCGGATTCCTAATCTCCTTCAGGTAGGCCGTCTCGTTGTTATCAGAGATCAGGCCCACCACGACGGTGTCGTCAGCAAACTTGATGATGGTGGTGGAGCTGGTAGTGGCCACACAGTCATATGTGTACAAAGAGTACAGCAGGGGGCTCAGAACACACCCCTGGGGGGCTCCAGTGCTGAGAGTGGTGGAGGCTGAGACATGTCCGCCCATCCTTACTGCCTGTGGTCTGCCAGTTAGGAAGTTGGAGATCCACTGACACATAGATAGACACACACCTTGCCTACATGAGCTGAGTCCCAGGTGCTCCCGTTTGGTGGTGAGTGTGGAGGGAATTATGGTATTAAATGCAGAGCTGTAGTCTATGAAGAGCATTTTAACATAATTCCCCCTTCTAGTGTCCAAGTGAGTAAGCGATGTGTGGAGGAGATGAGAGATAGCATCGTCTGTGGAACGATTCCCTTCAGGCTTAGAGGGAACATGTTCTGCCCGGTGGTGTAGGGTCCTGATTACTCCAAGTTTGTGTTCCAAAGGGTGATGGGAGTCAAAGAGGAGGTACTGGATAAAAACATCAAGTTCACCAGGGAAGACACAAAGGACAACTGTCTGCCTTTTCTGGACTGCGCTGTGCACATTGAAGAGAACGGCAAACTCAACATCGAAGTTTACCGGAAGCGAACTGTAGTGGGTCCAGTGTGTCTGGTAGTGAAGAAATGATGACGTCTCTGACCAGGCGTTCAAAGCACTTCATCACTACTGAGGTGAGGGCTACAGGGCGATAGTCATTGAGAGAAGCAGGGTGGGGTTTCTTCGGGACAGGAACAATGATGGACTCTTTGAAGCATGTGGGGATCACCGACTGAGATAAAGAGATGCTGAATACCTCAGTGAACACAGGAGCTAGCTGGTATGCGCAGTCTCTTAGGATACGACCTGGGATGCTGTCTGGTCCTGCTGCTTTCCTGGTGTTCACTCTCTTGAAGGCTCTCCTCACGTCATGCTCTGAGATGACGAGCACGTTTCCAGGGCTGGCAGTATCTTCCTGTCTGCAGCCATTAGTGCCGATAGCACTAGCATCGTTGGAGTCCTTAGCTGCAGCCTCGAAGCGAGCATAGAAGGTGCTCAGCTCGTCTGCCAGAGTCACGTCCGCGTTCGTCATACCGGTTGTTGGTGCTTTATAATCCGTTATTGTCCTTAGTCCCTGCCACAGGCTCCTAGAGTCACTCTGTTGCAGTTGTGACTCTAGTTTCCTCCCGTAGCGCTGCTTCGTCTCTTTCACCGCCTTCCGCACGTCATATGACACGGCTTTGTACAGGTCCATGTCCCCCGTAGCGAGTCCCGTGTTGTAGGCAGCGGTGCGGGATCTCAGAGCGTCGCGGATGGTTTTATCCACCCACGGCTTCTGGTTGGGAAACGTTGTGATAGTCTTTGTCTCCACGGTATCATCCGCTAGTTTCCCGAATAATCCCACAACCACCTCGGTAAACACGTTGATGTCATCATCGGAGCTGTCTGCGTCGTCAAGTGCTTCCTGTAACGCGGCCACCGATTGGTCCGTCCAGCGCGCGACCTTCCTATGAACCGGAACTTCCTGTTCCAGCCTTTGTTTGTATTTTGGCATGAGGAAGATGGCGGCGTGATCGGATTTGCCAAACGGAGGGCGAGATTGTGCCTTGTAGCCGTCCTTGACCGTAGTGTAGCAGTGATCCAGTGTCCTTTCACCCCTGGTGGGGCAGGTGATGTGTTGATGAAAGTTCGGTGCTGCGCGTTTGAGGTTGGCAGTATTAAAGTCCCCCGTCACAATAAGCGCGGCATCCCGGTGTTGTGTCTGGTGCTGTGTGAGTATATATATATATATATATATATATATATAAATTTTTTGGGGTTTTTTTTTTGTTTTGTTTTTTATTTTAAGAGACTGAATTTACCATTTTAATTATTTCATAACTTTCCCAAATAACTTTCAAAAAATCAGCTAATAAAGTAAATTTTTACATTTCAACATATTTACAGCAGAATTTCAATCACAAAAGCAGCATTTACACAGGCTTTTTCGTCGTTTTTGATTTTTTGATTTACGTTCTTTGTGCTTCTTTGTTTTTCATGGTTTTTCTAAATTGAAGCATTCAATATTTCATATATAAAACTACTTTTATTTATTTAAAGGTGAAGATCCTGGAAAAAGACTGTCGCTGGTATTTTACTGTGTGTAGCATTCAGATTCATGTCTCCTAGTGTTTGGCCACTAGACTTTCAGTCTGTTTCAAAATAGAGAAAAGGAGAAAAGTTCAGAGACAGTGCTGATGTGTCCTTTAAATGTCAGTAACTATAGGAACTGTAGGTCTCCAGGTATTACGTGAAACCAGCTCAGTTGTTGCTTTTATAACACAGATCTGTTTCCTTGTGCACTCTTCCCCCTGCTGGTGTAAAACCATAACCGTGGGACTTAACCATATGTTGTGTACTCATTAACATATTGATATCTTTTATATATAATTCATGAGAACATGTTTTCAAATTATTATTCAAAATAAGCTGTATTTTGAAACGTGTTCTCCATTTTTCTGTTTCTTGTTTATTCTCTGTGAAGGGATTCAAACGAGTGAGCTACATTATGAGAGATCGTTTTATGAGTAGGTAGGTTATGAAATGATAACTTTGACACAACGCTGCTGAATGGGAAATATTTTTAGCATAATTATTCTTAGAAATGCACTGCAGTGTTTCTGCTAGCGTGTCATTAGAACATATCCTCAAAAAAAGAACAATTTTCTATCAGGATGGGACTAGGCAAGACACAGTGTCTTTGCTTTATACTTCCCCATGTTAAAACTCTTTAAAATATATCCTCTTAAAAAAGAAATACTGAAAACTACTGTAAAGATTTTTAGATAGATGGATGGATAGGTGACAGTATAATGAGGTGAAGGACATGTTTTGGATGAAGAAACAAAGGCAAAATGCTTTAAAATCGGTTTAATGAGAAATAACAAGAAGACAGTGATTTTTTTGACAATGGCTATTAAGAATTAATCAGGGGAGTACTCAATAACTTATCGAGCTTTCCAAAGCCGTCCATTAATTTTTGAACCTTTCCATCCGAATCCATTATTTGCATAAATTAAAATAAAATTTCTAAATAATGTGTCAGCTGGGTGACATCGAAGACTTTTTTTGGACAAGGCTGATGTTATGTGTATGAAAACTGTATGAATTGATTTCATTCCATAAAGTATACTTCTGAGGATTCAGTTACTGACACATTTATTCATTAACTATTCAGTTTAATAAAAGAAGTCAATATTTTGTAAGTACGTTTGAAAATGCTAAACTTGTCTTCTTATCTTGCATTTTTCCTTATCTTTTTCTTATCACTAATCAGTCCCTAAGATCTCACCAATGCATCTCAGTCAGGTTGAGGCCTGGACTTTTACTGGAACATTGCAGCAGCTTAATTCTTTTCTTTTTCAGCCAGTCTGTTGCAGATTTGATGCTATATGCTTGAGATCACTGTCCTGCTGATTACCTGTTTTGATCCAAGCTTTAGCTGTGGCCTCGCATTTGACTGTAGAATACTTTGGTATACAGAGGAGTTTGTGGTCCACTCAGATTATCATCCCTTACTGTTGTGTTGACAGGTCAAATCAAATCAAATCAAATCACTTTTATTGTCACATCACATGTGCAGGTACATTGGTACAGCACATGTGAGTGAAATTCTTGTGTGCGAGCTTCACAAGCAACAGAGTTGTGCAAAATACAATAATGCAAACAAGCAAAATACAAGAATGGCTACATCTGAAACTAATAAATATATGTACAATATATAATAGTATATGCATTTCTGGATGTGTATACTAAATATTTTTCTACGTGTGTGTGTGTGTGTGTGTGTGTGTGTGTGTGTGTGTGTGTGTGTGTGTGTGTACACATATTTTACAAATTAAATAGAGTAAACAATGAATAGAATATATAAAATAAATAAAATAAAATATACAGAGTGAGACGTGCAAAACAGTGGCATTACTGTACAGTATGGAGTGCATAATGTTAAAGTTCCAGTAGTGAAGCTGAGGTGTCTATGAAGTGTTCAGCAGTCTGATGGCCTGATGGAAAAAGCTGTCTCTCAGTCTCCTGGTACGGGACCGGATGCTGCAGAACCTCCTTCCTGATGGAAGTAGTCTGAACAGTTTATGGCTGGGGTGACTGAAGTCCTTGATGATCCTCCCCGCTTTCCTCAAGCACCGCTTCCTGTAGATGTCTTGGAGGGAGGGAAGCTCACCTCCAATTATCCGTTCAGAGCACCGCACTACTCGCTGGAGAGCTTTGCAGTTGTAGGCGGTGCTGTTGCCATACCAGGTGGTGATGCATCCAGTGAGGATGCTCTCAATGGCACAGTGATAGAAGGTCCTGAGGATGCGGGGGCTCATGCCGAATCTTTTCAGTCTCCTGAGAAAGAAGAGGCGCTGCTGCGCCTTCTTCACTGTTTTGTTCATGTGTACTGACCACGTAAGATCCTCAGCCAGGTGTACGCCAAGGAACCGGAAGCTGCTCACTCTCTCCACAGCAGCGCCGTTGATGGTGATGGGGGTGTGTACTTCTCTGCACCTCCGGAAGTCCACTATCAACTCCTTTGTCTTTGCGATGTTGAGGGTGAGATGGTTGTCTTGACACCAGTGGGTCAGGGCGCTGACCTCCTCCCTGTAAGCTGTCTCATCACTGTTGGTGATAAGACCCACCACTGTAGTGTCGTCCGCAAACTTCACAATGATGTTGGAGTTGTTAGTGGCTGTGCAGTCGTAGGTGTAGAGTGAGTACAGGAGAGGGCTCAGTACACACCCCTGTGGAGCACCAGTGTTCAGTGTGACGGGGGATGAGGTGATGCTGCCCAGTCTGACCACTTGGCGTCTGTCAGACAGGAAGCTAAGGATCCAGCTGCAGAGGGAGCTGCTCAGTCCTAGATCCTGCAGTTTCCTATCCAGCTTCGAGGGAACGATGGTATTGAATGCTGAGCTGTAATCTACAAATAGCATTCTCACATACGTGTCTCTCTTCTCCAGGTGTGACAGGGCAGTGTGTAGTGTCAGGGCTATGGCATCATCAGTGGACCTGTTGTGGCGGTATGCGGTGTTGTTGGTATGACTTGTGTTTCCAGATTTTGGGAGTTGTACAGCCTATGAAGTTTCAGGTTTGTGTACCATGCCTAAGTAAACATCCATAAACTGCAGGAGACTGTAAAACAACCTCCCTGCAGAGTGCTGGCAGTTCATTTAACTTGTGAACATCCAGCACTTCTAGTCAGGCTGTATTTGAGCCCCATGCTAACCAAGTAAAGCCTCCATTTGAAACCAGGTGTCATACACACATTTTAGCCTTTGGTTCTTCAGTTTTATATTTGAATACATCAAACAGGTAAAACATTCCTTACAAAGAGATAGATGTGAACACATTAGTGGACACTAGGGGTGGAGCCGAACCCGAATATGGTATTCGGAAAGGCACGAATATTGCGTTTTTTATGAATAATTATTTCGAACAAATACTTTAAAAAATATTTGTATTCAGAAACAAGAAAAACTTTATATCAAAAAGCTGAGTTTCCTTATTAGACCGCAGTGCATGCCTGGATGAGTAAGTGAGTGACGTGTAAAAGGTGAATGACAAAGGCTGCTCCACACAGCAACAGAGAAGGCTCGGCTGAGCGATAAAAAGCTGAACTGCATCACTATTTTTGTTGAATAGATTTTTTTGTACCTTAATTGGGTTCCAGAGGCAGTCTCTAACTTTTGCAAAAATTGGGAGATTAATCAATTAAGCTGCATTATTGACGTCTGCAGTCGGGTGCTCTCATGTTCGCGCTGTTTATGTAGCTCTGTTAGCTCAGTAATTTAGACCAGGGGTCCCAAACCCAAGGCCATGGACCGGTACCAGTCCGTGAGTCGTTTGATACCGGGCCGCGAGTGTTGAGGTTCGGGTGTGAAATTTACAATTTTCAGGGTTTTTCCCATGTGTTGTCAATCAATTTTATTTGGTACCGGTACTGGTTTTATTTTGTTGTATTTATCCACGACACCTTAAAGGCCGGTCCGTAAAAATATTGTCAGACATAAACCGGTCCGTGGTGCAAAAAAGGTTGGGGACTGAATCTAGACAATAGGCTGTTACGGCCCTAGCAGTGCCTCCTCCTGAAGGTGCCTGTGCGGGCGTGTCCCACTACCTCTTCTGCCTGAGGTGCCACCTTTCCTTTTTACACAGCTGACTCGCGTCAGTAATCAAGGAGATTTAAGCCCAGGGAAAGGTGAGCTCTGGGCCAGAGTGCGGTTACAGCTAGTGAGCTGTGTGTGTGTGTGTGTGTGTGTGTGTGTGTGTGTGTGTGTGTGTGTGTGTGTGTGTGTGTGTGTGTGTGTGTGTGTGTGTGTAGCTAGTGAGCTGTGTGTGTGTAGCTAGTGAGCTGTGTGTGTAGCTAGTGAGCTGTGTGTGTGTAGCTAGTGAGCTGTGTGTGTGTGTTTTTGGTGGTTTTCAGCTAGTGAGCTGCTCTTTCTTTTTGGCTTACTTTTTACTTTATTGACCACGCCTGAGTTTTGGTTGGTTTTTTTTAAATGGTGATAGCGGCTTGTCGGTATGTCTGTGAAGGTTCTCAGTCATCCAGGTCATCGTAGTCAAAGGAGCTTGCAAAGAAAAGCATCTGGACTTCTTTAAGTTGCTTGAAGACGTTTCACCTCTCATCCGAGAAGCTTCTTCAGTTGTAAGGTCAAATGGTGGAGAGTCCCAGATATAAACCTAGTGGGAGTGACCCCCCACAGAGGGACAAAAGGACCCCCTGATGATCCTCTAATCGCCTGAGCCAAGGTGGGAAACTGGGCGTGGGTCCCAATCAGCCAGAGTTTCGGGTGTGTTCATTGTGAAACCTGGCCCCTGTTCCTTCTTTTTCCCTTCAGGCTTAGAGGGAACATGTTCTGCCCGGTGGTGTAGGGTCCTGATTACTCCAAGTTTGTGTTCCAAAGGGTGATGGGAGTCAAAGAGGAGGTACTGGATAAAAACATCAAGTTCACCAGGGAAGACACAAAGGACAACTGTCTGCCTTTTCTGGACTGCGCTGTGCACATTGAAGAGAACGGCAAACTCAACATCGAAGTTTACCGGAAGCCCACACACACGGACCAGTACCTCCTCTTTGACTCCCATCACCCTTTGGAACAAAAACTTGGAGTAATCAGGACCCTACACCACCGGGCAGAACATGTTCCCTCTAAGCCTGAAGGGAAAAAGAAGGAACACACACATGTAAAGGAAGCACTCAAAACGTGCGGCTATCCTAAATGGGCGTTCTTAAAGTCAGCAAAGAGGCACAGAAAAGAAGACCAGACACCAGCGAGGGAGGATAAGAAGGACAGACGCAACAACATTGTCATCCCCTATGTAGCCGGTGTATCAGAGAAACTCAGGAGAGTTTTCTCCAAGCATGACATCCCAGTGTATTTCAGACCCAGCAACACGCTCAGACAGAAACTGGTTCACCCGAAAGACAAAACGCCAAAACACAAACTTAACAATGTGGTGTATGCTGTACAGAGCAGCGAGGAATGCCCAGACCTCTACATTGGAGAGACCAAACAGCCACTTCACAAGCGCATGGCACAACACAGAAGAGCCACCTCCACAGGACAAGACTCAGCAGTCCATCTGCATCTTAAGGATAAAGGACACTCTTTCGAGGATGCCAATGTTCACATTTTGGACAGAGAGGACAGATGGTTTGAAAGAGGAGTGAAAGAAGCCATCTATGTCCACTGTGAGCGACCATCTTTGAACAGAGGCGGGGGTTTACGACACCAACTCTCTGCCATCTATAATCCAGTTTTGAGTTCCCTTCCCAGACGCCTTAACGCCCACTCACATCCTGGGCCATCTGACCTCAGGAATTCGCATGATAAGGTGGGGCCAGGTTTCACAATGAACACACCCGAAACTCTGGCTGATTGGGACCCACGCCCAGTTTCCCACCTTGGCTCAGGCGATTAGAGGATCATCAGGGGGTCCTTTTGTCCCTCTGTGGGGGGTCACTCCCACTAGGTTTATATCTGGGACTCTCCACCATTTGACCTTAGAACTGAAGAAGCTTCTCGGATGAGAGGTGAAACGTCTTCAAGCAACTTAAAGAAGTCCAGACGCTTTTCTTTGCATAGCGGCTTGTCCGTCTCTTTTAGTTGAGTTTGAAAGGGAACTTTAATAAAACTCTTTGATTTAACCCTTTTGCCTCCTTGACTCCTTTTTCTAACCCGGTCACTTTTTGTTACTCCGCCCTCACCGCCTAGACCCCTCAGGGGAACGTAACAAGTGGGGGCTCGTCCGGGATTGTTGAACAGGGAGTTGTGATGTTGGAATTTGGTTTTTGATTGTCTTGCTTTTTTCACCTTTAGAGATTCAACTTCGCAGTTTAAGTTAGGTGAGTGTCCAGCTGAGCTTATTAAGTTCTTCCTTCGGGCACTCTTTTGTTATTTTGCCTTTTTTATTTTCGGAGTAATCCTGGGTGGGGATTAGTTCCCTGTTGGGGGTAGGCAATTCAGGGCTCCGGTCGCTGAAGTTTTGCCTTTAAAGTTGCCTTGAGCCCGGCACGCTCCAGAAGATAGGTAGGTAAAGTTTGTTGTGGTTAGGAACTGGGTAAGTTGTGTTTATTTAATGTGTATACTGCAAGAGGTAAGTTGGTCAGTTAAACTAAGTTGTGTAGTTTTCCATTAATGGGTTAATTATTGGGTAGTCTCTGATTGAGTTGGCAGAGAGGTGTGGTTTCTAACCCTTCTCCGGCCCCCAAAATGGCTGATGCAGCCATCAGTGCACAGGTGTCTAGAAGCTCGTTTGTGAGCAATAACATCCACCTGGTTCCTGTTTTCTGTGAATCCAGTGTTGAGAGCTTCTTCAGTGTGTTTGAAAGCATAGCAACTGCATTACAGTGGCCTGAAGACGTGTGGGGGGTGATGTTGCTGTGTAAATTCACGGGTAAGGCTCAGGAAGCTTGTTCTGGTCTGTCTAGGCAGGACGGCCTAGTTTATGAGAAGATTAAAAGTGCTGTCCTCCAAGCCTATGAACTTGTACCTGAGGCCTATAGGCAGCATTTTCGAGGTTTGGAGTTGGCACAGGGTCAGTCCTATCTTGACTTCGCTAGGGACAAGGCGAAGCTTTTTGATAGGTGGTGCTCTGCAAGCCAGGTTAACGACTTGGGGTCGTTACGTGAGCTTGTGCTGGTAGAGGACTTTAAGAACACAGTGCCTGAGTGTGTTGCTTGTTATTTAAGTGAACAGAGGGTTTCCACTTTACAGCAGGCTGCCATACTGGCAGATGAGTTTACCCTAACTCATAAAACAAATGCTGTAGAATGTGATACCCCTCTGTGCCATAGTACATCTTGGCGGGGTAAGAGTGGGCCAGCTAACAAGGTTGAAAAAGTTGTGGTTTCGAGACTCAGAACGAAGCTTTGTTTCTTCTGCCACAAACCTGGACACCTTGTTGCTAACTGTTTGAGGCTGAAACTCAAACAGAAAGCACACTCCAAGCAAAAAGGGCCTGCTTTGAGAAAAGTCAGTCAGGGTTCTCAAACCGACCAGGTTGCCAGGCCTAGTAAAAGGCTAAACTTGGAGCACAATTGCTCAGTAGCGCCCTGTAATCAGTGTAAGGGGTCAACTAACCCTGAGCTGCCGCTGGTTGACCATTTCTCAGGTCCTCAAAATGAGTTGCAGGGAGACAGATCTTGTATAAAACCACCACTCAGACCTGCACCCCTTGCTAACAAACATGTCTTTGTTTCAGTAATTTTGGGTCTAAAGTCAGACCCCGCTGATCCCAGAACTTATTCCCGTGAAAGAAAAACAAGGCAACGGCAATCGATCATTTTAATTGCAAGGGAGGCCTTTTCGGTATCTCAGCTCATCACAAATGACCTCCCCGACGGCCCGCACTCGCTCCCTTTTATTGACAACGTTCACACAATAAACAATAGTTTACAACACATACCTTCCCCCGTAACCCCCTTGGTTACAAAGACAAGGCACTGGTCATATAACATAAAAGCACAGTAGGAACATCCTTGGTCATAAAGAGGGTAGTCTCCCCACACCCTAGATGGTTCACCCTAGATAACACAGTGAAGCCATACAAAAGGGAGGAAGTTTGCCAACATCAAACAAGGGTGTTCCTGTGATAAAAACACTACCAACCCCCTCCCAGAATCTTAAGGATCTGGGGAGGGGAGGACAGAAAGAATTCTTTAATACTATGTACAAATGGTAAACATAAAAATGACAAACATTTAACATTTCAACTTAACAAGTAAAACCTGCTAGCTGCCTGCTGGGTTCTCCACATGTGATGGTTCGAAGCCCTGGCTATCACATGGGACACTGTTTCGAGGGTCTGGGGCCACTCTCTGGCAATGTTGTGAACCCACTGAGATGGGATTGGCAGCTTCCGCAGGAAATGCCTACCCGTTGCTATGGGGTTTGGTAGGTGGAAAGCCTGCAATTTCGTCATGAAACGGTTATGGACTTAATCGTTTTGGTTTGGTTATCGTAATCATTTCGGTTATCGTAATTTGACAAACCATGGGTTTGTATTTATGGGAGGGGGTGTTACGGCCCTAGCAGGGCCTCCTCCTGAAGGTGCCTGTGTGGGCGTGTCCCACTACCTCTTCTGCCTGAGGTGCCACTTTTCCCTTTTACACAGCTGACTCGCATCAGTAATCAAGGAGATTTAAGCCCAGGGAAAGGTGAGCTCTGGGCCAGAGTGCGGTTGTAGCTAGTGAGCTGTGTGTGTGGTTTTGGTGGTTTTCAGCTAGTGAGCTGCTCTTTCTTTTTGGCTTACGTTTTACTTTATTGACCACGCCTGAGTTTTGTTTTTGTTTTTTGAATGGTGATAGCGGCTTGTCCGTCTCTTTTAGTTGAGTTTGAAAGGGAACTTTAATAAAACTCTTTGATTTAACCCTTTTGCCTCGACTCCTTTTTCCAACCCGGTCACTTTTTGTTACTGCCCCCTCACCGCCTAGACCCCTCAGGGGAACGTAACAAGGCTGTTAACAGAATAATGTTAAAATTCGGTTTAAAATGATAAAACAATGCTTGTGCAGTTGTGCTAAATTGTATGCACTTGTGGGAGTTAGATGGTACATATAAGTTACTCTCTTTTGCAGACAGCAAGATATGGGCTATAGGGTAGCAGAGCTTCCCGTTGCCCATTCACTCATTAACTTAGCTGAAATTCTCCACATGTATTTGGTCAACCAAATGGAAAAGAGTGTTGCTGCTGCTGAGCCACCTCTTGGTCCTCCACCAGCCAAAACAACTTGATCAAGTTCTGTGTGGAGGCATTTTACACTCAGTGCTGCAGATGAAACCAAACTGATATGTAATGTGTGCAAAAGTCAGATCAGCACTTATAGCCTCTTATTCCTGGTACTGTCTGCCAACTCCCTCACAAGCACCAACACATCATCACAGCCATGTTCTGCCCATGCAAGTCAGTTTAAATGTCTGTTCAGTGTCGTCCAACAAGGACGGGTGGTGGTGGGGTTCATGATGTTAACAGTGGTATTTTATTAGTTGTTGGTTTAACCATGGATGAGTCAATGGCTGTTGTTATTTTCTTTTCAATGACGTTCCTTGTTACATGTTCATAGCTGGATTTATGCAAAAACATCAACTAATATTTCATATCCATAATTATTATAATGGATATAATTAATTAAATACAAATACATTTCCCCCCTCAACAAATACAAATACCGGCTGCTATGCACATCTCTAGTGGACACCCACTTGAGGTTTAGAAGTGAAAAAGAGGAACGCTACCACAGTGATCCATTTTTAACCCTGTAAGACCCAACACATCAACAAATAGCCCGAAAATTCTGATTTTTTGGAACTGAGATGTTTATTAGCCCTTAACAAAATGCAAATTTTTTGTTTTGTTTTTTGGTTTTTTTGGTTTTTTTGCTACATCATGTTGTGTATGATATATTTTTATTATATGTTTATTATATATTTCTTTGTATCACATTCGATACATTGGGCATTTTTGGCAACTTTTGTTAACAACCATGTTAATTTTAGACAAAAAAAAAAAGAGTTTTGTCCATAACATTTTGAAATTATGGCAAGTATTGATCATGTCTATGACAGAGGTCTCAGAAACTCATATCAAATATGATACAAATGCTCTTCTGAGGTTATTGTGGCAGGAACTGAATGCAAACATATGTGCATGCATGCACACACAAGCATAGATCAGTGTAAAGACCATCTCCTTGGGGCTAAATGTTCTTAAAGGGAAATGAGAAAAACATTCAGTTTGTCTTTTTGAGTTGTGTATTCTTTGTTTTCGCTCTTTTCTTTCTTTCTTATGTTCCTCCTCTTTGTGTGTTCACTTTGCTCCGTGTTTCTTCTCCTTCCTTCTTATTTCCTATCCGTCCTCCCTCTTTCTGCTTCTCCTCATCATCAGCTGCGTCTTTCACTGTGTTCAGAGTTACGGAGTTAGAGTTGCAAAGAGAAGAGGAGAGAGAAGAGGCCCTTTATTAAACCTGCTGCTAATTGAGATAGCACGAAAATAATGTGGAGTGACACTTTAATGAAGACATGCTACGTGTTACCACTACTTTCTTCCTCCTGCTGCAGAGAGGAAGAGGAGGAGGAGGTGCAATGAAGCTAAAGAAAAGGGGAGGGATGAGGAGACCATGAAGAAAGATCGAAGGAGGGTGAAACTCAATGGTTTTATTGCAAAAAGAAAAAATAAGAGAAGTGATAGTGGCTCACATCTCCTGCTGTAATAGGTTTTCAGAGGCATGTCAAAAGTAGAAGTTAAACAGAGTTATAGGCAGGGATATTGTTCTATCACGTTAAAACCCAATTATGTTTCATCGGGACGATTGCACTGCTCATGCTTTGGTTTTGTGAAACATGCCTGAGTGTTTGCTCTGCACAAATGCAGAAAAACAGTCAGACCAACACAAAGAGCACGACTAGATGACAGACTCCCCTGAGATTTTCCTTCTATTTAGTTACCATTCTCAGAAACCGGCACCAGATGACAAACATTGGATTTGTTTTTCGTGGAGGGTGGTGATCGGCATTATGAAGAAAACTCTGTTTTCATCATAAGTCAGTGCAATCAACATCAGGAGGATAATAAAAGCTGGCTTTTGTTTTTTTGTTATGTTGCATTAAACCACGATTTGTGAGGAGATTAAATAGTGTGTTAATTCTGAGAGGATTTTAATGAGGTGAGCTTGTGCTTGGATCTGATGTATAAAACATGAGACATGATGTCTGATAAAATATCACAACACACTGATTTTATCTCAGGAAACAAACACACACAAATCACAGTTTCTGGTTAAATAAAGTTAAAAAAATAATTAATATACTACAAGCTTAATGTGGAGAAATAGATATGATATCAGAATATCAACTAATTTCTGACTAATACTTGTCATGTGTCACAAAGGTGGACCCAAAATCACCAACTCAATCTCACACTGCAGGGAGAGCATTTATTAATAGAGGTTAAGAAGGCACAGGAGAAAATCTACCTGAGGATTTTGAGTAACTTGAGGAGAGACCGAAACGCGCTTAACTTGGAGATGGAGGTAAATGAATACTTGGACAGAATAAAAACATTGAACATCACTTTGTCAGAGTTACCATGCCTCATAGGACCAACTGTTTACCGCTGCACGCTCAAGTCAAGTCAATTATCCTCAGGTGTGCCGGGGAAACCCTGCGTGCCACAGCCAAGCCCAGCAATCCATCTGCTCGTAAAGAAAATTACAACAAAATGAAATCGAAAAATCCGAGCCAGCCCGGCTCCGAACAAAAATAATTTTAAAGGCTGCGTTACTAGAGTAGTTAAGGACATCTCAATAAAGGAAGATGATCAATGAACAATACTTGTTCTAATTAAATTCTGATTTATAGCAGAATTATATAAATAGCAGAAGTTTATATTTTTCATTAAGTCAACTTTGTCCTTTTTTCCAAAAGTTGATGCAGTGGGAGAAACTTTTCACCACTCATCCAAGTGACTTTTTCAGTCTCAGCCGACTGCAGGTTTCCCCAACCTTATAAACAGTACATTTGCATAATGACTGAAACCAGCACCACTGAAGGAACATTGGGCTGGGAGGTCAGTTCCTTCATCATAATTATGCAAATTCTCATCAACTTTTGCAGATTTACTTACCTGGATGATTGAGGATGCATCAACATATTTGTCCTTTTTTGACTTACTGAGTGTATAACTGAAAAAATATTGTTCCATACAGACCATAAACATCCAAACAATAAATAGTGTCCCTTTCTTTTTCAAATTAGGTAGGAAGTGTAATTTTATAAATAGCACTGACTAGATTTCTGCCTCTTATCACATGGCTGATAAAGACCCATTTTCCAAAAATGTTGAGTTTTTAGATACCTGCTACTTCAGTTCAGTAACATCCAATTAAAAAAATATAGTATTTTACCAAATTCTGCAGCTCAAACTTTTTGAACAGTCTGTTAGTACAATAATCTCACAGAAGCCATATTATTGGTCAGATAATGTCATTGAAAATGCTCCAAAAGGCTTCAACAGCACAAACATGGTCACGAGATCCAGTTCAGGGACTGAGGTGAAGCCTAGCAGACAGCTAGAAGCTACAGCCACCTGTAAACCAGAGGCCACACCCTTAAAATGCAAACTTGAAGCACAATGCAGTTTAAACAGGTGAGTTTTAAAACTTTCTAAAAATTATCTATAGAGACCAAATAAGTTTGTGTGTCAAGCTGTAAACATGCTCGTTTTTGCTGTAATGTTTTACAGTTTTTCTCAAATGCTAAAACACATTTCACAAACGTTTCCACCATGTTCCCCAATGTCTAAACACAACACCCTTTTCTAACACCTTCCCACTGCAAAACTCAAACTTTCACACCAAAAGAGCAGCTCGAAGCTTTCAAAAATGTAAACACTATACACATCATTACACACTACAGCAAAACAATTGAAGACACAATGCTCAATTTGTGAGAAGGTTCTTTGTTTCATAACTGCCAATGCATATCTTTAGAAACTATACAGTAACGGATCGTCGTAGATCTCTGCAGAGGATTAGGCATTTCGATTTGTGAGTTTCATATGAAGAGTATAAATCTATAGAAAATCCTGCATGTACGTACACTACTGTAACACAGCTCAATACAACAACAGAATCTATTGCACACATCAGTACTCTTGACAACACGATCAGGGTGTGAAGTTTTTTAAGTTATTCACACCACACACACACCACAATCATTGTGCGGCATCATGTGGCTGAGCTGCATCGGGCCACATCACCTCATCCACATCCCAGGCTATATTGTCTCTTGCCAGGCACTGCGGGAAAAACGCCCTGGAATGGCGAATCCATCCTTGGAAGACCTCCGCTGGGATGTGAATACAGGCCAGCTCCATTGCCCTTAGGAGGTTCTCTCTTGTGTATGGTTGTCTGTCATAAACCTTCCATCTCCACGATGAGAAGAACTCCTCTATAAGGTTCAGGAAAGGTGAGTAGGGTGGCAGACAGACGTTTAAAAAGTGGTCACTGTTGGTGGTGAACCACTCTCTGATTTGGTTTGTTCTGTGGAAGCGGACATTGTCCCAAATGATCACATAAATGTGATGTGCGGGCCCAGGATGGTGTTGTTGGCGGTCCAGGAGGATGTCTTCTAGGAAGGTGAGGAGACGCTGGGTGTTGTAAGACCCAAGGACAGCATGCCGGTGGACAAACCCCTCCGAATCCATGGCCGCACAAAGGGTAATATTACACCCCCCCCGTTGGCCAGGGACCTCAGTGATGGCTCTTTGGCCAATGATGTTATGGCCTCTTTGCCTTCGTTTCTGCAGGTTGAAGCCAGCCTCATCCAGGAAGAGGTACTCATGAGGTCTGGCCATCGCATCCAACTGTAATATCCTCTGTGAAAATGTGAAAGTGCACAGGTGTTCAGAACAACAGTCAATCAGGTAGCACAGGATTGTCCAGAAGTAATGTAGGCCACTGAGCAACACAGTATGTCCACTAACTGTACTGTGAACATGGATGTATACTTACTTGCACATACTCATAACGTACGTCTTTGTTTCGCGCAGAGTTGTGCTCAAAGGGAACCCTATAGACCTGTTTCATCCGCGTGTTTTGGCACCGGAGAACTCGGTCTATTGTGGCCAAGCTGACATCGTCAATGCTCTCAAAGTTGACATTATCGGCAATGACTTTGTCTCTGATCTCCCGGAGTCTGATGAGTTTGTTCCCACGAACCATATCCACAATGAGGGTTTCTTGTGCCGCTGTAAATATGGCAACCCCCCCTTTGTGGCATTCTTTCAACTCTAAAGAAAGAAACATGTGTTGTCAATTGACATGTGTTACAATACAGTCACAACTGATTTGAAACTAATAGACTACTTTCACAGGTTTGTAAAACTGTATTGTGACAAAGAAAGCAATCGAGTACAATACCTGTTGTGTTGTCTGAATGCCCTGATAATGGTGGCCACGGTGAACCTACTCAGGTTTGGACGGACTCAGCCATTGTCATGCCATGGATAATGACACGGTCAATGACTGTTGCTTGCATGTCGTCCTTAATGACGGTGCGAGGTTGTCTTGCTCTCCTCTCCCATGTTGGCCTCTTCCTCCTCTCATTTGAACTCCTCTTCCTCGTTGGCCTGCTCCTCTTCTTCCAGGGCCAGCTCTTCTCGCTCCTCTGCATCGAATTCCTCTTCCCCTGACTCTGCCTTCATCCATTGTGTTTGTTTGGAATCTTCAGCATGCTGTGCACTCTGAACTTGCTTTTATACATGTGGTCACAGCATTAGCAACAGGTGTCTTCAATTTTGAGTCGTTGTGTGTAATGAATGACGCCAGGTGTGTTCATTGTGTTCAAATATTGCTGACTGTGGCAAGCATTTTGCATCAAATGATCTTTCATTTGAGAATATGAGCAGAGTTCTTTTGCAACTTGTGTTTTAGCAAGGAAAGCTGTGTTTAGATTTATGACAATGGAGGATTGTGTTCTGTGAATTGTGTCTTCATGTGACGTGTTTATGATATTGGTAAATGATGGCTAGATTTAGAAAATGTGTTTAGACAAATGGTCATTTGGTTTAGAGGATTGGCTTTTGTGTTTTAGCATTTGAGAAAAACTGTAATATGGGAATCTATGGGGACTGACTCACTGCTGGACATCAGAGGACCTGCAATTTTTCAAGTCAAGTCGAGTTTTACTATCAACCCAGCAATATACACTCAAGTATACAGTGGAAAGCATACAGTGGGAAATATCGTCCTCCTGGATCAAAAGTACAAACTGTAAAAATAAAATGAAAAAATCAGATACATGTATACAACTATACAGAAATAAGATAAACTAAGAATAAGTACAACAGTATTGTACTTGAATAGAAATAGAGAAAGAATAGAAAAGAATGAGAATGAGAATAAATAAATACAATAGTATACATTGGTACACTGCCTAATACAGAGTTGAACAGTGCAATACAGAATAGTGCAAGTATTGCAAGTGAGAGGAGAGTGTTATGTAGTTCAAGAAGTGTGTGGAGAAGAGACTCCAGTGTGGCGGAGGGCAGCGTGGTTTTCAGGAGCTGGATTGCTTGGGGGAAGAAGCTATTGGACAACCTTGCCGACCTGCTCCTGCAGAGTCGTCTTCTGGATGGAAGGGGAGTAAACAGTTGGTGGGAGGGGTGATATGGGTCAGCCACGATGCTAGTGGCTTTCTGAATACAGAGTATTCTGCCCTCCCTGTACGTTGATGCCCAGTTTGGCAGATAGATAAACAGTTCTTCAAAAGGAGAGGCAAAGGCTTCCAGTTCTCATTGCAGGGTTTATTTGTCTCCCTAATGAAAGCACTGTAAAACTACAAACATAAGAAAAGCATATTAAAACATACATTTGAAAAAAAATAAAAGGGTGATCCGAAGGGCCAGCTCTGTTCTAGGATGCCCTCTGGACCCAGTGGAGGTGGTGAGTGACAGGAGAACGGCGGCTAAGCTGTCATCCCTGATGGACAACATCTCCCACCCCATGCAGCAGACTGTGACAGCACTGAGCAGCTCCTTCAGTGGGAGACTGCGGCACCCACGGTGTGGGACGGAGAGATTTCGCAGGTCTTTCCTCCCCACTGCTGTCAGACTCCATAATAAAGACTTTAACTGATCAAGCACACACATCCATACATATGCAATAATACTAAGTGCAATAATCCTTTCTGTCATCGTTGTATTTTTACTCAGTTGTATATAGTATTTGTATTTGTATTCTATTTTTATCTTATTGTATATTTTATTTTATTCTACTGTATATAGTATTTTATTTTATTCTATTCTGTACAGTTGTGTACTGTATTTATTCTTATTGTATTCTAATTTTTGCCTCATAACTTTTGCACTGTCCACTTCCTGCTGTGACAAAACAAATTTCCCACGTGTGGGACTAATAAAGGTTATCTTATCTTATCTTATCTTAATATATTTCTCACATTACAAAGTACAGACTGAAGGCTTAGCAACTTGAATTATAGCTGGTATAACCAAGAAAAATAAATGAAAACATGTTAACTCCAAATCCCGCTAGCTTGATGCTAACACATAATGGAATTTCCTATTGACATGCTAACACAATTAGCATTGGCAGTGCAGCTAACATGCCGGCTTCAAATATGAGAGTCAACAACCCATGTTGTGCACTGTGGCACAACAGCTTGGCTCAGGGAGATCTTAAAGATGTTTCAGCAGCTTTGCGTAGGTTTCCTGTTCAAGAGATTCTCTGCGAATGTGGCTGGGAATCCAAACCAACATGGATTAGAAGGCCCCAAACAAGGAGCTAGCACGGAAAATCACCCCCTCGCCAGACAACCAAGTGCTGTCCATGACCATGGCCAGTGCCAGAAGGACTCTTGCTAAAGTCAAAGTGATCACTGATTTTCTTTGATGGTCAGTGGTCGCCACTTCTCTGAAGACGCTCCATTCTGTGTGCAGTCCTGCAGGGCTTCAATAGCTTCCCCTGGCCATGTTCTGACCTGCTTTGTCACAGGCTTCAGCAGTATATTTATATTGTAAGGTAGACCCTACAATAATACACACCGCTCATTATATCGCACTCTGCTGTGATATAATGAGCGGTCACGGTCACGTAGCTTTCCGTTGCCCTGGAGCTCCACCCATTTGTAGTAGTTGGGCAACAGAAGATGCCAGGGACAGTTCAGCCATAACTTTAAACTTTTCCTGCTCATACATGCTTGGAACGATCTTGCCACTAAAGTGGACGCGCAACGGGATATCATAGCGTGGCTCAAGCACGTTCATCATAGTTTAAGCCCCTTGTTTTGCACAACGGAATACGGCCTCCTGTCTGCAGCTAAACACCCCAAAAGCTTTTGTTATAGCTTTAGCCCGGTCGGACTGGGCAGCAAAGGGCTGCTTAAATACCGCAAACTCCTCTGCTCCACCACTTGGACCGCTAGCGCTGGCCATAACTATCGCTTGACTTCCATCAAATATGAATTCTGCAAACATTAATCTCCTGCTAAAACCAGGCAAAGACCCTGTATATCCCTCAAGCTATCGTCCAATATCCCTTATAAATGTAGACCTTAAAATAATCTGCAAAGCTCTCTCAAAGAGACTGGAGAAAATAACCCCCCTCTTAATTCATCCTGACCAAACTGGTTTCATAAAAGGTAGGCACTCATCAACAAATACACATAGATTACTTAATTTGATAGACTACTCATACAGTGAAAACCTAGAAACTACAATATTCTCTTTAGACGCAGGAAAAGCATTTGACAGAGTTAACTGGAAATTTCTATTTGCAACTTTACACAAATTTGGTTTTGGATCCTCTTTCATAAACTGGTTAAAAATATTATATAACTCCCCAACAGCTTGTGTCAGAACAAATGACCAGACATCCTCCAGCTTCTGTCTCTTGAGGGGCACCAGACAGGGATGCCCACTCTCCCCTTCACTGTTTGCAATTTTTATTGAACCACTAGCAGCAGCAATTAGACAGAATTCAGTAATTAAGGGCATAAAATGCAAGAACGTGGAACATAAAATCAGCCTTTATGCGGATGATGTGTTACTCTTTCTCCAAAATTCACAAACCAATATCTCTGGGGTGATTGAATTGATAAACTCTTTTGCAAGAATATCAGATTACTCAATTAACTGGTCAAAATCTACAGTCCTACCGATTAATTGCTCCCTACATAATTCCTCTTCTACACCACTGCAATCGGGAAATATAAAATATTTAGGTATTAATGTTTCTCCCAAGCTTGCAGATCTAACTAAATTAAACCATATCCCACTTTTAAAGAAGGTAGAAGATGATCTGGCTAGGTGGAAATGTCTACCCATATCACTCATGGGAAGGGTTGCCGCTATAAAAATGATGGTCTTACCAAAAATAAATTATTTATTCTCAATGATCCCAACTAAACTGCCACAAGATTGGTTCAGATCTCTAGATGCATGTATGTCCAAATACCTTTGGAAAAATAAACCCCCACGTATAAGCTTAAAAACACTACAAAAGACCAAGGATAGAGGAGGATTAGAACTACCTAACTTTCAGCACTACTTCTTAGCCAACAGGCTTCAGTTTATCTCAGGATGGGTAAAACATACCCTCTTAGATGAACCTTGGCTAGATGTAGAACAAGCACTTTGCAATAATCTAGAGATCTCAGACCTACCAAATTAATATACTTCTTTATTTGTCTGCATGCTCCTTCAAATGTGGCTCTTTGTGCCCATTAGATTTTCAGTCTCACTTTTGGAAAGCTTGTCTGTGCTGCTCTGCTGCAGGTTCAGGCTGATGAAGCTTTAAATGTCAGTTAAAATCTACACACACACTAATCGAGCCCATCCCACTGCTATGTGTGTGAAATCACATCTGTAAATGGCAGAGGAAACAAAGTTATTATGACCTTCTCTCTCTCTTTAATTCCTGTGTCCTCCAGTGTGATGGTAAAAAATGAGGCTCCTTACGCTGCAAGCTGCAGCTTTTTTGATTGAAGTGAGTGATTTTCCTCAGCCGCACACCTGCGTAAAACAGATGATAATGCTGTTGGAGTCATTTACTGTGACTTTACTAAGATGAATTTGAGCAGTGCTTTCTCATCATGCAAATGTGGCTGCACTGGAAAACCTCTTCTCTCTCTGGGGAGAACTATTTTTACAGTATTACAAAGAAAGATCATCCATAACCGAGTGATACGAGTCTTTATCGCTAAATGTAAACTCGCCCTTTACTACCAACATGACTGTAAGAATTATTTGCTCTGGGTGTGACACTATAGTTAATATCATACTGAGCTTTGCAGGGCAGAGAGCTGCAGTGCTGCCATGGAGCCATGGCTAGATTGATAGGAACACATCATGGTTATTGGACAGTCTCCACTGTCACATTGCCTCTAGCTTAAATGTCGCCGTCTCTTTCTCTGTCGATCTGTTCTTCCAGTATTTTCTTTCTATCCTTCTCCCCCTCTAATAGCCCTTTATTTCCTCTGCCCATTGCCCCTGCAGGCCACATGTAATACTCTGAGTGACCCGACTGGCTGGGAATACACCACATTTTTTATTTCACACACTCACACACATACACACACACACGAGAGAAAATACTGGTCAGCCACATAGGTCTTCTACTGCCACTAAATGTCACCTGACTCAGGTGGAGACAGGTTCAGTGAAAGGGCTACAAACTCTGCCTCAGATGCGCAAAATAAATGCACAGCCTGCACTGAGCATTGAAGGATTCGAACGAGACCGTTTAACTCGTGCCGTGAACCCTAAACGTCTGGCTGGTGTGTCACTTTTCAGGGTCTTCTTATCTATCATTAAATGGTAAACCATATCAATTAACTTCCAACAATTCTTATTTAAACAGGAGTTACAGCCCAAGTTAAAACGTGGATTTATAAAAGCATGAAAACAGTCCAGTTAAAGGTTTTGATTGTGAGAGAATACACATACCTGGCAAGTACGTAAAATAAATAAATAAATAAATGAAATTTTTTTGTAGAGAATCTTGTGAAAAAAATCTAAATTAAATCTCAGATTTTATTTTCAAAATAAGTTGTGTTTCTCTTTTAATACAAAGAAGTGGCTTGTTGCTGCAACATTTTTGCCTATGCTGGATTATAGAGATATTCTATATATGAGTGCTTCTGCTCAATGTCTTTGAATGGTTGATACTGTGTATCATGCTTCTCTGAGGTTTATTACTAACTGTAAATCTCAGACTCGCCACTGTGCGTTATACTCTCAGGTAGGACGGCCTGCTTTGGAAAGTCGGAGGAACTCTCATCTATACAGTTTTATATATAAGGCAATACTTGGGTTGCTACCTTCTTATATATGTTCCCTGCTTGCAATGAAACATGCTAGTCGGTATACTCTTTGTCTGCATGGTTACTTGTTGCTTCTGTTTCATTTGCCCGAACTGAATTTGGTAAAAGAGCTTTTTTCCATTTAACACCCTCGGCTTGGAACAAACTGCAGAACGACTGGAAAATGACTGAATTCATTTCATTAAGTGCTTTTAAATCTAAATTAAGAATCCTTGAGGCCAAGCCCACAACATGCAACTGTTTCAATTAGATTGATTGTCATTTTAACTGATTTTTAATTTTTCTTGGAATTTTATTGAATGTTGTTGAACTTTATTGAATTTTATTGAATTTTACTTACTTTTTTTTTTTATTTCTCAATTGTGCTAATATAGTTTTCCAAAATGAAAAAATAACTCAAATTTCAGATATTTGAGGTTGGGCTGAAAAAAATGATACCAACCAAGGCAAGAAAAACAGTTTATAAAGGTGAAATATAGAGGTAAAATCAAAAGTACTCAAAAATGGCCAGTTATACCCTGGACCCCAGATGGTTAAATAGTTAAAAGTTGACATGTAAATAGTAGGGGTGGGTTTTAATAATCGATTCATCGATTAAAATCGATTCTGGCAAGGCTGGGATGGTCAATTTGGTAAAGTAAATCCGTTGGGCATCTTTCTTTGCCTTTAGACAACAATTCTGATGGCAAAAGAGCCAAACGGGACAGGCGCAAATAAATAAATAAATAAATAAATAAAATAAAATCGATTCTGGCTTGGATGATATTGATTGATATTGATTCATTAAAATCCTGAATCGATTTTTTTTTATATAAATGTATTTTGCCCAAAATTCCAGAATCTCAGGTGAAACTTCACAAAATTTCAACAACCACCAAACAGCTAAAACAGTAAATGAGAGCAGGTACACGGCTTCTGCACAAAGACGTAAACACAAAGCGCGGAGCCGCGGATCAGAATCAGTGAGATGTCGCCTTTGTCACCCGACGGCACGGACACGGTTGGGGCTGAAAGCCGACAGCTCGCCGATTCTGATGTTTCGGCGGGTCCGCGCTTTGTATTTACGCCCTTTTTGCGCTGATTCTAAAGCTGTTAGTTTTATCTCTCTCCAAACAATATTGACTGAACCAGCAGAATAAGATCCAAACTACGCTTCTCATAAACATGAATTCACTCTGACTTTTGCTGTTTTGCTTCCACCACAATAATATCACACTTCATGCACAGCTCTCTCTCTCTCTCTCTCTCTGTCTCTGTACTTCAAGAACAGTTTCTAAACAGTCTAAAAATCTGTTTTCTGCATTATTCGCTTGCTTGTTATGCACAAGTCTACCGTTGTTTAGAGCGCTGTCGGCAGTTGTTTTTTTTCCCCTTTTACTTACTTCTGAAAAGAAAGCCTCATTTCTGCTGTTCAACAGGCTTCTGAACAAATGTAAACTTTTTAAAACTATGCAAAATGCAAAATGCTGTGTCTGTAATAAAACCGCTGTAACTTCAGAGGTAACGTTCATATGTTGATTAATGGTTTTCTTTCGTTTTTGATGTACTGCAGAATATTTTTATAAAATCCAGGCCAGGAAAATCACCTTCATGTTTTTCTGTGTTTTATCTTCAGCTACTTTGACACAAAGGCATCTGCTGTGATGCTCACACCTTTGATAAAGTCTGGAAAGTGTCAGCTCCCTTTTTATAGATACGAAAATATGTAAATGTACTGATCTGAATTATAATATTGCTGACTGTCTGAGGCAAAATTTCCCAGATTCAAATCAAATTGAATTGAATCGAATTGAATCGAATCGTGGATCGAATCGATTCAGGACCTTGTGAATCGGAATCGAATCAATTCTAGAAATCAGTAATGATACCCAGCCCTAGTAAATAGTTGGTTTTTGTATTATATTATTTACTATTCTATGTGGAGTGAATAAAAAAAAGTATATTTACGGTGGCTGCTAGAGACAAAGCACATACAAACTCCGAAGCGTCTACAAACCCCGAAGCACATACAAACCCCGAAGCGTTTACAAACTCCAAAGCACGTACAAACTCCGAAGCACGTACAAACTCCGAAGCACGTACAAACTCCGAAGCATGTCCAAACTCCAAAACATGTGCAAAACACAACAGAAGTGCTCCAGGATGCTAAGCGCAGTGTTGAGCTTTTGTTACCTAGTGGCTACACAAGCCAGGAAGTACCAATGACCGGATTTGGTGTGTGGTAGTAAAAGGTAAATGAAAGTTTTTTTGAATTATTTGAATATATATGAGTGCTTGTGTATAAATACACAAACAATACACATAAGCTTTCAATTGTGTAATTTAAGTGATCTAGGTAGACTCTCTCTGAGTCTGAGTCTGCAGAGGGTACCAGTGCTGTGGAAGACATTATGCCTCGTCCCTGTACCAAAGACGCCACGTCCCAGTGGCCCCCAGGATTACAGGCCCGTGGCACTGACCTCCCACATCATGAAGACCCTGGAAAGGCTTATCCTGGACCAGCTGCGACCCATAGTAAGACCACATCTTGATCCCCTTCAATTCGCTTATCAGCCTCGTCTCGGAACTGAGGACGCCATCATCTACCTGCTCAATCGTGTCTACACCCATCTGGACCAGCCGGCGAGCACTGTGAGGGTCATGTTTTTTGACTTTTCTAGTGCTTTCAATACCATCAGGCCAACCCTCCTGGGTGACAAGTTAGCAGCGATACAGGTGGATGCTTCTCTGGTGTCCTGGATTGGTGATTACCTGACAGGAAGACCACAATATGTACGTCTCCCAAAGTGTGTGTCTGACAAGGTAATCAGCAACACAGGGGCACCACAGGGGACTGTCCTCTCCCCCTTCCTCTTCACCCTCTACACCACAGACTTCAGCCACTGCACAGAGACCTGCCATCTTCAGAAGTTTTCTGATGACTCTGCGGTGGTTGGATGCATCAGCAGGGATGATGAGACAGAGTACCAGGCTGTGGTCGACTCCTTTGTCACGTGGTGTGAGCAGAATCATTTGCAGCTCAACGTGGCAAAGACCAAGGAACTGATCGTGGACTTCAGGAAGACCAGGAAACACTTGACCCCTGATATAGAGAGATATAGATATATCTATAACTCTCTATATATCTATATCAATCGATCGGTCGGTCGGTCGGTCGGTCGGTCGGTCGATCGAGAGATATATACACACATACACAGCTGGATAGCGTAGTGGTTAAACTACACGCCTTTGGAACAGAGGATCGCAAGTTCGATTCCTGCCTGGGGCGTCTGTATCCAGTAAGGGTCCTAAGGCTAGACCCCCTATGCTAAGCAAGCCTACCGCAGACATGAGCGAGACAGATAAATATGAAGGCATGCCGGCTCGGACGTCGCCCGGATCAACAAGGTCCGCGTCAGGTGTTGAGGAACCAGGGCACCCTGACGAAAAGTGGGCTACTGGAACAAGAAGGCATCGGTGGGCAAGGGACGAAAACAGGGCGTTGTTGGAATGCTACTACGCAAGTAACCCCGGCGGAAGGGGCTACATGAATAGGATGAGGGACCTATGGATTCTTCGATACCCAACATCCACAATGACGGCGAAACAACTAGTAGCTCAGTGTTCCAACATTCGAAAGAAGGGACTGCTCTCACAGCTAGAGATTGACGAGGTACAACACAAATGCTACGGCAAGGAGGAGTCAGGACGCCAGGTCAGGGGGGAGATATCATCACCCCCACCCGAGATTGGGTACATAGCCCCAAGTGCGATAGGAGAAGGATCGTTGAGTGCGAGAGGAACTGACCTGAAAAATAGGATCATGGCCAAGCTTGAAACCTGGATCCCCCGTAGCCGGTTACCAAGATTACGTGAAGTACCCTCAGAAGGTCTGCTAGATGATGTTAATGCAGCACTACGGACAATACCTACAACCATGGTTACCGACACTAACAAGCTGATCTACAATACGGCAGCAGTGATCAGTGAGATGCTTGGCTACAAGTTGAACAGCCACAAGGGGCAGTACCCTCCATGGAGAAGGAGGCTAGAGGGCAAGATCAAAGTAGCACGGAGGGAGGTTAGCCAACTAACGGAGTTGCAGAAAGGTGCGACAAATAAGGTGCCTAAGAAATACAGCAAGCTGTCCATACCTGAGGCCTTGGAAACTGCCAAGCAAAGACTCACAGCCTTGGCCAGCCGCTTGAGGAGGTACACCAGAGAGATAGAAGGCAGGAGAATAAACCAGCTGTTCTCCACAGAACCAGCAAAGGTGTACTCTCAGTGGCAAGGGAACAATAAGAGAACAGCACCACCAAGGCTGGAGACGGAGCAATACTGGAAGAGCATATGGGAGAAGGATGCAACCCATAACGGCAATGCTCAGTGGCTAGAGGATCTGAGGGCTGACCACAGCGACCTCCCTGAACAGGGTCCAGTAACCATCACAGTGGCAGATATCCAAGAAAGGGTCTCCAGTATGAAGAGTTGGACAGCACCAGGGCCCGACATGGTTCACACCTACTGGCTGAAGAAGCTGACTGCACTCCACGAGCGTCTGGCAGCACAAATGAACCAGCTGCTAGTTAACGAAAGACACCCGGAATGGCTAACTGAAGGCCGGACGGTCCTGATCCCCAAGGACCCCAAGAAGGGACCGGTCCCCTCCAACTACCGACCAATAACCTGCCTCAGTACTACATGGAAGCTCCTGTCAGGTATCATATCGGCTAAGATGAACAGGCACATGGGTCAATACATGAGCGGGACACAGAAAGGAATTGGCAAGAATACCAGAGGTGCAAAACACCAGCTACTGGTAGACAGAACAATCAGCCGAGACTGCAAGACCAGACTGACCAACCTGTGCACTGCCTGGATTGATTACAAGAAGGCCTATGACTCAATGCCCCACAGCTGGATACTGGAATGCCTAGAATTGTACAAGATCAATGGGACCCTAAGAGCCTTCATCAGGAACTCAATGGGGATGTGGCGTACAACACTAGAGGCCAACTCCAAGCCCATAGCACAAGTTACCATCAAGTGCGGGATCTACCAAGGAGATGCTCTGTCCCCACTGCTGTTCTGCATAGGCCTGAACCCCCTCAGTGAGATCATTAACAAGACTGGCTACGGATACCGACTACGGAACGGAGCAGTTGTCAGCCACCTCCTGTACATGGATGACATCAAGCTGTATGCCAAGAGTGAACGAGACATCGATTCACTGATCCACACTACCAGGCTATACAGCAATGACATTGGAATGTCGTTCGGACTGGAGAAGTGTAGTCGGATGGTAACAAAGAGAGGGAAGGTAGTCAGAACTGAGGGGATTGAACTACCAGAAGGCAACATTGCAGACATAGAGGACAGTTACAAGTACCTGGGGATCCCGCAGGCAAATGGGAACCATGAAGAGGCCGCTAGAAAGGCTGCAACCACCAAGTACCTGCAGAGGGTCAGGCAAGTCCTGAGGAGTCAGCTGAATGGTAAGAACAAGATCCGGGCAATCAACACATACGCCCTGCCCGTGATCAGGTACCCTGCTGGGGTAATAGGCTGGCCAAAGGAGGAGATAGAAGCCACTGACATAAAAACAAGAAAGCTCCTGACCATGCATGGAGGGTTTCACCCCAAGTCCAGCACCCTGAGGCTGTACGCTAAGCGGAAGGAAGGGGGCCGGGGACTGGTGAGTGTCAGCACCACAGTCCAGGATGAGACAAGGAACATCCAAGAATACATTGGGAAGATGGCCCCAACTGACCGAGTGCTCAGTGAATACCTCAGGCAGCAGAAACCCAAGAAAGAGGAGGGAGACGAGGAACCATCATGGAAGGACAGGGCCCTGCACGGTATGTACCACCGGCAGATAGAGGAGGTGGCTGATATCCAGAAATCCTACCAGTGGCTGGACAAAGCTGGACTGAAAGACAGCACAGAGGCACTAATCATGGCAGCACAAGAACAAGCTCTGAGTACAAGATCCATAGAGGCTGGGGTCTATCACACCAGGCAAGACCCCAGGTGCAGGCTGTGTAAAGATGCCCCAGAGACAATCCAGCACATAACAGCAGGGTGCAAGATGCTAGCAGGCAAGGCATACATGGAACGCCATAACCAAGTGGCCGGCATAGTGTACAGGAACATCTGTGCCGAGTACAACCTGGAAGTCCCGAGGTCAAAATGGGAGATGCCCCCAAGGGTGGTGGAGAATGACCGAGCTAAGATCCTGTGGGACTTCCAGATACAGACGGACAAAATGGTGGTGGCTAACCAACCGGACATAGTGGTGGTAGACAAACAGAAGAAGGCGGCCGTAGTGATCGATGTAGCAGTTCCAAATGACAGCAATATCAGGAAGAAGGAACACGAGAAGCTGGAGAAATACCAAGGGCTCAGAGAAGAGCTCGAGAGGATAGAAGGTAACGGTGGTCCCCGTGGTAATCGGAGCACTAGGTGCGGTGACTCCCAAGCTAGGCGAGTGGCTCCAGCAGATCCCGGGAACAACATCGGAAATCTCTGTCCAGAAGAGCGCAGTCCTGGGAACAGCTAAGATACTGCGCAGGACCCTCAAGCTCCCAGGCCTCTGGTAGAGGACCCGAGCTTGAAGGATAAACCGCCCGCAGGGGCGTGCTGGGTGTTTTTTTTTTTGTTGTATGTATGTATGTATATATATATATATATATATATATATATATATATATATATATATATATGTGTATATATATATATATATATGTGTATATATATATCCTTGCAACATGGACCTCCCCCACCCTCATTCAGATCTGGCGTTTGGAATTATTTTGGTTTTCATGTGACGTATGATCCTGAAGGTAAGCGAGTCATGGACTAAAGTAAAACAGTATGTTGGATGTGCCATGCAATGCTCAATTACATGGGTGGGAACTAGTGTGTTAGCGCAGTTAGCTCGTTAACGTGTTGGCCGTCTAGCCCCATGCACGGGGCGATCGGCGGTAGCTCGTTAACGGAGATTTGCCGTGTTGAGGCGTTAAGGTCATTTCAACGAGATTAACCTGAAAGCACTAGTGGGAACACAACGAATATGACTGCACATTTACGCCGACATCATCCTAGTGCAAAGACAAAAACAACAAGCATGCTACTAACTTTAGCCGAGTCATTTAGACAGCTGTTAGCACAGGATTCTCCTTATGCTGCTGAGAATATAGCCCAGAAGAAGCGGATAGTATAGCTTTTATTTTGGAAAGAGACATTTCTCTGTAATAAACTCTCTTTTCCAAAGATGAGTGATTCCTCAATCAGATACAGGGCTTGCAATATCGCTAGCCCGACGTCCTGGGGCTAGCGATTTTTTCAGTCGGGCTACCAAAATCTATCTCTTCCCTGCCCGTCGGGCTATTGTAGGAAGGAAAAATATATGTCAATGCTGTTGCATTCTTTCAGAAATGTAGCTGGGTAATTATGTCATTGGCATCGGTGAGCCACTGTCAATATGTGACATATTGAAATCGCGTTTGAATTTGCGCTTGTTTTTTTTTGCTTTCACTTTGCAATCGTGCGAACTGTGTATAAAGAGCGACAGCACTGATCTGTGAGTGATGATAATTTGTGCACCAATTCCTCTGACATCGTCTTATTAATCGTTAGCTTACTATGCAAACATGACAAGTGAAATCTCCCGCAGCAAGCTTAAACATGTGAGAGGTTGATCGCGCAGAGAATCGCTGAGCTTATGTGAGTGCGTGTGTAAAAGCATTTCAGTTCTGCTGAGCCAAATAAGACAGGTCAGGGTGAAGAAGAGACACGGGTTGTACTTTGACGTTGATTACAGGGGGTTTATGCTAGGAGATATATCGAGATTGGTAGAGGCATGTGACTTACCACCGTAGCATTTGTTGCGGGTTGGATCTGTGTACCACGGTTGTGTTATTTAGCCACTAGAGGGCACTGAAGACCATGTAATTGCTGACCTTTCCTAATTTGGGGGCATTAGGTCTTTTCTGTTGTCTGAGATATGTAGATATTCTTGTTTCCTGCCTGTTCAAATGGGATTGTGGGACTTTCTTATGTCAGAGCATTCAGCTGATTATTTGTGTTACAGTTCATTATATTGGCATGATGTTGGGAAGTGACGATTGTTATATTTACATGCGAAAATTGTTTCTCCTTGTTTCTTGTTATTCAGAACCACACGTCTGTCCACCCCTCCCACATTCGTTAAGTATGCCTACTGCTGTACTGTTGAGCTGCTGTTAACTTCCATTAAAGTATATATCTGGACATCACTCTCTGTGCCCCACTCTCTGACCGGAGTTTAAGTCCTGAGGGAGCTATCATCCCAGCATCCCAGAGATAACTCTCTAACACTCCCACCACCTGCACTGGGTCCAGGGTGGATCCCAGAACAGAGCTGGCCTTCCTGATGAGTTTATCCAACCTCTTCCTCTCAACAGCCGATAAACTGCTGCCTCAACATACAACGCTAAAAAATGACAGATGCCACCACAGAGTCATAGAAGGTCTTTAAAAGCGCTCCCTGTACTCCAAATGACCTCAGCCACCTCAGCAGGTAGAGTTCCGCTAGCAAACACTCTCCACTTGCCAATGAAATAAAGAAAAAGAAAAAACACCCCATCCCTATTAGTGGCAAAAGTGTACCATGTCGACCAATCAAAAAATGATATGGTAGTATATGGCATTTGGCCTCTGGTAGAGGACCCGAGCTTGAAGGATAAACGTGCTGGGTGTTTTATATATATATATATATATATATATATATATATATATATATATAGATAGATAGATAGATAGATAGATAGATAGATAGATATATATAGATATATATAGATATATATATATATATATATATATATATATATATATATATATATATATAGATATATATATATAGATATATATATATAGATATATATATATAGATATAGATATAGATAGATATAGATATATAGATATAGATAGATATCGATATATATCTATATAGATATATATCTATATCTATATAGATATATATATAACACCCAGCACGCCCCTGCGAGCGGTTTATCCTTCAAGCTCGGGTCCTCTACCAGAGGCCTGGGAGCTTGAGGGTCCTGCACAGTATCTTCGCTGTTCCCAGGACTGCGCTCTTCTGGACAGAGATCTCCGATGTTGTTCCCGGGATCTGCTGGAGCCACTCGCCTAGCTTGGGAGTCACCGCACCGAGTGCTCCGATTACCACGGGGACCACCGTTACCTTCACCCTCCACATCCTCTCGAGCTCTTCTCTGAGCCCTTGGTATTTCTCCAGCTTCTCGTGTTCCTTCTTCCTGATATTGCTGTCATTCGGAACCGCTACATCGATCACTACGGCCGTCTTCTTCTGTTTGTCTACCACCACTATGTCCGGTTGGTTAGCCACCACCATTTTGTCCGTCTGTATCTGGAAGTCCCACAGGATCTTAGCTCGGTCATTCTCCACCACCCTTGGGGGCATCTCCCATTTTGACCTCGGGACTTCCAGGTTATACTCGGCACAGATGTTCCTGTACACTATGCCGGCCACTTGGTTATGGCGTTCCATGTATGCCTTGCCTGCTAGCATCTTGCACCCTGCTGTTATGTGCTGGATTGTCTCTGGGGCATCTTTACACAGCCTGCACCTGGGGTCTTGCCTGGTGTGATAGACCCCAGCCTCTATGGATCTTGTGCTCAGAGCTTGTTCTTGTGCTGCCATGATTAGTGCCTCTGTGCTGTCTTTCAGTCCAGCTTTGTCCAGCCACTGGTAGGATTTCTGGATATCAGCCACCTCCTCTATCTGCCGGTGGTACATACCGTGCAGGGGCCTGTCCTTCCATGATAGATATATATATATATATATATATATATATATATATATATATATATAAAAACACCCAGCACGCCCCTGCGGGCGGTTTATCCTTCAAGCTCGGGTCCTCTACCAGAGGCCTGGGAGCTTGAGGGTCCTGCGCAGTATCTTAGCTGTTCCCAGGACTGCGCTCTTCTGGACAGAGATCTCCGATGTTATTCCCGGGATCTGCTGGAGCCACTCGCCTAGCTTGGGAGTCACCGCACCTAGTGCTCCGATTACCACGGGGACCACCGTTACCTTCACCCTCCACATCCTCTCGAGCTCTTCTCTGAGCCCTTGGTATTTCTCCAGCTTCTCGTGTTCCTTCTTCCTGATATTGCTGTCATTCGGAACCGCTACATCGATCACTACGGCCGTCTTCTTCTGTTTGTCTACCACCACTATGTCCGGTTGGTTAGCCACCACCATTTTGTCCGTCTGTATCTGGAAGTCCCACAGGATCTTAGCTCGGTCATTCTCCACCACCCTTGGGGGCATCTCCCATTTTGACCTCGGGACTTCTAGGTTATACTCGGCACAGATGTTCCTGTACACTATGCCGGCCACTTGGTTATGGCGTTCCATGTATGCCTTGCCTGCTAGCATCTTGCACCCTGCTGTTATGTGCTGGATTGTCTCTGGGGCATCTTTACACAGCCTGCACCTGGGGTCTTGCCTGGTGTGATAGACCCCAGCCTCTATGGATCTTGTACTCAGAGCTTGTTCTTGTGCTGCCATGATTAGTGCCTCTGTGCTGTCTTTCAGTCCAGCTTTGTCCAGCCACTGGTAGGATTTCTGGATATCAGCCACCTCCTCTATCTGCCGGTGGTACATACCGTGCAGGGCCCTGTCCTTCCATGATGGTTCCTCGTCTCCCTCCTCTTTCTTGGGTTTCTGCTGCCTGAGGTATTCACTGAGCACTCGGTCAGTTGGGGCCATCTTCCCAATGTATTCTTGGATGTTCCTTGTCTCATCCTGGACTGTGGTGCTGACACTCACCAGTCCCCGGCCCCCTTCCTTCCGCTTAGCGTACAGCCTCAGGGTGCTGGACTTGGGGTGAAACCCTCCATGCATGGTCAGGAGCTTTCTTGTTTTTATGTCAGTGGCTTCTATCTCCTCCTTTGGCCAGCCTATTACCCCAGCAGGGTACCTGATCACGGGCAGGGCGTATGTGTTGATTGCCCGGATCTTGTTCTTACCATTCAGCTGACTCCTCAGGACTTGCCTGACCCTCTGCAGGTACTTGGTGGTTGCAGCCTTTCTAGCGGCCTCTTCATGGTTCCCATTTGCCTGCGGGATCCCCAGGTACTTGTAACTGTCCTCTATGTCTGCAATGTTGCCTTCTGGTAGTTCAATCCCCTCAGTTCTGACTACCTTCCCTCTCTTTGTTACCATCCGACTACACTTCTCCAGTCCGAACGACATTCCAATGTCATTGCTGTATAGCCTGGTAGTGTGGATCAGTGAATCGATGTCTCGTTCACTCTTGGCATACAGCTTGATGTCATCCATGTACAGGAGGTGGCTGACAACTGCTCCGTTCCGTAGTCGGTATCCGTAGCCAGTCTTGTTAATGATCTCACTGAGGGGGTTCAGGCCTATGCAGAACAGCAGTGGGGACAGAGCATCTCCTTGGTAGATCCCGCACTTGATGGTAACTTGTGCTATGGGCTTGGAGTTGGCCTCTAGTGTTGTACGCCACATCCCCATTGAGTTCCTGATGAAGGCTCTTAGGGTCCCATTGATCTTGTACAATTCTAGGCATTCCAGTATCCAGCTGTGGGGCATTGAGTCATAGGCCTTCTTGTAATCAATCCAGGCAGTGCACAGGTTGGTCAGTCTGGTCTTGCAGTCTCGGCTGATTGTTCTGTCTACCAGTAGCTGGTGTTTTGCACCTCTGGTATTCTTGCCAATTCCTTTCTGTGTCCCGCTCATGTATTGACCCATGTGCCTGTTCATCTTAGCCGATATGATACCTGACAGGAGCTTCCATGTAGTACTGAGGCAGGTTATTGGTCGGTAGTTGGAGGGGACCGGTCCCTTCTTGGGGTCCTTGGGGATCAGGACCGTCCGGCCTTCAGTTAGCCATTCCGGGTGTCTTTCGTTAACTAGCAGCTGGTTCATTTGTGCTGCCAGACGCTCGTGGAGTGCAGTCAGCTTCTTCAGCCAGTAGGTGTGAACCATGTCGGGCCCTGGTGCTGTCCAACTCTTCATACTGGAGACCCTTTCTTGGATATCTGCCACTGTGATGGTTACTGGACCCTGTTCAGGGAGGTCGCTGTGGTCAGCCCTCAGATCCTCTAGCCACTGAGCATTGCCGTTATGGGTTGCATCCTTCTCCCATATGCTCTTCCAGTATTGCTCCGTCTCCAGCCTTGGTGGTGCTGTTCTCTTATTGTTCCCTTGCCACTGAGAGTACACCTTTGCTGGTTCTGTGGAGAACAGCTGGTTTATTCTCCTGCCTTCTATCTCTCTGGTGTACCTCCTCAAGCGGCTGGCCAAGGCTGTGAGTCTTTGCTTGGCAGTTTCCAAGGCCTCAGGTATGGACAGCTTGCTGTATTTCTTAGGCACCTTATTTGTCGCACCTTTCTGCAACTCCGTTAGTTGGCTAACCTCCCTCCGTGCTACTTTGATCTTGCCCTCTAGCCTCCTTCTCCATGGAGGGTACTGCCCCTTGTGGCTGTTCAACTTGTAGCCAAGCATCTCACTGATCACTGCTGCCGTATTGTAGATCAGCTTGTTAGTGTCGGTAACCATGGTTGTAGGTATTGTCCGTAGTGCTGCATTAACATCATCTAGCAGACCTTCTGAGGGTACTTCACGTAATCTTGGTAACCGGCTACGGGGGATCCAGGTTTCAAGCTTGGCCATGATCCTATTTTTCAGGTCAGTTCCTCTCGCACTCAACGATCCTTCTCCTATCGCACTTGGGGCTATGTACCCAATCTCGGGTGGGGGTGATGATATCTCCCCCCTGACCTGGCGTCCTGACTCCTCCTTGCCGTAGCATTTGTGTTGTACCTCGTCAATCTCTAGCTGTGAGAGCAGTCCCTTCTTTCGAATGTTGGAACACTGAGCTACTAGTTGTTTCGCCGTCATTGTGGATGTTGGGTATCGAAGAATCCATAGGTCCCTCATCCTATTCATGTAGCCCCTTCCGCCGGGGTTACTTGCGTAGTAGCATTCCAACAACGCCCTGTTTTCGTCCCTTGCCCACCGATGCCTTCTTGTTCCAGTAGCCCACTTTTCGTCAGGGTGCCCTGGTTCCTCAACACCTGACGCGGACCTTGTTGATCCGGGCGACGTCCGAGCCGGCATGCCTTCATATTTATCTGTCTCGCTCATGTCTGCGGTAGGCTTGCTTAGCATAGGGGGTCTAGCCTTAGGACCCTTACTGGATACAGACGCCCCAGGCAGGAATCGAACTTGCGATCCTCTGTTCCAAAGGCGTGTAGTTTAACCACTACGCTATCCAGCTGCTTATATATATATATATATATATATATATATATATATATATATATATATATATATATATATATATATATATATATATATATATATATATATATATATCCATCCATCCATCCATCCATCCATCTTCATCCGCTTTGTCCGGGGCCGGGTCGCGGGGGCAGCAGCCTAAGCAAAGAGGCCCAGACCTCCCTCTCCCCAGCCACCTCCTCCAGCTTATCCGGGGGAATACCAAGGCGTTCCCAGGCCAGCCGAGAGATATAATCTCTCCAGCGTGTCCTGGGTCTGCCCCGGGGCCTCCTCCCGGTGGAACACCTCACCCAGGAGGCGCCCAGGGGGCATCCTTATCAGATGCCCGAACCACCTCAGCTGGCTCCTTTCGATGTGGAGCAGCAGCTGCTCTACTCTGAGCCCCTCCCGGATGGCCGAACTTCTCACCCTATCTCTAAGGGAGAGGCCAGCCACCCTTCGGAGGAAGCTCATTTCTGCCGCTTGTATCCGCGATCTCGTTCTTTCGGTCACTACCCACAGCTCGTGGCCATAGGTGAGGGTAGGGACGTAGATCGACCGGTAAATTGAGAGCTTCGCTTTTACACTCAGCTCCCTCTTCACCAAGATGGACCGGTGCAGCGTCCGCATTACTGCAGCTGCAGCCCCAATCCGTCTGTCGATCTCCGGCTCCCTTCTCCCATCACTCGCAAACAAGACCCCGAGATACAGTGGGGCAAAAAAGTATTTAGTCAGCCACCGATTGTGCAAGTTCCCCCACCTAAAATGATGACAGAGGTCAGTAATTTGCACCAGAGGTACACTTCAACTGTGAGAGACAGAATGTGAAAAAAAAAGCCATGAATCCACAGGATTTGTAAAGAATTTATTCGTAAATCAGGGTGGAAAATAAGTATTCGGTCAATAACAAAAATACAACTCAATACTTTGTAACATAACCTTTGTTGGCAATAACAGAGGTCAAACGTTTACTATAGGTCTTTACCAGGTTTGCACACACAGTAGCTGGTATTTTGGCCCATTCCTCCATGCAGATCTTCTCGAGAGCAGTGATGTTTTGGGGCTGTCGCTGAGCAACACGGACTTTCAACTCCCGCCACAGATTTTCTATGGGGTTGAGGTCTGGAGACTGGCTAGGCCACTCCAGGACTTTCAAATGCTTCTTACGGAGCCACTCCTTTGTTGCCCGGGCGGTGTGTTTTGGATCATTGTCATGTTGGAAGACCCAGCCTCGTTTCATCTTCAAAGTTCTCACTGATGGAAGGAGGTTTTGGCTCAAAATCTCACGATACATGGCCCCATTCATTCTGTCCTTAACACGGATCAGTCGTCCTGTCCCCTTGGCAGAAAAACAGCCCCATAGCATGATGTTTCCACCCCCATGCTTCACAGTAGGTATGGTGTTCTTGGGATGCAACTCAGTATTCTTCTTCCTCCAAACACGGTGAGTTGAGTTTATACCAAAAAGTTCTACTTTGGTGTCATCTGACCACATGACATTCTCCCAATCCTCTGCTGTATCATCCATGTGCTCTCTGGCAAACTTCAGACGGGCCTGGACATGCACTGGCTTCAGCAGCGGAACACGTCTGGCACTGCGGGATTTGATTCCCTGCCGTTGTAGTGTGTTACTGATGGTGACCTTTGTTACTTTGGTCCCAGCTCTCTGCAGGTCATTCACCAGGTCCCCCCGTGTGGTTCTGGGATCTTTGCTCACCGTTCTCATGATCATTTTGACCCCACGGGATGAGATCTTGCGTGGAGCCCCAGATCGAGGGAGATTATCAGTGGTCTTGTATGTCTTCCATTTTCTGATGATTGCTCCCACAGTTGATTTTTTTCACACCAAGCTGCTTGCCTATTGTAGATTCACTCTTCCCAGTCTGGTGCAGGTCTACAATACTTTTCCTGGTGTCCTTCGAAAGCTCTTTGGTCTTGGCCATGGCGGAGTTTGGAGTCTGACTGTTTGAGGCTGTGGACAGGTTTCTTTTATACAGATGATGAGTTCAAACAGGTGCCATTCATACAGGTAACGAGTAGGGGACAGAAAAGCTTCTTACAGAAGACGTTACAGGTCTGTGAGAGCCAGAGATTTTCCTTGTTTGAGGTGACCAAATACTTATTTTCCACCCTAATTTACGAATAAATTCTTTACAAATCCTACCATGTGGATTCATGGCTTTTTTTTTTCACATTCTGTCTCTCACAGTTGAAGTGTACCTCTGGTGCAAATTACTGACCTCTGTCATCATTTTAAGTGGGGGAACTTGCACAATCGGTGGCTGACTAAATACTTTTTTGCCCCACTGTACTTGAACTCCTCCACTTGGGGCAGGAACTCATCCCCGACCCAGAGTGGGCACTCCACCCTTTTCCGGCTGAGAACCATGGCCTCAGATTTGGAGGTGCTGATCCTCATTCCCGCTGCTTCACACTCGGCTGCGAACCGTTCCAGTGCGAGCTGGAGGCCCTCACCCGATGAAGCCAACAGAACCACATCATCTGCAAAAATCAGAGATGAGATTCTGAGGCCACCAAAGCGAAAGCCCTCCGCCACTTGGCTGCGCCTAGAAATCCTGTCCATAAAAATTATGAACAGAACCGGAGACAAAGGGCAGCCCTGGCGGAGCCCATCACCCACCAGGAACGAGTCCGACTTATTGCCGGCAATGCGAACCAAGCTCTTGCAACGGTTGTATAGGGATCGAATGGCCCGTAGCAATGGGCCAGACACCCCATATTCCCGCAACACCTCCCACAGGACACCTCGAGGGACACGGTCGAATGCCTTCTCCAAGTCCACAAAACACATGTAGACTGGTTGGGCAAACTCCCATGCACCCTCAAGTATCCTGGAGAGGATAAAGAGCTGGTCCAGTGTTCCGCGACCAGGACGAAAACCGCATTGTTCCTCCTGTATCCGAGGTTCGACTAACGGACGAACTCTCCTTTCCAGCACCCTGGCATAGACTTTCCCAGGGAGGCTGAGGAGTGTGATCCCCCTGTAGTTGGAACACACCCTCCGGTCCCCTTTCTTAAAGATGGGGACCACCACCCCGGTCTGCCAGTCCACAGGTACTGCCCCTGATCTCCACGCAACATTATATATATATATATATATATATATATATATATATATATATATATATATAAAAAACACCCAGCACGTTTATCCTTCAAGCTCGGGTCCTCTACCAGAGGCCAAATGCCATATACTACCATATCATTTTTTGATTGGTCGACATGGTACACTTTTGCCACTAATAGGGATGGGGTGTTTTTTCTTTTTCTTTATTTCACTGGCAAGTGGAGAGTGTTTGCTAGCGCTATCCATAGAAAAAGACGTTTTAGCATTTCTTCCCGCTGGAAACATCAGTTTTATTCAGAAAAACATTGCGTGTATTTTTTTATCAAAACTCTGGTCATACGTGGCCTATCAAAACAATTTAAAAACTGGTGTATAGTTTGAAGTCCGCACTTTCAACCCAGGTTGAAATGGAGATTCTGGGTCACTGCATCTGGTTGCTGTGTTGTCTTAAATTGGTCATGTGATTTTTGACGTGCTGGCGGGTCTGTCGACCCCAGAGGGTTAACCTGAGTAGCGAAAGACCGCGAGGGGTTTGAAAACGATGGGCTGTTCTCACCAGCTCTAGTGAGCCTTGACCTCCTGGTAAGCTATCGAGCTGGTGGGTAATAGACGTCTCCGAAAACGTCGGAGCACTTTGGCAAATATGTTTTGTCTTGATAAATTGAGCAGATATTTGAAGTTTATACAGCTACATTCTCACCTGAAAATATCTTAAAAGTTTATTTTGTGACCAAGAAAGAGTAATATTAAAACTAAGTAGCTCCCGCCATTGTTGGAAACTGAAATTGGCTGGGCCACGCTATGAATTCTGGGATATGGTGGACCACGAAGGATACACCCAACCCATCCTTCAAATCTGGGGAAAAAGAGGATGCATTTGTTGGCCACACTTGGAGGAGTCTACGAATTTGGACAGCCTTTGTTGCGTCGCTGTGACTATATAAATAAATTGATTTGATTTGATTTGTGACGTAATCGGCCTACAAATGCGGCCTCAATAGGATACAGCCTATGAATTTGGAAGGAGTTTTGATAGTTCTGATATCACAAGTTCTCCCATCAGCACACCCTTTAGGAAAGTGTGATTACAATTCCACAAGAGAAACTACAGCCTGGATAAGGCTGCTCCATCACCACTGCTATCTGGTTTCATCATTGTCATAAACACATTTCTCATGTGCTGTTTGAAAACGTATTTCCCTTGCATGATATCATTGATTTGATAGCAACAAGCTCCACTTCCCTGGTTTGCTCGTTATAAATAGTTGCATCAGGGGAATGGAGTGTGTGTGTGTGTGTGTGTGTGTGTGTTGTGAGGGATAGAGCAGTCGTGTCATAAGTAACTGACCTGAGACTCCCCCATGTTTAATCTAAGAGCAAAACAGAACTCATCTGCAGCCTGAATATTGAATATGTGAACATCCTCACTCTTTCGCTCCCTCTCCTCCTCTACCTCACTCACACTCATACACCTATGTCAGTGTCGGGAGAGTGAAAGTAATGTTTGCCTCTGGAGAAGCCTTTACAAAATGAACATGAGGCTGGGTCTACTAATAAATTTTCCTGTGGGATATGAGCTTTGTGTTTCTCAGCCAGCCCTCCTCTGAAACTACTTTACACTTCGACTCATACATCGTTCTAGCACTTTCTTCTCTTCCGTTATGATGTGCTTCAGGTGTACATACATGTAGTAGGCTAGTCTGATTCCTGGATCTAAAATGGTCTCTGAACTAGAGCTTAATTATTACTGTGAAAAAATCTTTAAGATCCTGTGAGGAAGGTAATTGGAATTTTATGGATTTGTCTTAATTGACACTGATTTGATATGATTTGTTAGGTGAAATTTTTAATTGTAAATTTCTAATATTAAAAGATCCTTCCTCTCTGTCAGGGTCTATAATTAAGAATTTCTGAATAATGTGGACCAGTGTGGTCACATAGGTCTGTGATGTCTACCATGATTTCTGAATGCTTCCAAGGACATCAACAAATGAGAACACAATTATTTGACTAAAAAAGAAACAGTACTTAATTCAGAGGACTGGATACCAGATGTAACCAAAAGAACACATGTAGGAAATTTTAAAAAGCATTGTCAGCTATACATGTATTTATATGAGTTTTTGTTGGACCCAGTGTGCTCACTCTCACCCCTCTAGTAGGGTCTCTACCTGCCTCTCACAACACAGAATAAGCAAGAAATGAAAAAGAAAATCGTGACTAATCAAATCAGTTTATGTGCCCTGGACAAAAAATGTTTGTAACATTTCAGTTAATGATGCCTTCAATTCTGCTCAAACACTGAAGCACACAAAGTCAAATGACTCAACTTAATTTTTCTATTGAATTGTATTTCTATAGCATCAAATCACAATTTTCACCTCAAGATGTTTAACATTGTAAGATAAATACCTTACAATTACCTTACCTTACAATTTTAAATCATGCTTTTTATTTGTTTTTGTTTCTAATGTCTCTGTAAAGCACTTTGAATCACCTTGTTGTTGAATTGTGCTATACAAATAAATTTGCCTTGCCTTGCCTTGCCTACAATGATGCACAGAAAACCCCAACAATCAAACAACCCCCTTTGAGCAAGCACTTAGCGACAGTGGAAAGGAAAAACTCCCTTTAACAGGAAAAAAACTCTGACAGAACTAGCCTTAGTGAGGGGCGGCCATCTGCCATGACCGGTATATCTATCATTGCTGACTCCAATGAATGAACACACTGAACTAAAAGGGATCTGGGGACTAAAGACTCCCTGCAATTGGTCAGATTTGGGTTCATAGATCTGCAGGGAGAGTGGGAGATGATGATGATGAAGGATGAATGACTCATCTACCTATATCCCCATTACTGTACCTATTGAACAGGAATAAAGCCCTGGTCTTGTGTCTGAAAAGTTTGTGTGGATGCCCATTTTGCTTCCAGTACAGATTATTCTCTCAACAATGATATTCTAATATAACATGATATCAGATGATTTCAGACAAGCTTAAAATGCATTGTAATTGCATTTACTGACAAGGATTGAATGAATTGCGTGAACCATTAATGTTCAACACAGGACTTTTGTTTGAAATTGGTCATTTACATGTTTGCAGGTGAGATAGATGCAAAAAGATTGCTTAACAGTTGTTTAGTCTTTAATGTATAACACTTCATTTACATGTACATACTCTACAGATAGAACTGTAAAGACTACTAGACTCATGTATTCTCTCACTGGAGTCCTCCTATCCATGCTATAGGAGGTAAAGAAAATGGGTCATGATTTTTTTTAATGAACAAAAATCTGTTTATATGGTGTGAATGTCTTCTCAGCTGGGTATTATGGATTGAAGGCTTGCATGGCTATCTCTGAGCTTCTCTAAACTGCTGCTTGCTTTGTGTTAGAGTAATGTTAGAAACAGCAGCCAAGGATAGAAAAGTGGTTCAATGTAAGGAATAAAGGGAACAGGAAAAGACTTTTCATCTCTTTATTTCTGTCTCTCCCTCTCATTCTGCCGGCGATCATTAGGAAGTTTTAATTAAAGACCAGCGGATTATTCTCATTGCCTGCAGTCTTTCACCTCGTCTCATCATCTTTGCTGCTTTGGTCCCATTTCCCCTCTCACTATGTGGCTCTTCAGGTCGTGGCTCTGAGTATCTGAGGGTGTCTTTCAGTGATCAAAGCTTTCCACCTGGAGAGCTACTGATCTCTTCCCTTTTTCTCTGCCAGCAGCCAATGTCTAAAGTTTCCAACATGCCAGCGAGTAAAGTGAATTACTATCAATATTAAACACAGACAGAAAGCAGTGTAGGCTTGTTAAAATGTTAATTTCTCTACTCAAACTGACAAATGAGACATATTTTGAAACCAGGTTCACACAGTTGCAGATGCAGACTTCTGGTTGAATTCATTGTCTTTGATCCTAAATAATTTGTAAAACATTCTTATTGTTCAGCACTGTTCATTTATGTTCACTGTGATGGGGTTGGGTAGTTGTTACCTGTCTCACTCCCGTCCAGCTTCCACAGTATCCTCAGCAGCCCTGAGATTGCTGCTCAGAAGCACTGAGGCAAACCAGCTGAGAGACATGTGTCAAGCATGTCCGGGGTCTACCCCCATTGTTCTGGACATGAAACATCTCATCTAGGAGAGTCCTGGAGGCATCAGATCAGATGTTGAACTGCCCCAAGTGGCTCCTTTTGTATGTGGAAGAGGAGCAGCTGTGCCCCGAGCTCCTCCTGAATGAATGAGCCTCTCTCTAAGTGAAAGCGCTGGCTCCTTTCAGGTGATGCTCATTTCTGCTTCTTGTATGGTCACTGCTCAGAGCTTGTGGTTATAGGTGAGGATAGAATACAGTGGGCAACTGCACTGATGTGGTGGAACATGAACTGTCTTTAGCATGCTCTAAAAGGTTTACTTCGTGTTCTTACAAAAAGTCCAGGGAGACTCTATCAGTGAGTCTCAATGAGTTTCCAGTTGCTTTATCTTAAGAATATTATAGAGTAAAATATTACTAGGGTTATGCTCCATACTCAAGGATAATGAACAGAGACATAGAATGTAGGTATGAACGCAGATTTAGCAGTTGTACACGAGGGCTTTTTTAATTGTGCTGAAAGTGTATGAAAGCTGCATACAGAGACTGTCAACAGTGTGACATTGATCCAGCAGCATTCAGTACACTGCAGGAATTGGGCACACACCACTTAAACAAGGATGAGATTATGACTTCATATGTTAAACTGTTGTGACTGACATTAGAGTGCACAAGCTCAGATTTACTGAGGACTGTGCATTGGTTTTATGGCTGATTGTATGATCCAAAAAATAATTTCTACCCTGAATTGCAGACACATCTCAAAATAATGACTTCAGGTATATGAAGGTCAGCAGCTATTATCACTCTAAACAATCATTAATATGTCACTGTATCACACCTGCTGCCCGACCCCAAAAATCTGCTAAAAATAAAATTACAAAGTGCTTACCCTCTTTGTCTGTTTCAAACCTCTATAGTTCACCTGTGTTCACAGCATTAATCACACATCGGCCTGTCTTCTCGACTGGCATGAAAACAGAAAGAGCAGGGCAGAGAAATGATGAGATGTATGTTGGGTAGCGGTCCGTGCAGTTAGATGTTCTTCAAGGGGTTAGAAAACTTTAAGTGAATAAAGGAAACTTTTAGTTGTAATTGGCAGCTTTTATTAAATAGTCCGTGCTCACATACGAGACTCTTTTCTTCTGGCTTAAGATGTCCAACTTATCCTTAATATCCAATCAGCTGTTGAATAGCCAAACCGATTTGAGAGATGTTAGGAATTTTGTATTCTTCTTGTTACTACTCATCCCTGCAAGAATTTGTACAGAAGATGGAGAAAATGGGGTAGCTATAAAACATCTTCGCACACTTGGTTATCAACTCTATTTTAATTTATTTTTCTAACTTTGCATTGTCCACTGCTGTAACAAAACAAATTTCCCACATGTGGGACTAATAAAGGTTATCTTATCTTATCTTTACCCAGGTTCACTCTGGTTAATGTTAAATTGCTGACAGATATCATTTTTGTCAAGATATAAACATAAATATAAATGTATATAACTGACAGTGGCAGAATATGAACTACTATCATAGCAAAAATTTATTTCATCTACCATTTTCATGTAGTATATCTTTTTAATCAAAAAAGGGGAAAAAAAGATTTCTGTGCAAACTTTTTTTTTTTTAATTGAGAAAAAAGTGACATTGTCATAATACTGTGTGGAATGTGGAGTGTTTTATTTTGAGTCAAAATCTGGATGCAGGAGACAGCATTAAATACTGATAAGGTCCAAAATCTCTGCAGTTTTCATCATTTCCTTCTCCATCATCAACATCCAGTATTTCCACTGTCCCTCCTCACCACATGTCTAAACCACCTGATGACAACCACAGATGGTGACTGTATCTGCATCCTTCCTGGACTTTACTCAGGCTGTGAGTAAAAAGCGTGCCACCTTTACCGAAGTGAAGAATCTACTTCGCAGTTGCAATGGAGTCCACTACTGGCTGAGGCACACAGCAACGCTGAGGATTACTACAGTATCCATGACTGACTGTTCACTCCTTTTTTCCTCTTTTCTCTGCACTAATATGCTGTAAGGACATTGAGCTGCTAGCGGTTAGCATGAGACCGTACTATCTACCGCAAGAGTTTGCACACGTGATTATGATAGCTGTGTATGTCCTGCCCTCTGCTAACGCTGCAGCAGCCTGTGAGGTCTTGCACACTGTAACCAGCAGACTACAAACACAGCACCCTCAGGCCCTTTTCCTGCTCTCTGGGGACTATATTTCACATCTCCCTGTCCCCCACTCTCCCCACCTTCACCCAGTATGTCACCTGCTACACCAGATACAATAAAACATTGGACTTACTGTATGCCAACACCAAGGAAGCATACAGCTCATCACCTCTCCCTCCCCTGGGGGCTCAGATCACAATCTGGTTCATCTCCAGCCTGTGTATAAACTTCTGGTACACAGAGAACCAGTTGTGAAACGCACAGTAAGGAAATGGTCGGCAGAGACTGAAGAGGCCCTGAGGGACTGTTTCCGTTCTACTGTGTGGGACAACCTCTGCATCCCCCTGGAGGATGACCTCAACAGCATCACAGACTGCATTATGGATTACATGAACTTCTACCCATCATAAAGGTACGTTGTTTTTCTAACAACAAGCCATGGATAAATCCTGAAATTAAGGCTCTCCTCAAGGAGAAGAAGAGTCTTTAGATCTGGAGACAAACAGGAGCTGAGAGTTGTTCAGAAGAAGCTGAAATGGAAGATAAGGCAAGGAAAGGAAAACTACAGGAGGAAGATGGAAGAGCAGCTGCAACAGGACAACATCAGAGGGGTTTGGAACAGCCTGGGTTTGGAACAGGGGTTGGTTTTTGTCCTGAGACAAAAACCAACCCCCCAGCCTGCAGGAGACTTGGGGTGGGTGAATGACCTAAATAAATATTTTAATAGGTTTGATCAACCACCCACCCCTCCCACAGCATCGCCCCCCCTGCTGCATTCTCCTTCATCTTCAGGGACTGCCTGTCCTTCATCTCAGGACTTCACACCTCTCAGCTCCCAGTCATTACACCCACCCCAGGCTTCTGTGGACTCCAACATACACCCCCCTCCCCCAAAATCCACTCTTTCTATCTCAGCACTTGAAGTGAGGAACGAGCTTCGCAAGATCAAGGTGCGGAAGGCTGCAGGTCCAGGTGGCGTCAGCTCCAGGCTCCTGAGATGCTGCGCAGATGAACTGTGTGACATCCTAGGTTATCTGTTCAACCTGAGCCTGTCACTGGGGAAAGTACCACAGCTGTGGAAGACATCCTGTGTGGTACCGGTACCAAAGACCTCCCATCCCAAGGACCTCAGCAGCTACAGGCCGGTAGCCCTGATATCGCACCTGATGAAGACCCTCGAGAGGTGGGTTCTAAACCATTTGCGCCCCCTGGTGAGGTCTTCATTGGATCCTCTGCAGTTTACTTACCAGCCTGGCATCGGGGTGGAGGACGCCATCATCTACCTCCTGCACCGAGCTCTGACTCACCTGGAGAAGCTTGGAAAGACTGTGAGGATCATGTTCTTTGATTTCTCCAGTGCCTTTAACACCATCCAGCTACGACTTCTGAGAGACAAGCTGGAGCTATCGGGAGTGGACCACCACATGTCCCAGTGGATACTGGACTACCTCACAGAACGTCCACAGTATGTGAGGTCACAGGGCTGTGTCTCTGACACGCTGGTCTGCAGTACGGGGGCCCCACAGGGAACTGTGCTGGCACCGTTCCTCTTCACCCTCTACACTGCAGACTTCTCCATCAACTCCCCACGCTGCCACCTGCAAAAGTTCTCTGACGACTCTGCCATAGTCGGCCTCATCACAGGTGAGGACGACTCAGAGTACAGACAGTGGACTCTGGACTTTGTGGACTGGTGTCAGCAGAACCACCTGCTGATCAACGCCAGGAAAACCAAGGAGCTGGTGGTGGACTTCCGGAGACGCAGACCCATCACACTGACACCGGTGAACATCCAGGGAGTGGACATTGAGATAGTGGACTCTTATAGGTACCTGGGTGTTCACCTGAATAATAAACTGGACTGGAGCTCTTTACAGGAAGGGTCAGAGCAGACTCTACCTGCTGAGGTGGCTGAGGTCATTTGGAGTACAGGGAGCGCTTTTAACCCTTTAAGACCTACCATAGAACCAAGTCCGCCAGAGCTTATATTATATTTTTACATGCTGTGGAGCCATTTTTGGGAGCATTTCAAGTTGCTATACATCAATACAACCATTATAGCCCAGATTTTAATAATATGTATGCATTAAGTGCATAGTAATTACATAAATTGCAAAAAAGTGCAATAAACTACAAAAAAATTGAAAATCGTTTTTGATTTTTTAACATATATTTGTAGTTAGAGAAATTTAAGAGGCTTATCCCTCAAAACTGTAAATACAAAAAAGTTGCACAAAATAGTTTCCCACCACAGGAAATTTATTTTGAGTGTCTTCATAGTTTTATTTTTGAAATACACCAATTTTTATACACTGCAGGAAAAACGAAAATAAATATTATACTGCAAATTTGCAAAAAAGCAGCATATGCATCAAAATAAACTATTTCCAGCAGTGCAATATGAGTCCTAAGCATCCCAGAAACGACACAGAAAGTCATAAAGTCAAAGATAACTTTTAAAAAGAGCAGTATAGGCCCTGAGGCCCTGATCGCAAAAAAGACTACATTTCCGCGAAAATGACGTCACTTCCGGTTTCGGCCAGGTAATGGCGGAAATGCAAAAGTTCGCGCTGACGTCTATTCCAACGTAGGAAGTGTTTTGAACAGCTGATCGGACCGGCAAAGCGTGTTTCTGGAATATTATGTTTTTGTTCCTGCAAGCGCTTTTTATGCAGTTTTTGCAAAGCTTTATGTGGAAGGAAACCGTAACCTAGGACAAGCTGATGGCACAATATGTAAGTACAACTCCTCCGGTTTCATATGCAAAAAAAATTTTTGCGCTAGCTTACGTGGTTGCAGTGCTACCGGGATTTAAAAATAGTTACGCATAACAGAGCGTTCCCGCTCCGATTGGCTCTAAAGGGTTAAAGACCTTCTATGACTCTGTGGTGGCATCTGTCATTTTTTAGCGTTGTATGTTGAGGCAGCAGTTTATCGGCTGTTGAGAGGAAGAGGTTGGATAAACTCATCAGGAAGGCCAGCTCTGTTCTGGGATCCACCCTGGACCCAGTGCAGGTGGTGGGAGTGTTAGAGAGTTATCTCTGGGATGCTGGGATGATAGCTCCCTCAGGACTTAAACTCCGGTCAGAGAGTGGGGCACAGAGAGTGATGTCCAGATATACTTTAATGGAAGTTAACAGCAGCTCAACAGTACAGCAGTAGGCATACTTAACGAATGTGGGAGGGGTGGACAGATGTGTGGTTCTGAATAACAAGAAACAAGGAGAAACAATTTTCGCATGTAAATATAACAATCGTCACTTCCCAACATCATGCCAATATAATGAACTGTAACACAAATAATCAGCTGAATGCTCTTGTCATGGTCCCTGTGCCTGCCCAGCCGGCCTCACAAGGCTACACTTGTGTTTTTGCTTTTTCTCTCTCTCCCCTACCTCTCTGCCTGGGCGGAGCTCACAGCTGGCTCCCACCCTTGGCTCACACAGATGTTGGCGATCAGCTGATTACCGATCTACTATTTGAGGCTGGGTCACAGATCCTCTCATCGCTGGATGATTGAGCTACTGACGTTAGTCTTTCTTTTGGTCTTATACCTTTATGCCCTACCTTCGTGATTTGTGAGTGATTTCTCCCTTCCCTATTCCAGTTTATCTTCCCAGACCTGTGACCTCCCCGCGGTACGGACGTGTGTGAGTCGGATGTGAGGACGTGAGCGAGCGTGAGAGAGAGAGAGAGAGCCTTCCCCTAATCCCCTGGAACCCTGGACTTTCCCCGTCACTGTATATAGTATTGCACTGGTGTGTAAATAAATCGTGTTCTGATACGTCAACCTGCTCTGCGCTTGAGTCCCTGCTTTCAGTTTGTGACAGCTCTGACATAAGAAAGTCCCACAATCCCATTTGAACAGGCAGGAAACAAGAATATCTACATATCTCAGACAACAGAAAAGACCTAATGCCCCCAAATTAGGAAAGGTCAGCAATTACATGGTCTTCAGTGCCCTCTAGTGGCTAAATAACACAACCGCGGTACACAGATCCAACCCGCAACAAATGCTACGGTGGTAAGTCACATGCCTCTACCAATCTCGATATATCTCCTAGCATAAACCCCCTGTAATCAACGTCAAAGTACAACCCGTGCTATAAGTGGAAATAGACTCGTAGAACTGGAGAGATTTTGACTCACATTTGCACAGGAACGCACACGGCTGGAGATCGCTATTCTCCCACACTCATGGAGAAAAAACATGCCTAGTGCTCCTCGGACTCGTGATACGGCAGGAGCTTCGTAAAAGCATGTGACGTCATCACCGCAACAAACAGTAAGAACAAAGTGGAACTTATCGGCAGAAATTAACACTGCACTTATAGCGATGCGATTGAAATATAAGGAGACTTTCGGACACAGCCGCCCCCAATTTTAAGTAGTAAATTTGCTCTTCAACCGAAAGTCTAAGCGTCATTGGGTTTACAGTCCTCACCATCCTCCCAGGCTGAGAGTCTGACTAATCTGGCAACTGGTCGAAGATATGTCTGTCCCTTGATTGTCACCTCAGCCGCTCTCACCCGACTGTCTGGCCCTGGACAGGCCTTGACCACCTTTCCGATGGGCCACTGCGCCCGCGGTAGTTGTGAGTCAACCACCATAACCACTTGTCCCATGGTTAAGTTGTCAGTTTCCCCCTGCCATCTTTGTCTCCTCTGAAGATCCGGCAGATGGTGACACAGGAAGTTGGACCAAAAATGGTCCGCCAGAATCTGACTATGGCGCCATCGCCGTCTTCCCAGCATCTCACTCGAAGCATAAATCACCTGGGGGAGTGATGCATCTCGTTGCCCCATTTGCAATAAGTTGGGTGTGACTGGATCCGGATCCGCTACATCCGAAGAGACATACCCGAGAGGTTTTGCATTAATGATCCCTTCCACTTCGATCAGCACAGTTTGCAAAACTGCCTCTGTGACCGTATGGCCTCCCAACACCACTTGAAGAGCTGTCTTCACAGATCTTATCTCCCGTTCCCAAGTACCTCCAAAATGGGGGGAACCTGGTGGATTAAACCGGAACTCAATCCTCTGCTCCGCCAGCTGCTCTTTAATGGGGGCTTCAAGAGCTGAGAAACTAGACCGCAGTTTGGTCTCTCCTCCCCTGAAGTTGGTACCACAGTCAGATAGGATCTCATATGGCTTGCCCCGGCGTGCAATAAACCGACGCAGAGCCATGAGAAAGGCATCGGTATCTATGCTGTCCAACAGGTCAAGATGCACACAGCTCGTAGTCATGCATTTGAATATGATACCCCAGCGCTTTTCGGTGCGCCGTCCCACTTTGATGTTGTAAGGGCCGAAGCAGTCGACTCCAGTGGACCAAAAGAGTGGTTTGTATAGGCGCAGCCTCGCGGGGGGTAGATCTGCCATCCGAGGAATATCAGGACTGGCTCGCCACCTTCGACACTCACCACAGCTGTGCTGGTGCCGCTTGATTGCCTCTCTTCCTCGGAGAATCCAATATTTTCTCCTCATCTCCCCGAACACTCGTTCTGGCCCAGGGTGCAACAGCTGCTCATCATATTGTCTGATCAGTAGTTTAGTCACCGGATCCTGCTGGTCAAGGACTATGGGCTGCATGGCATCCAAGTCCAGACCTTCTGCTCTTCTGAGTCTTCCCCCAACTCTTATCAGTCCAATAGCCGGGTCATACTCTGGAGCAAGTGTTAGCAGGTGACTCTGCTTATGAATTGCCTTACCAGCAGCCAGGGCCTGTAATTCCTCTGGGAAGCTATCATTTTGAGCTTGTTTCAGGAGATGCAGCTCAGCAGCTGATGCATCTGTAGCAGTCATGACATGGTTTTCGTGATCAGCAGCTGCCCCATGAAGGATCCGATGGGTAGCCTTAACCACTTCACTCCATTTGCCAAAATTGGAAATTGGCACCGTTTGCTGTGGACTGCATGTGGTGGTGGTTCCACAGAATGCTGTTCCTCTCAGCTCCCCATCGTCTTCTTGGCCTTCACCTTCATGGAGAGTTGGCCAGGTATCAGGGTTCGTTAAAATGAAAGGTGGCCCTGAGTCCAACGGTTTGGTTGACTCAGCTCGAGAAGGGTTTTCCCTCGCGTGAGGTCATCAGCTGGATTGTCCTTGGTGTTGACATATCTCCAACTTGACACCTCAGTAAGATCTTGTATTTCGGCAATCCTGGTACCAACAAAGACCTTATAGCGGCATGAATCAGATTGGATCCAGGTCAAAACGGTTGTTGAGTCGCTCCATAGGGTGATGTCACTGGGTTGAAATGCCAGCTCCAGTACTCTAGCCAGTTGGGGTCCGGCAAGAGCTGCACATAACTCCAAACGTGGCATAGAAATCCGTTTCCGGGGGCTTACTCTTGACCTCGCCATCATGAATGCCACGTGGACGCCGCCTTGGGAGTCCTGTGTTCGCAGATAGGCTACTGCTCCATAGGCTCTTTCAGAGGCATCACAAAATATGTGAGCCCCTCTATCCGGTCTCCCGACGTTGGCTCTTGGTGGGACATAGCATCTTGGTAGTTCCACCTGTGGCAAGTTCACTAGTTCCTTCTCCCACTGTGTCCATCTGTCTAGTGGATGGCTGTAGCTCAGGTGCCAGAGCAGGTCAGCCACTAATCAGAAGGTCGGTGGTTCGATCCCAGGCTGCATCCTGGCTGCATGCCAAATATCCTTGGGCAAGATACTAACCCCATGTTTGCCTACTGGTGGTGGTCAGAGGGCCCGGTGGCACCTGTGTCCGGTGGCCTCGCCTCTGCTCAGTGTGGGCAGAGAGTACTCCACAAGTCGATGCCTGTATCCAAGGCGGTCAGTGAGACAGTTCCAACGAAGGCCCAGAGCTGGTTCTTCTGGGTCTTGGCTGTGCTGGGAGAGCCACAGCTCTATGCTGGCTGCTTTGGCTTCCATTGGTAGGTGCTCCACCACCGATGGAACATTAATGGCCCATTGCCTAATCTCGAATCCCCCTTTGGTGAGTAACTCCCACATCCGATCTATGAGTGTCTTAGCCTCCTCTGCAGATTGGAGACTATGCAAACAGTTATCGACGTAGAAGGCCCTCTCCACCGTGTCCAAGATATCTTCATTACCCTGGCTGTTGTCCCTGACATGTCTTTGGAGGGCATAGGTGGCACAACAAGGACTGCACGTTGTACCAAAAGGCAGAACCTGCCACTCGTACACGCTTGGCTCCTCATTCTTCCTCATAGACCTCCATAGGAAGCGGAGCAGAGGTTTGTCCTCGGGCAGCAACCGAATTTGGTGGAACATTGTCTTGATGTCACCACTTATGGCCACAGTATGCTCCCTGAAGCGGAGGAGGACCCCAAGCAGTGAAGGTCCCAGAATTGGACATGGAAGCAACTGGCTGTTGAGGCTTTGCCCGTCGTATTGGTATGAGCAGTTGAATACAAGTCTAGCCTTGTTGTTGTGGTGAACTACATGGTGGGGTAGATACCATGACTCGCCCGAACAATCCACCTTCTCAGGTGATAGTTTCTCAACATAGCCTACTACCTCCAGTTTATGCACTTCCTGGCAATAGCTTTCAGCCTGCCCTGGGTCTCTCGCTATCCGACGTTGAGTACTCCGTAGCTGTGGTAGCAAGGCCAGCCTGGGTGCCCAGAGGTGAGGACTGTCTTTGCGACGGAGGAGGGGCGTTGCATATCTTGTCACTCCCTCCACCTGCACTCTGGTTGTGCACTGCTCAAGAACTTCAAGTGCTTTCTGATCTTCCTTAGAACGTGTCGCGGTCTTCACATTTGTGTATGGGAGTACATCTGCCTTCCACAATCGTTCTACATGTTGAAGGAGATCATTGTTTGGGGACACAGTAAAGAGACACTGTTGCTCTTCCACAGCAAACTGGGCTAAGTTAGCTGGACCCTGCAGAGCCCATCCAAGGCAGGTACAGACTGCCAATGGACCCTCAGGAGGGCCAGACCGTACAGGCTTCGTTGGGACAAGCAGATGAGGGAAGTCTGAGCCAATAAGGACTAAAGGCTGCACCCTGTCGACAGGGGAAAGTGGGAGTCCCTGCAGGTGTGCATATTTTTGCATGAGTGCCTTAACTGGATAACTGTGCTCGGAGAGGCCCAGTTTGTCAGCAGTGAAGGCATGATGGATGTGGTATCTCACCTTAGGATCATGGGCAGGGGAAATCTCAAAGGAGACTGAGGCCCCTTGCAGGTGAATCACATCCTGACGAATAGTTCTTAATGGAAGTGTCTCGGCTTCCTTCCTTAGATTGAGGTGCTGCACTGCTGGTGGTAGGATGATCATTCAGAACCGTCATCTAGTACAGCAAAGGTCTCTAATGAATACTCAGCATTGTACAGATACACCTTCACAACCTTCAGCAGGGCCTTATGAGGACTGTTTGGGTGATCAATGTAGATGGTGGACTTATCTGGGGCAGTGCCAACCATCAGGACTTTCCTGGGCTCCTTTTGGCAAACCTCATGCAGCACTGTAAGATGTTGCTGTTTGCACACTTTACACGGTGCCTTCAGGGTGTACACATCAGGTGCGTGATTCCGTCCACAACGCCAACAACTTTTATCTTTGATCCACTCTGCAATTTGGGTGGTGGACAGTGTCATAAATTTGGGGCAAAGATTAAGGTAGTGCTCATGGGTGTCACAGTATGGACAGTAAGGTTTTGGCTTAATCTTCCCTTTAATGGGAGGTGTCCGATGACCTGGTTCCAGATGAGCTCCATCCCCCTTCCTGTTGTCTGTGTTGGAATACACAGTGGAAGGATATCTTTGGCTTTTCCTGCCTTTCTGACCTTGTTTGGTCTGGTCCTGAAACATGTCGGCTGCCCTACTAGATATGCGCTTGGCCTGCGACTTCACTTGGAGCCAGGCCGAAAAATCTGGCAGGGTATGTCTTGTCAGTTCCAGTTCTCGGTATCCCACGACTGAGGCTGTACTCAACAAACCCATCTCTGTAGCTTGCTGGGAGCTTGCTCAGTAACTTATCGACATGAGAGCCACATAACAGTTCGTAGCCGTTTTCGCCTTCCAGTGATCGAAGCATACCTACTAAAGCTTGCACATCCAGAGCAAAATTGTCGAAGGCTTCTGGGTCCCCCACCCGGATTTGGGGAGAGTTCAGGATAGATCCAAGCTCACTCTGTACGAGCTGACGAGGTTGACCATATTTGTCTTGGAGAGGCTGGAGTGCTGTAGTATATGGCAGGGGATCATGCATATATGCTTGTGCTAGTTTGTAAGCACTTGGTAGTTTTAACTGCTCCAAAAGGATTTGATATTTGAACTGTTCTGTGAGATGAGTATGGCTGCCAAGCAGACTGTCCAGAGCCATCTTAAGAAGCACAAAATCACTTTCCTTACCACTGGCGAAAGAAGGTAGTGCTGGCTTGGGGATCCCATACGAGCTGGCAATTAGCAGTTCCATCAAGTTGTTACCATTGCTGTCAGTAGGTGGCAACGGTATCTCTGACTGTAAAGACGGCGCCGTGGGCCCACAGCCAGCTGGTCCGACTTTATCCCGCAGGCGGGACTGTAAATCAGGAAGCGGTAGAAACTGACTGGGTGTTGAGTATGGCACTGGAGGAAGCCATCCCTGATGTTTCACCTTTCCAGGAGGCTGTGATTGTCGGTTAGGGATATTAGAGCTGTCCTCTGCTGCAGGTCGGAGAGTCTGAGTCGAGTAGGTAATAGGGGGGTGATTTCCACCTGGCTGCTGACCATACTGATGACCAGCTGAGGGAGTGTCCATAGCAGGACTGATATGTTGCGTTGGACACCCATGGAGAGGTTCAGATACTGGCTCCAGGTCAGCCGAGGAGCTGGTGGGATGTAAGGGCTGCGTATCTGGTACTGATGCATCCAAGTTATTTAAAGGTCTAGGTGCTGGCAGCCCATCTTCTTGATCACGAAGAAAAGCAGCAATGAGGCAAGCTTCCTTTAGCTCCATCTCTTTCTCTTTGAGTCGACGCTGCATTGATAGACGTCTGGTAATAGATTCTCTGGTGTTGTGAGCAGTACGTGCCTCTTCATCTCAAATTCAAATTTTATTTGTCACGTACACAGTCATACACAGTACGATATGTAGTGAAATGCTTGGACAACTGCTCGTGACCTAAAGAAAACAAAAAAGGAAAAGGCTATGAATAAGATAGGAAATAAATATGAAAAATTAAAAAGGGTAAATTTAACTAAGAAGGAATAAAATATAAATTAAGGTTAAAAATGAAATAACTGTACAACACAAATTAGAATGAAGGGTAAATTTAACTGGGAAGGAATAAGATAAAATATATAAATTAAAGTTGAAAATAAAATAACTGTACAACAAAATACACAATATAGAACTATATAAGAATGTATGAAGAAATCTAAATATAAATAAATATATACACAATAACAGCAGCTGTACAAGTATTAACCGGAAATGAAGAATATAGTGACCAGTGTTGTGCAAAAAAACAATGTGTGCAAAAACAATGTCCAGAAAGTCCAGTGTGTGTGTGTAAGAACCATATGTGTGGGTCAGTACTGTGTGGTGGTGTGATTGAGAGACCGTATCGCCTGCGGGAAGAAGCTCCTCCTCAGTCTCTCTGTGTTGGTCTTCAGGGAGCGGAATCGCTTTCCTGACCTCAGCAGAGAGAACAGTCTGTTGTTGGGATGGCTGAGGTCCTTCACGATCTTCCTGGCCTTGGTCCAGCACCGCCTGCTGTAGATTGAGTGCAGGTCAGGGAGCTCGGAGCGGATGGTGCGCTCAGCTGACCGCACAACCCTCTGTAGAGCTCGTCTGTCCTGCATGGTGCTGTTCCCGAACCAGGTTAAGATGTTTCCCGCCAGGATGCTCTCTATGGTGCACGAGTAAAAGTTCCTGAGCACCTTGGAGGGCAGTTGGAAGTCTCTCAAGCGTCTGAGGTGGTAGAGACGCTGTCGGGCCTTTTTCACCACGGTGTTGATGTGACAGGACCATGACAGGTCCTGCGTGATGTGAACTCCGAGGTATTTGAAGCTGTCCACTCTCTCCACTGGGCACTCGTTGATGACGGGGGTCTGGTAGTTCCTCTCCTGCTTAGTGCTGAAGTCCACTATCAGCTCCTTTGTCTTACTGACGTTTAGAAGGAGGTTGTTCCTCTGGCACCAGTTCTCCAGATTCCGAATCTCCTTCAGGTAGGCCGTCTCGTTGTTATCAGAGATCAGGCCCACCACGACGGTGTCGTCAGCAAACTTGATGATGGTGGTGGAGCTGGTAGTGGCCACACAGTCATATGTGTACAAAGAGTACAGCAGGGGGCTCAGAACACACCCCTGGGGGGCTCCAGTGCTGAGAGTGGTGGAGGCTGAGACATGTCCGCCCATCCTTACTGCCTGTGGTCTGCCAGTTAGGAAGTTGGAGATCCACTGACACATAGATGAGCTGAGTCCCAGATGCTCCAGCTTGGTGGTGAGTGTGGAGGGAATTATGGTATTAAATGCAGAGCTGTAGTATATGAAGAGCATTTTAACATAATTCCCCCTTCTAGTGTCCAAGTGAGTGAGTGATGTGTGGAGGAGATGAGAGATGGCAACGATTTGGACGGTAAGCGAACTGTAGTGGGTCCAGTGTGTCTGGTAGTGAAGAAATGATGAAGTCTCTGACCAGGCGTTCAAAGCACTTCATCACTACTGAGGTGAGGGCTACAGGGCGATAGTCATTGAGAGAAGCAGGGTGGGGTGGGGTTTCTTCGGGACAGGAACAATGATGGACTCTTTGAAGCATGTGGGGATCACCGACTGAGATAAAGAGATGTTGAATATCTCAGTGAACACAGGAGCTAGCTGGTATGCGCAGTCTCTTAGGATACGACCTGGGATGCCGTCTGGTCCTGCTGCTTTCCTGGTGTTCACTCTTTTGAAGGCTCTCCTTACTTCATGCTCGGAGATGACGAGCACGTTTCCGGTGCTGGCAGTATCTTCCTGTCTGCAGCCGTTAGCGCCGCTAACACTAGCATTGTTGGAGACCTTAGCTGCAGCCTCGAAGCGAGCATAGAAAGTGTTCAGCTCGTCTGCCAGAGTCACGGCCGCGTTCGTCATACCGGTTGTTGGTGCTTTATAGTCCGTTATTGTCCTTAGTCCCCGCCACAGGCTCCTAGAGTCACTCTGTTGGAGTTGTGACTCTAGTTTCCTCCCGTAGCGCTGCTTCGCCTCTTTCACCGCCCTCCGCACGTTATATGACGCGGCTTTGTACGGGTCCATGTCCCCCGTTGTGAGTCCCGTGTTGTAGGCAGCGGTGCGGGATCTCAGAGCATTGCGGATGGTTTTATCCACCCACGGCTTCTGGTTGGGAAACGTTGTGATAGTCTTTGTCTCCACGGTATCATCCGCTAGTTTCCCGATGAATCCCACAACCGCTTCCGTAAACACGTTGACGTTATCGTCGGAGTTGTTTCTGAACATGCCCCAGTCTGCGTCATCGAGTGCGTCCTGTAACGCGGCCACCGATTGATCCGTCCAGCGCGCGACCTTCCTCTGAACCGGAACTTCCTGTTTCAGCCTTTGTTTATATTTTGGCATGAGGAAGATGGCGGCGTGATCAGATTTGCCAAACGGAGGGCGGGATTGTGCCTTGTAGCCGTCCTTGACCGTAGTGTAGCAGTGGTCCAGTGTCCTTTCACCCCTGGTGGGGCAGGTGATGTGTTGATAAAAGTTCAACGCTGCGCGTTTGAGGTTGGCGCTATTAAAGTCCCCCGTCACAATAAGCGCAGCGTCCCGGTGTTGTGTCTGGTGCTGCCTCACCGCCTCATGCAGCTCGCATAAGGCGGTGACCGTGTCCGCTTGTGGTGGAATATAAACGGCACTTACAATGACCGATGTAAATTCCCGAGGTAGATAAAAAGGACGACACATGATGGACAGTAGTTCCAGATTTGGTGTGCAGGAGCGTGTGAGAGGAACAACGTTCGCACTGTTGCACCAGTTGTTGTTCACCATTAAACACACGCCGCCTCCCCTTGACTTCCCCGAGTCCCGTGTCCTGTCCATGTCCTGTCCATCTAATTGACGTCTTTGCCTTTCTTGCTGCATGTATAGTTCTTCCTTCTTACTGAGGGCTTCCCGGGCCTGAGCATCCAAGATTAAACACTGTTCCTCAGCTAGACTCTCTTCCATCATCTGCCGCTGCAATTCTGCTAGCTCCATGCCCTTCATCCTCTCTTCCAACATCGCTGTCTGCAAATCAGTTAGCCCTGCGAAGATAGAGCCTCCCGAAGGTGAGTGTCCACTAGCCTGGGATCTAGGTTTGCTGCATTGAGAACCTGAGGCATGTGATCGTGAAGAGGTCGAGCACTGCTTGGCAGAGCGCTGATCTATAGCCATCCCTGCCTCTGCACCTGCTGTTGGTTTATCAGTGGATGTACCTGATTTGGGTTGATATTCAACTTCATAATCATCAAAGTAAGCCGGGAGATGTCTCTCTCGCTGAGTTTTCCGTCGCACGAATATCAGGGATATCCTGGTGCTTAAACTCCATGTCGTCCTCAGTGTAGCTATCTATCCGGCTCGAAGGACCACTTGTTAGAGAGTTATCTCCGGGATGCTGGGATGATAGCTCCCTCAGGACTTAAACTCCGGTCAGAGAGTGGGGCACAGAGAGTGATGTCCGGATATGCTTTAATGGAAGTTAACAGCAGCTCAACAGTACAGCAGTAGGCATACTTAACGAATGTGGGAGGGGTGGAGAGACGTGTGGTTCTGAATAACAAGAAACAAGGAGAAACAATTTTCACATGTAAATATAACAATCGTCACTTCCCAACATGCCAATATAATGAACTGTAACACAAATAATCAGCTGAATGCTCTGACATAAGAAAGTCCCACAATTCCATTTGAACAGGCAGGAAACAAGAATATCTACATATCTCAGACAACAGAAAAGACCTAATGCCCCCAAATTAGGAAAGGTCAGTAATTACATGGTCTTCAGTGCCCTCTAGTGGCTAAATAACACAACCGCGGTACACAGATCCAACCCGCAACAAATGCTACGGTGGTAAGTCACATGCCTCTACCAATCTCGATATATCTCCTAGCATAAACCCCCTGTAATCAACGTCAAAGTACAACCCATGCTATAAGTAGAAATAGACTCGTAGAACTGGAGGGATTTTGACTCACATTTGCACAGGAACGCACACGGCTGGAGATCGCTATTCTCCCACACTCGTGGAGAAAAAACATGCCTAGTGCTCCTCGGACTCGTGATACGGCAGGAGCTTCGTAAAAGCATGTGACGTCATCACCGCAGCAAACAGTAAGAACAAAGTGGAACTTATCGGCAGAAATTAACACTGCACTTATAGCGATGCGATTGAAATATAAGGAGACTTTCGGACAGGGAGACAGAAGGACTCTGGCCAAAATAACATCTCTGATGGACATAGTCTCCCACCCCATGCATGTAAATGTTGCTGAACTGCAGAGCTCCTTCAGTGAAAGACTTCTGCATCCTCGATACATGAAGGACCGTTTCCGCAGGTCCTTCCTCCCTGTAGCTGTCAGACTGTGCAATCAGAACTGCTCCCAACAAACATAGATGTTTACATTTGCGCTGTAACTGCAATAAGTTAATTAGCCGATTCGCACTACAACCTGGTTTGCCTCTTATCTGTAGTTATTTTTATTTAATTTAATAACTGTACAGTACTCTCTGTATATAATAACCATTGTCCTTAATGTAAATATGTAGGAAAAATTGTGTATGTTTCTGTTCTGTGTACTGTTTGTTTGTTTATTTGTTTGTTTGTTTGTATATGTCTTTTTGGCTGCTTTTACAACCAAATTTCCCCTTGTGGGACAATTAAAGGATTATTCTATTCATATGCTTGGAGTAATTATGAATGGCCAGTACGAGATAATAACGACAATGAAACCTTTCAAAGCCTCATTTAAGTTTGGGAGTTTGGGAAGTGTTGTTATATTACTCTATGCCAGCTCAAAATTCCAAAGTTAGGTCAAATTAGATTTTAGCTTATACCCGGTCCGCGCTTGTGCCATGCCACTTGCCTGTAACTATTCTGCAAAGATAACGGTATTTTCTTTGTTCTTCTATTGTTGTAATCCTGCAATACGGCACTTTACCTTGGTCTTTTAAATGTGCTATAAAAATAATATTGAAACTGAAACTAATCATAATCTACATAGTGTTTTTTGTGTGGACTAACATGGTAAGCATTTAAACAGTTTGAATACTGAGAAAATGGACCAGTATTTGTCACAGTCCTGGGTCTGTGACCCAGTGTTTTGGTTTCTGTATTATTACTGATCTTTTTAGTCATCTCGGGTTTGACTGCTATTGTGATGGTTTCTGTTTTGTTTCTCTAGTTATTCGGTTTTGGTCCCCGTACTCCATGTCCCCTGTGTAGTCTCAAGTCTGTGTCCTTGAGCCAGTTGTATTTCGTATTTTACTTTGAAGGTCCGTGTCGCAGGTCATGTGTTCTCTTTTGCTTCCCCGCTGTCTTGTCTAATTAGGTTCAACTGTGTCTCCCTCCTGTGTGCCATTTCCTTGTTACCTTGTGTGTATATATTTAGTGTGTGGTTACCTCTGATCTTCATCAGAGTGTCTGTGTGTTATTCTGTGTATTGTCCCTAGTGTTTCTTTGCCCAAGTGTGACTTCAGCTATGTGTTCTAGGTTATTAGTTCTAAGTTTACTGGTTTATGTTTAACGGTCCCCAGTTTAGGTTTATTACAGGTTGTTTTTGTAGTGTTTCTTTTCAGCCACAAATAAAGGCTCATTTTCAGTTTGAAACATTCTCTCCTGAAACAGTCTCTTTTCGAGAGCGGCTATCTTTTGTTGTTTTTATCATAGTTATTGTTGCTTTAACTTTTTTTAGGTTCAGTTTACTCTTTATTTATGCCCTTTCCCCCCAGTTTACCACTTTTGGGGCTTCTGTCACGGCTGCTGCAGCAACCATGTGGTATGTGAGAGAGAGGACCCAAGATGCAGGCATGGCTGAGATGCGAATGAGCTTTATTTATGGTTGGTGATACAAACAGAAACGGAGATGGCGTGGACGAGGACTAAGCAAAAACCTAAACTGGGAACTAACTAACAACACAGAACTGAAACCGGAATTCCCAGGAAGACACAGAGGGAGAAACTTATGGAGAAAGCACAGGGTGACACAGAGAGGTAGCACAGATGAACCAGCGACGAGCACGAGGTAGCACACACACACACACACACACACACACACACGGGGACACAATGAAATGGCACACAGGAGGGAGACACGGAAGAACCTAATTAACATGGCAAAACTGGGAGGGTGCGAAACTGAACACATTAACGTCAGACACGGACCTTCAAAGTAAAACAGGAAATAAAAAGACTGGACTCAAAGACACGATACAGACATAGAACAGAGGAGACACACGGGCAGACACTAAATAGAGGCAGCACAGAATCAAAACCCTGAGAACTAAGTACATAATCAGATTAAACTAGAACACAAGATCATAATAATAGTAAGAAACAAACTGCTGGGTCAAAAAACCCAGGACCAGAACAGCTACATTTTCTCTCCACTGCCCTTTTTGCTAAGTTCTTATCATGCCCTCAGTAAATTGAGCACTGACCAGCACTACTTTGGTAAGCTGGAATGTGTGTTGCATTTAGTAAATTGGCTCAGTCCATCACAATGTGTCACGGTTCTGGGTCCGTTGGACCCAGTATTTTGAGTTTACATTTCGGTTTAATTCTGCTTCATGGATTGTTTTCTTATTCTCGTAGTGATGATGATTATTTCTTGTTTCTGTTTATCCGTGTGTAAGGATTTGTTCTCAGTTATATCTCACGTTTAGTTTAGTTCAGGTTCCATGTGTCATTCTGTCTGTCTCTCAGTGTAAAGTCTGCATGCTTGTTTAGTAATTCATGTGTCCTATTTTATTGTGAAAGTCTTTGTCTTATGTTAGTGTGTGCAGCTTGGTTCCCCCCATCTCGTTAACCCTGATCTCTCCCAGCTGTGTCTCCCTCCTGTTGCCCATTCGCTGATTACCACCCTGTGTATATTAGCCCTGTGTTTTCCTGTGCTCAGTGTCGCGTCGTACCCTCAGATTATGCCTGTGTGTTTCTGGTCTCCATATTCTGTGTTCACTTCAGGTTTTGTTTTCGTACCAGCAATAAAGCTGAGGTTTTGAGTTTCACGTTTGTGTCTGAGTCCTGCGTTTGGATCCTCCTCTCCGCCTGCCCGCACACAGAGCCCTGACACAATGTTTCACAAGACATATGGAATAATAGATCCCTGGAGATTTAAATATCCGTCATCCAAACAGTTTTCATTTTTTCCCCAGTACACAGAACATATTCAAGAATAGACTACTTTTTAATTGACCAAAAGCTGTTGTCCATGGTTATCCAAGTAGACTATCACAGCATAATAATATCACATCATTCTCCAGTAACGAGGTTTAACCCAAGGTTATTATCTGAACAAAAGTTTACGGACTTTATTAATACACAAATAGATATTTTTATTAGTTAAATGAATCTGTTACGCCCCAGTCTGGGAGTGTAGAGATGCAACACAAGATGCTGGGGAGAGAGAGGGCAAGCACCCGCCCTGGTTCCCAAACCAAACCACGAGACGACCCGGTTATGAGTAAAAACTTCAGCAATCACCCACAGGTTTTATTACAGCCATAAAGGATCAATGTGGAAACATACTTACTACAGCAAATGATATTAATTCTCAGTTTAAGTCATTTTATGAAAATGTGTGTACTTCCGACAGGGCGATCGTGGCTCAAGAGTTGGGAGTTTGCCTTGCAATCGGAAGGTTGCCGGTTCGAGCCCCGGCTTGGACAGTCTCGGTCGTTGTGTTCTTGGGCAAGACACTTCACCCGTTGCCTACCGGTGGTGGTCAGAGGGCCCGGTGGTGCCAGTGTCAGGCAGCCTCGCCTCTGTCAGTGCGCCCCAGGGTGGCTGTGGCTAAAATGTAGCTTGCCATCACCAGGGTGTGAATGTGTGTGTGAATGGGTGAGGCAGCACGGTGGCGCGGTGGTTAGCACTGTTGCCGCACAGCAAGAAGGTCCTGAGTTCAATTCCACCATCAGGCCGGAGTCTTTCTGTGTGGAGTTTGCATGTTCTCCCCGTGTTTGCGTGGGTTCCCTCCGGGTACTCAGGCTTCCTCCCACCATCCAAAGACATGCAGCTTGTGGGGATAGGTTAATTGGATAATCCAAATTGCCACTAGGTGTGAATGAGAGTGCGAATGGTTGTCTGTCCCTGTGTGTTGGCCCTGCGACAGACTGGCGACCTGTCCAGGGTGTACCCCGCCTCCTCGCCCTATGACAGCTGGGATAGGCTCCAGTGCCCCCCGCGACCCTGAAAAGGATAAGCGGAAGCAAATGGATGGATGGTGTGTACTTCCGAAGCCTGTGATGCAGACTTAGTGGAAGATTTTTTCAGTAATTTGGCTATGCCGACTCTGGAAGACTCTGAAATCTAAATTGGAGAACAATATTACATATAATATAAGCGATCATCTACCAGTCTTTTTTATTTTTGATTTAAATATGAAAAGAAAGAAAGAAGTTAGTTTTGTGAGTTATAGAAGGTTAAGAAATGATGAAGCAATTAATAGGTTTAGACAAGATCTCATGGAAACGGACTGGAAGGAGGTTTATGTTAATGAGGTCAACATTGCATACGGAGTATTTCTAAATATATATTTGGCCTTGTATGATAAACATTGTCCATTGATATCATTTAAGCATAAGAAAAAGAATATAAATAGGAAACCTTGGATAACTAAGGGTCTTGCAAATGCGTGTAAAAAGAAAAATAATTTATATAGGGAGTATATAATATATAGAACTAAAAATGCGGAAATGAAATATAAACTATATAAAAATAAGTTGGTATTAATATTGAGGAAAGCTAAGAAAGATTACTATAATAAAGTTTTTCAGGAAAACAAAAATAATATTAAGGGCATTTGGAATATTTTTAAAGAGGTATTGGGTAATAAGAACACACCCAAAGTTCGGCCTAATTATTTTATTAATAATAATCAAGTTGTTAAAGATAAGACCGAAGTAGCAAACGAATTCAATTCTTTTTTTGTAAATGTTGGACCTACTTTAGCAAATCTAATCAGGAAAAATGATGATCCAGGAGATGAGGAAGCCTGGATAGGTGATAATAGAATGGTTAATTCCATATTCTTAGCCGATACTACCATAAAAGAAATAGTAGCAATTGTAAAAAATTGTAAAGATAAAAAATCTACTGATTGTGATGGTATAGACATGGTCATAATTAAAAAGACAATAGATTGTATAAGTACTCCTCTTTGTTATATTTTTAATCTTTCGCTACAGTCAGGAGTATTCCCTGACAGAATGAAAGTGGCAAAAGTAATACCATTATATAAATCAGGAGATAAGCATAGTTTTAATAATTATAGGCCAGTGTCTCTTTTATCACAGTTTTCAAAATTGCTAGAAAAACTCTTTGCACAAAGACTTGATAGTTTTATTGAAAAATATCAACTAATACATGAAAACCAATTTGGATTTCGTAAAAATAGGTCAACGGCATTAGCGTTGTTGACTTTTATTGAAGATATTTCATCTGCAACACATAATAATAAATACACAGTGGGAGTATTTGTTGATTTAAAAAAAGCTTTTGATACGATACAACATTCTATTTTGATTTCTAAATTGTATAACTATGGAGTGAGAGGAGTAGCATTGAATTGGTTAATGAGTTATTTAGAGAATAGGTTGCAATATGTTTATTATTTTGGCAATACTTCTGAAAGACTGAAGATTGTATGTGGTGTTCCTCAAGGTTCTATTTTGGGACCTAAACTCTTTAATTTATATATTAATGATATTTGTGACGTATCTAAAAGGTTAAATTCGATTTTATTTGCAGATGACACAAATTTTTATTGCTCTGGAGAGAATTTGAAAGACTTGGTTGAAATTATGACTTCTGAGATGTTAAGAATAAAAAAATGGTTTGATGTAAATAAATTATCTTTGAATCTGACAAAAACGAAATATATGATATTTGGCAATTGTGTAAAGGAGGATAAAGTCATTATGTTTATAGAGGAAGAATTGATTGAAAGAGTTACTGAATTTCGTTTTTTGGGTGTAATAGTGGATGAGAATTTGACATGGAAATCTCATATTGAACATATTAGAAAGAAAATGGTCAAAAGTATTTATATTTTGGGTAGTATAAGAGATTTATTAAATTATAAAACAATGCGTATTTTATATTTTTCTTTGTTTTTTTCATATATCAACTATTGTGTTGAAGTTTGGGGGAATACATATGAGAATACCATAAAACCTTTAAACCTATTACAGAAGAAAGTTATACGAATAATTCATAATGTTAAATATAGAGAACATACAAATAAATTATTTATAGAATCAAAATTATTAAAATTAGGAGATTTAGTGAAATTACGGACATTATTAATTATGTTTAAGGCTAAAAATAATATTTTGCCTTTTAAGTTACAAAGAGTATTTTTGATGTGTTCAAGGGGAGAAGAGAATAGAAGGAAATTTTATTTTAAACATCAGTTAGCCAGGACTACACAAAGATTAATGAGCACAACGGTTAGGGGTATAAGACTGTGGAATTCACTTCATTATAATTTAAAGAATTGTATAAATTTACAATGTTTTAAAAAGTGTTATATGTTTAAAACGATAACTCAGTATGAAGAATGCGAATGAATGTGATGTTGGTTTGGGATTCGACCGGAGAGAAATGTCAATATTAGTTTGTTCCTGATTTTTGGTGCCCACCGGTGATATAAGTTCGATGGTAGATAGGGGGCAGGGTTTAATAAGAATATTTTCTTCTTCCTGCTCCTTTTCACACATGGTTGTTGGGTTTTGTTGACAGAAGATGTGGTTGTTTTGTTTGATTTGTAGTACCAAGTGTGAAATAAATTGAAATGAAATGAAATATTACACTATCAGAAATAAACGAGGCTATCAAGACATTGAAGTCTGGTAAGGTGCACAGCCCAGTTGTATTTCCCATCTAGTTTTTTTAAGAAGTTTGCACCTAAATTACTCCCTTTACTATTAAAACTATTCAGGGAGGTTTTAGACAAGAAGGCCCTGGCAGGTAGCTCCATGCCCTCCTGGGTTTTAAATGCACCTTAGAACACACATGCATCAACACTACAATGAGCGGGTGGAGGGAGGTTTGGAGTCTTCTCTCACCCCCGTTCTCTGCGACCTGCTGGAGCGGGGGGGGGGGGGCTAGAAGGAGGAGTTGGCCGTCCAACTGGGGGGGCGGTTTGCCTCTCCCCAACGCAGGGAAAAGGGTAACACCACCTGGGTCTGGGTGCAATTCCCCCCTCCAGGGGCAAGGGTACCTAGACCCGGTTCGTAGAGTACGCTTGGGGAGTGTGATCGTGTGTACAGAGTCTCTTTATATTTGTCTCCACGTTGGTTGAGTGTGGAGTAAGTGCATATGAGAGCAGGAGGGTGGGAATGGATGTTTGTATCTGTGTGTGCCTGTATGTCTGTGTCTATATGTCAGGTTGGGTATCAGACGCCACCTCTCTGGGGACATCTCAGGCCCTCCAAGGTTTGGAGGCCTATCTCCACCCACCACCACTTCCCCTGCCAGTGGCGGACTCCCTCAGACATCGGTGCGTTGGTGGTTCTTTGTGTCTGGGGATGGACGTCCAGGTACACACCGGCTCACTCCTTGGCGGCCGCTTATCGGGGCCTGGAGCCTGGGGCTTGCTCGGGCCACTTCGGGGTTATGTGTTTCCTGTTTTACTTTGAAGGTCTCTGTCTTATCTCAGTGTGTTCAGTTTACGCTTCCTTTTGTCTCGTCAGTTCTGATTTGCCCCAGCTGTATTTCCCTCCTGTTATTCATTCCCTGATTGCTCCCTCTGTGTATTTAAGCCCTGTGTTTCTCTGTGTCCGTGTCGCGATCTACCGTTTATTTTGCTGTGTGTTTTGTCAATCCGCCGGTGTTAGTTTATTTTTGACCTTTTTTCCCCAGTTATGTTATGTTTGAGTTCAGCATTAAAGCTGTTTTGGTTTAAGTTCTGTCTCCGGAGTCTGCACCTTGGGTCCTATTCCTGTCTGCACACAGCCACACCTAACACCTACCTCAAAGCACACTGTGTTCTGTTGATCTTATGTGCTGCACAATAATGTTTAATATTTAGTATTTACTGTCATATTCCCATATATCACTGTGACGTTGTTTATTCTATTATTCTTGTTCTCTTCTGCTTGTTTTCTTTCTCAACAGGTGATCGATAGATGCATTTTTTTTCCCCTGCCCATTCTGTTGGTTTTGGTTTTTTTCCCTTGTCCCTCTTCTCAGCTGTTTCTCTTTCCCTCTTTCTTTCTCCCCTTCTTTCCCCCAGTCAAGTCTGTCCCGTATTCAGCAAGTGAAAATAAAATAAACAATAAAAGGTGAATCAAATGGACCATTATGGCAAGGCTGGGATGGTCAATTTGGTAAAGTAAATCCGTTGGGCATCTTTCTTTGCCTTTAGACAATAATTCTGATGGCAAAAGAGCCAAAAAGGACAGGCGCCAAAAAAAAAAAAAAAGCTGGATTGATGAATGTTTGGACATGAATCCAATGCATAAGGGCTTGGTGTCAGCCATATATGTCAAGTTTGAGGATTCTGTGTCTCCATCACATAGCCATTTGAAAAACGTATGGGAAGAAGAACTGGGGTAAATCTTTATAGATGATGCCTAGCAGGCTGCAATCACAAGAATTCATTCCTCGTCAATCTGCATCAGACATGGAACAGCACAGATTGCACTTATTTCAAAGTAGAACAGCAAGAATGTATCCTGGCGCAGATTCATTATGTACTAGGTTTGGACATTGCCCAGCTGACCACAGTCATATGTTTTGGCTCTGCCCCAAACTTCAAACATTTTGAGAAGCGGTATTTTGAAAAATTTGGTTTATGTGTAAAAGGAATATTAAACTGAGTTCAATAACTGCTTTATCTGAGGTTGTCCCTCTAGGTACATCAATATAAAACACATCAGGCCAATACAATAGCATTCATCCCACTACTTGTTTAATATTGTTCAATAAAAGCTACTTTTTTTGGTTATCAAAATTAACATCCTTGTACATATTTTTAGTGTGTCTGCATTTGGGTCAATTCCTTGGGTGAACCTTCGGTTCATGACAAAAGGTCATTTAAAGGAACTGCATTACGGTACTTTACTGTTATTTTACGAACAAAAGCTTTTCAGTTAAAAACAGACTGACACCATCCTTAAAGCGCTGTTCTCATGTGGGGTCCCTATTGTCCCAGTCGTTTTTTAAATTTAATTGTTTTCCTTTTCGGGGGCAGCACGGTGGCACGGTGGTTAGCACTGTTGCCGCACAGAAAGAAGGTCCTGAGTTCAATTCCACCATCAGGCCGGGGTCTTTCTGTGTGGAGTTTGCATGTTCTCCCCGTGTTTGCGTGGGTTCCCTCCGGGTACTCCGGCTTCCTCCCACCGTCCAAAGACATGCAGCTTGTGGGGATAGGTTAATTGGATAATCCAAATTGCCACTAGGTGTGAATGTGCGAGTGAATGTGAGTATGAATGGTTGCCTGTCCCTATGTGTTAGCCCTGCGACAGACTGGCGACCTGTCCAGGGTGTACCCTGCCTCTCGCCCTATGACAGCTGGGATAGGCTCTAGCGCCCCCCGCGACCCTGAAAAGGATAAGCGGAAGCGAATGGATAGATTTCCTTTTTGCTAATTTAGAAAAAAATATTGCATATGATTTCATTGTTATGCAGATCATTCCCACATTTCCTGAATTCCATAACTTAGGTTTTTAAGCATAAAAAAAAATACCCTTGGAAGGAACTTGGGAGTGGTCTTTGCCAGCAGATAAATGCAGTTGTTAAAAATAGTTTCTTTCAACTTGGAGCACTTGCTAAACTTACTTTGCTTCAGAGACTTTGAAAGGGTTATCCATGTCTTCATTTATCTCAAATATTGTAACAGTCTTTATTCAAGTATCAGTCTGTCATTTCTTAGCTGTTTACGCTCTACACATCCGACTGCTCCCCTACCCATCTCTCAAACACCATCATAAAGTTCGCGGATGACACCACAGTGGTTGGACTCATCTCAAGGGGGGATGAGTCGGACTACAGAGATGAGGTCAACAGACTGACTGAGTGGTGTTCAGTTAACAACCTCCAACTGAACACCACGAAAACTAAAGAACTTATCTTGGACTTCAGGAAGGGCAGAGCAGACCCGGCCCCACTTTACATTCATGGGAGCTGTGTGGAGAGGGTACACTCCATGAGGTTTCTGGGCGTGCAGATATCTGATGACCTCTCCTGGACTGCAAATACTACAGCGGCGGTTAAAAAGGCCCAGCAGCGTCTCCACTTTCTGAGAGTGCTCAGGAGGAACAACCTGGAGGAGAGGCTGCTGGTGACATTTTACAGAGCCACCATAGAGAGCATCCTAACGTACGGCATAACAACATGGTATGCAGGGTGCTCAGCTGCAGACAGGAAAGTACTGCAGAGGGTCATCAACACAGCCCAGAAGATCACTGGCTGCTCTCTGCCCAGCCTGGAGGTCACTGCAAACTCTCGGTACCTCAGCAGAGCTGGCAATATCATCAAGGACCACTCTCACCCCAGCAACCAACTGTTTGAACTATTACCGTCAGGCCGACGGTACAGGTCACATAAAACCAGGACAAACAGATTCAGGGATAGCTTCTTTCCCAGAGCTATCACCGTAGTAAATAAGCACAAAAACAATTGAACCTATTCCATACCGTCACTGTCATTATATTATGCTGCTATTCATACTGTCATTATATTAATGCTGCTATCCTGTATATATTGTACATACTATTGTTTGAGTACTTACGATTGTTTTTTTTGTACTTTTTATATTTTACATTTATATTTATTATTGAAACTTGCACCAAGGGAGTGGCACTCCAATTTCGTTGTACTCTGTACAATGACAAAGGCTATTCTATTCTATTCTAACTGCAAATGATCCAAAACACTGCAACTAAGCTATAAATTTGGCACACAGGTGAGAACACAGTTGCTTTATTATATTGGCAGTAGTGAGTTTTAGAATTGATTTTAAGATTTTATTGCTTGTGTTTAAGGCATTGCATAGATTGTAGCCTTACTTTTATGATCTGCTAACCCTGCACACTGTCACGGCGGGGTGCACCGGTGTGAGGAAAGAGGTAGACCCAGATGCAGACACGGTGGAGACAAAACGTAGTTTCAAAAACAAAGCGAGCCTTTATTGGCTGATTGCAGAAGAAAAACAAGGAACTAGAGAAACTAAGGAGGCTATGAACACTGTGTTAACAAAAAAGGCTGTGACACTCAATGAAAAACTATGACAAACTATGAACACTGAGTAAACTAGAAAACACAGAGAAACACTGGAGTAAACCTATGAAAACTGTGGTGAGGTTAACAGACGATCTGACACTGACTGAGTGGAACACACAGACTAAATACACATAAGGAATGATCAAAGGAAGTAGAATCACATGAGAAAAACAGCTGACAACAATTAACATAATGACAGGACACGTGAAACTAAACATAACACAAAACTCTTTCAAAATAAAACAGGAAACATAAGAAGATCCAGAAATGACTTGAACTTGACAAACAAAGAAAACTTGGGCATGAAGCATGGCAGAATGTAACTAGATAAACCGAAATGAAACTAGACTAAAAAGAATAACAAAACACCAAGAAACTCAGAATACTGGGTCACATGACCCAGGGCCATGACACACACAGGTCGCTAAAGTCTGCCAAGTAAATGCTCCTAACTGTCCTAAGGTCCAGATTAAAACAAGGAGACAGCAGGAGATTAGGCGTTTGTTGTAGCTGCCCCTCTTCTTGTCCTTAGTGGGCGACCAGCGGCGGTGGTCTGCCGCGCAACCAGTACGCTGGTTCTTTGCTTGACCAACGATTATCTTCCACGCTTTTCAGCTGCCCCTAAATTGTAGAACAGACTGCCTCTTCACATCAGGACCAATATGAGACACTTCTAAAACCTATTTGAAGGCCCATTTTATTCTTTAGCTTTTAAACTAGACTAGTTATTTAGTTTTTAATTCATGTTTAATTCTTTTTAAATATTAGTTCTTTCTTGTAGAGTTTTATTGTTTTAGCTTCACAGCACTTTAGTCAACAGCTGTTCTTCTTAAACATGCTATATAAACAAATCTGATACATAAATCTGTGGACATATGTAAATAATATTCTGTTTATGTGTCTGTGACTTTGTGTGACTCAGAAACAGTGGGTTTGTTTCAATATGCACACGTTTTTATCATGTCACATCCACATACTCACTAACCATTGCCAGGAGCTGTTTGTTTCTCTTTTAAATGGGCACCACACCTGGATCCTGAGTGGTCATTAGTCTAAGGACCGTCCTTCAGCTGCTCCAAAGGACAACGTGTCAATGAGTAGATTAACTAGCCACTGGTGTTCCCCTGCTTGGCTGAAGGACCTTGAATTATAGCAACTTACACTTTGTTTCAGTCCCATCTATTTCATGGAAAATATCAAACAAATTAGAGACACCATGGTAGATGTTGAGCTTCAGGGGAAAATGTTCCAAACAATTACACAGGTAACTGTGAAAATATGTTTTTGCCAGAAATAGAGGAAATAATTGGCATCTAAGGAACCAAGAATTAATTTTTGTGTTTTCCTAAACTCATATTGTTCTTCAGCACACAGAAATTTTTTAACCCCTGTTAGATTGACATTGCATCCTGCTGTTGCTGCCATAAATTGCCAGTTTGGCATTTATTTATTTTTCCTGTGTATCAATTAAAAGAAAGTCACAGTCACACTGGTTAATAGTGTTCATTATACATACACATACAATAAAACCTGAAGCAGTGAGATTCTAAATTGCTTGGAAGGAAATAACTGCTAATTATTATGCTGATGTTATGAAGGCCTTTTGGAAGTAAATCTCACCAGCTTTATGAGTGCCTATGCCTCTTGGGCAGTTAGTTGAGCAGCATTTTGACTTTAATATCAATAAGCAGGAACATGAAAGGTACATGTAAAAAAAAGTTTGCTTGGTGCATAAAGTCTAATCATCATAATTATTATAATCTATCATTGTATTCGATTTGTAAGTATCATAAACCCATATAAGTATTAAAATATACATAGAAAACTTATCAAATGTTTAAACAAGAAAATACACAATTTGAAGAAAACTATTAGCTCATTTTGAATTTAATGCTAGCAATACATCCCAAAAAAGTTGTGGAAAAACATTTTGCAACTAATCAGATTAAATGGCAACAGATCAATAAGATGATTGGGTATAAAAAAAAGAGAGAGGCAGAGCTTGTCTTTAGTAGAAATGGACAGAGGTTCACCAGTGTGCAAAAAGCTGCATCTACAAGTTGTGGAATAATTTCAGAATAATGTTTCTAAACACAACACTATGAATACTTTAAATATCTGATCCACAGTACATAATATCATCAACATATTCTGAGAGTCTTTGTTGTTACAGGAAGCGGCAGTGCTGCACAATGTTAAAAATGGCCCTGTCCCAAGTTTTTGAGACATGTTGCAGCCATCAAAAGGATTTAAAAATTTTGATAAAATTGTACATTTTCTCATTTACATTTAACATTTTGACATGTTTCTATTGTGAAGAATTATACATGTCTGTATGGCTTTGTAGTCTGAGGTTGGAACCTTCCTTTCATTACGAAAACTATTAAAACAGTGAACACATACAGAGTAATAATTAATTTGAAGAGTTAAGTCATGACTTCTTTAGTAGTTTATTATAGGAGAGACACAGCACTAGTGACAGGTACCAGTGATATTTCTATGGGCTCTGACAGTACACTTGTGTCTGAACTTGTGGTGCTAGACCTAACCCTCACCCACTTTTCTCTTTCTCCTCAACCCCAAACCAGTTGCAGTAGATGGCTTCCTCTTCCTGAGCCTGGTTCTGTTTCTGCTTTTACTTGAGTTAGAACTCTCAGCTTCTGTTTCTTCCCCTTAGATTTTTTTAAAAGCTTCTGTTTGAGCCAGTGCTCTTTATTTCTAGTTCATTCCTTTAAACTCTGCAAATGACTCGGAATCAGTCGTCTTTGTTTCTAGCCATATTGGAGAGCTATTTCCCTTTACTGTTTCTGTTTTGAGTTTGAGTTTTCACAAGTCTGTCTCTATTGCTCCTGCTCCCAAGGTTTTTCCATTAGGTTCTGGTCCTAAGTAGGTCTCTGTAGTTCCTGGTTTCAAGTTGGTCCCCATAGCTTCTGACTCGGTCTGCTTTGTCTCCATCGCTTTTCCTACACTTTTAAACAAGTACCACGGCTATCAAACATTCCCTCACAACCTCTGCTATCAGACTTCACTCCTGGCACTCAGTGGAGTTCCACCTTCATAGCTGGTTATCTGTTCTGCATTGTGGAGTTTCACCTCAACAGATGGCATCTAGTCTGACCTACAAAAGAGTCCATCTGCCCTGTTCCACCACTAGTGGGTTCTTAGCCGCACTGTTCGCCTCACCAACCAACCAACCTCTGGAAAGGTCTGTTGACCCTGCTCTGCCTCTAGTGGGGTTATACCTTCACTGTCCATCCTCTGGAAGTCCTTCTGGTGTAAACTCTTTTATGCAGATTCAGTTCATGTTGTCTGCCCATATTTGTAAGAATCAAATTATAATAATAAAGTTGCCAATGTTGTGATCACTCAGTTTACACAGCTAACACAATAAACTCATACTAAATCAGTCAATGGTCACTCTCACAAATATAAATACAATAGTTCTTTTGAAGACCTATTTATACACATGCTCTTACAAAAACAGAATACACACAATTATTGAAAATGCACACATTTAGTGTCACCTACAAACAACACACACGCACGCGCGCACACACACACACACACACACACACACACACACACACACACACACACACACACACACACACACACACACACACACACACACACACACACACACACACACACACAGAGCATGTGAGCATGTGATATCCAGGAGACACAGGGCCTACCTGAGCTCTACTCATCCTGGCCTGTCACTGTGTATGGACCGACCCATTTATCAAGTAATCTGGTGTGGAGAATGGACGGGGTACTATCAGCAATCTACTATTGATCCATGCCTGGGCCCCTGCTATTGTTCATCTGTAGCCCACAACTGGCACCCAGTATTAATGAAAGAAACTAAACAATGCATAGCAATCAGACACCCCGAAATCAGCCCATCGTCCCTCTGTCTGTCTGAGAGAAACAGGACAGGAGCCATTGGATGAAAAAAGAAAGTTTTTCTCAGTTTGGGAGAAAACTTTTGTTATTATGTTTCTCTTTCAGAAGGTGTGAGCAGAGAGAGAAAAACACATTTATCATGTCACAGACGCCTCATATCATCCCTGACCCTGAGCACCAGACAACACAGCTGATATGGAAGGCACCTATTGAATAATGCTCAACGCCATCCTGTGCCTAGGAAATAGAGACATATTCTAAATCTATACAACTGAGAATTAGGAGCAGCAATATTTCTGTATTTTTTTTCTTCTCTAAATATTGACAAGTTACAGATGAATTTGGGATGTTTGATATCTCAAAGAGACACTGGTCAGCTATTTTGAATTTGCCCTCCTGCAGACCATGTAGAGGTCAAGGAGGCATTTCATTGAGTATTAATGGGGCTTTTTCACCCAGATAGCCAAACATGTTTCTTGCTGTTTCTCTGGTAAAGGTGCCTTTTTTAAATGTTAGGGTTTTTTTTACACCTACCCTATTTTGTTTTTCAAGTAAATAAGTTGAGATTGGAATTTTTACTAGTACTGACAAATTAGTAGCATGGCAGATTAAAATGAGATTAAACAAACAGATAGTAATCAAAAAAAATGAGAACATTTTAAAAGTTGGGATCACTAGCTATTAGAGTATTCGATTATCATTTTCTGCACATGCATCGACTAACATACAGCTTGTTTCAGTTGCTCCTGCTTTTTCTATTTACTTGGTTGTTAACAAAATCCAGTTCTTTTTTAAATTATTTTACCGACCGAAAAAGACCCGACACAGTGTGGTCAAGCTAAAAAAAAAGGATCTTTATTGTACATTTCCGGAAACGGAGACCTGTAGACACGAGCACGCACCCATAGGTCTAAAAGCATTGCAAGCCAAATGCGTATATATAGTTCTGCTATACATCACACACAGTTTCGATCTGGAGTGCACTCTGTTTAGTTTCACTTTCTGTCTGCACCTTCTGTGCTCTGCAAAGGCATGCAGTTTCCTGTCAGCCTCCGACCTAGTTTATACTCAAAGTTGGCCCTCTCTTAAACTGGAAGCAAACTAGTGTTTGTCTGTTTTAATAGCATTCTTCTCAATCATGTGGTTTATGAGGGTTTTTGCACTCAAAACGTGTGGTTATCCTAAATGGGCGTTCTTAAAGTCAGCAAAGAGGCACAGAAAAGAAGATCGGACACCAGCGAGGGAGGATAAGAAGGACAGGCGCAACAACATTGTCATCCCCTATGTAGCCGGTGTATCAGAAAAACTCAGGAGAGTTTTCTCCAAGCATGACATCCCGGTGCATTTCAGACCCAGCAACACGCTCAGACAAAAACTGGTTCACCTGAAAGACAAAATGCCAAAACACAGACTTAACAATGTGGTGTATGCTGTACAGAGCAGCGAGGAATGCCCAGACCTCTACATTGGAGAGACCAATCAGCCACTTCACAAGCGCATGGCACAACACAGAAGAGCCACCTCCACAGGACAAGACTCAGCAGTCCATCTGCATCTTAAGGAATAAAGGACACTCTTTGAGGATGCCAATGTTCACATTTTGGACAGAGAGGACAGATGGTTTGAAAGAGGAGTGAAAGAAGCCATCTATGTCCACTGTGAGCGACCATCTTTGAACAGAGGCGGTGGTTTACGACACCAACTCTCTGACATCTATAATCCAGTTTTGAGTTCCCTCCCCAGACGCCTTAACGCCCACTCACATCCTGGGCCATCTGACCTCAGGAATTCGTATGATAAGGTGGGGCCAGGTTTCACAATGAACACACCCGAAACTCTGGCTGATTGGGACCCACACCCAGTTTCACACCTTGGCTCAGGCGATTAGAGGATCATCAGGGGGTCCTTTTGTCCCTCTGTGGGGGGAAACTCCCACTAGGTTTAAATCTGGGACTCCCCACCATTTGACCTTAGAACTGAAGAAGCTTCTTGGATGAGAGGTGAAACGTCTTCAAATAACTTAAAGAAGTCCAGACGCTTTTCTTTCCAAGCTCCTTTGACCAAGCACACCATTGTTTTTCTTGTGACATTACCAATAAGTTTGATGTGTCACATGGCCCTCTTCCTATTGAAAAAACAAAAGTTCTATCCAAGATGGCCGACTTCTAATTGGCCACCATGGTCACCACCCATCTTGAGGAGTTTGCCCCCTCACATATACTAATGTGCCACAAACAGGACTTTAATATCACCAACCATTCCCATGTTATTAGGGTGTATCCATATAAATGGCCCACCCTGTACAATAAACTAATTCCTCTGAATGCACCAGAAACAATGATTACCCCACACAGGTCTTTTACCACTGGGTCCTCCCAGGAGGGTAAGCATTTAGTAAACAGACAGACAGAGATGCAGACAGCTTTGATGTATTTTAAGAAGCACTCCTGACCTGCAGAATCTCAGCTAAATCTTTGTATTAATGGACATCACAGCACAGCTTTAAAATATGCTTTGTATAGCAGATTTTTAAACATTGTTTTATTTAGGGAATGCACAAACTTATGGGCTCAAAATGTGGTCATAAATATTTTGTACTTGTAAAAAAGATTTGTATGTGTAAAAAGAATTTGTGTGTGCGTAAAAAAGATTTGTATGTGTAAAAAAGATTTGTGTGTGCGTAAAAAAGATTTGTGTGTGCGTAAAAAAGATTTGTATGTGTAAAAAAGATTTGTGTGTGCGTAAAAAAGATTTGTGTGTGGACTTAGAAAAAAAAACCTGCAAGTTACAAGTACGGATTTTGACCCTATTTTTCTTCCTTTCATCTGATTGGTCAATGTCATGTCAATCACAAATGTAACAATCCAATCAGAGAACAGATGGGTTTGGCTGTCGAGGGGCGCTTTTTTTGAACTGCAGGTCTTTGAAGGGAATAAATGCCCTTTTACATGCCAACCCAGCGTTTTCCTTCATCACCACGAAGGAAAACAGTCTGTGGTCGTCCGAGTTTGGTGATTTTTGTGTCACAGGTCTACGTGTTTAATACAGGGACTTCCACAGCCTTTTCAACAGCGCTGTGGACCGCGGGGTGGGGGCGGGCAGTGTTTTGGAAATGACAGTCTTCATTACAAAGCTTTCTTCGTTATGAATTAGCATACATGTTTTTATTGAACATTTGAAGAACCAGCAAAAAAAACAAACTCTTGTAGAGGACATAAAGTCAGAGATAGAAAAGACAAGGAGCAGGTGCATCTAGTACAGGTAGAGCTGCTGCAAAAACCCACAGAGCCCAGCAGCCAGCGTAACAAATTCTGGATCCTTTGCTTTTAGTTAGCATTAGCAGCACATCCTGCGTCCGATGTGAAAGGACTTTTATGCTGCGCACTGTGACTCACAGCAATGGTCCTGGGTCAGCCCTGACTTTGTGTTAAACTAATCCTAAAGTAATAATGGTATTTCTAACCACTGATATACCACAACTTTTTTGTTTCAACAGCTACTGAAAGTTAGGGGACCTAGCTGCTATCGGATATTTATATAGCGATCCTCCAGCTTCAAACTGTATCACCCTTCAAGGACCTGCAGTTCAAAAAAGCGCCCCTCCGACAGCCAAACCCATCTGTTCTCTGATTGGATTGTTACATTTGTGATTGACATGACATTGACCAATCAGATGAAAGGAAGAAAAATAGGGTCAAAATCCGTACTTAGAAAAAAACCCCTGCAAGTTACAAGTCCACACACAAATCTTTTTTACACATACAAATCTTTTTTACGCACACACAAATCTTTTTTACACATACAAATCTTTTTTACGCACACACAAATTCTTTTTACAAGTACAAAATATTTATGACCACATTTTGAGCCCATACAAACTCCTCACACACTTTCTCTCTGACTCATGCACACACTCACAAACTGACTCATACACAAACACACACACACACACACACACACTTATGGAGGCTGTAGGTTTCTGGCAAGGTCCTCTGAGTAATTCCCACTCACCTTGTCCAGGTGACCCAAGGAGTGTATAGGTGTGTGTGTGTGTTTGTGTGTGCGAATCTTTGTGTGTGTGTGTGTGTGTGTGTGTGTGTGTGTGTGTGTGTGTGTGTGTGTGTGTGTGTGTGTGTGTGTGTGTGTGTGTGTGTGTGTGTGTGTGTTTCATTGGCTATATATCTGTGGAATCTGACTCATTTTCATGACACTGAAGAAAGGAAAAGAGAAGTTTTGGAGGTCACAAAGAAATTACAATCTCTACACTCTACTGTGTATGTGTGTATGAGAGAAGAGCAAATTGAAGCAAGCATGCTGTTGTGACTGCAGGAACTTGTGCACACTGTCTATATGCAAATGTTAAAAGGATGTGAACATAATGACAGTGGCTCTCGACTGTTTGGAATAATGTGGGGACATCAGGAAAACCTCATCAGGCTGCAGACTAGAGAAAGGATGGTCTGCTATGGTTCTTTCTGGATGTTTGTTTGAGGACATGTAAAGCATATACTGTAAGTAGTATGGGTAGTAAAACACTCTTTCAAGGATGAGGATGTACACATCTTGGACAGGAAGGAACGGTGGTTTGAGCGCGGAGTCAAGGAGGCCATTTACATGAAAAGGGAAAGACCATCTTTGAATTGAGGAGGGGGCCTAAGAGTACATCTTTCGCCATCTTACAATGCTGTGATTCCAGCTATTCCCCAACTCTCTGTGAATGGTACTCATGGCCATTGATCAGTGGGCTTTGGTCAGTGGTTGTTGATCGATGGTCATGAGACTTTGCATAAATAAGATTAAGGAACTGACCTCTCAACCTACTGTTCCTTCAGTGGGATGGTCTCAATCATTATGCAAATGTACTGTTTATATGATTGGGGAAACCTGCAGTCAGCTGAGACTGAAGAAGTCACTTGGATGAGTGACAAAACGTTTTTCCTACAAAACACTATGTCCAGATGAACAGAATCAACTTTTGGAGAGCCTGTCAAATGTAAAAAAAACAAACAAACAAAAAAAAATTTGAAATCTTCTTAGCAGCTGTTAGTTTCAATTCATTTAGAAAAAAGATTTTAGTCTCGTCTACTTAATATTTCAAACTTGTCCCATACACAGTCCAACTTATATACACATATAAATACACACACACATACTTCAGTGCTGAAGAGAAACCTAAGATTGTTCTTATTTGTTTAATCAATGATGAATAGTAAGATGTTCTGGCTTTGCGGAGGGCTTTCTTTTAAAGCAGCAAACTATTTCTCCAGGCTAAATGATGATCTTCTAAATTTGTGACACGCCATTTCCTCTCCAGCTTACGAGTTATGTGCTTTATGCTATGTGTTTGAGAATTTATACCAGGAAGTCAAGTACTTCTGATTTGAGGCTCTGTTTTTCACCGGAGCTACAGTATCCAGAGTCGTACGTATTGAGGAGGTAAAATTATTAACAAGATAATCGACCTCTGTTGGAGTAATGTTCAGATAGCTGCTCTGCTCTATGTTGGTACAGGGCATTGAAGATGATAACAGTGGGTGGATTACATTCTTAAACTTAGTTACAGCGCTTTCAGAAAGACATCTACTGTGATAAAGTCTACTCTCCACTGCTGTGTAATCAATTATTGTAAATGTAAATGTTATCAGGAAATGATCAGACAGAAGAGAGTTAAAGAAACAATCAAAGATTAAGTTGTCTCATCCCAGTGTAATGGAAATGATATAAGTCACGAGCGATTCCCAATGAAAAGTTGCAGAAGTAGCAGGTGCATGTGTTTTTGTTTGTACCCAAAGAAAACACAAAGCATGTAATAATTACAAGGCTAAACACAGAACTGGTTGTGGTGAGGAACTGTAGCTATCACACTAGCAGATAAATTCAATGCACAATTATTCATCTGAAGACTGTGGCATGTAGATTAACAAGTCTGCTTCTAGCTCAGTGCTGATAGGCAGGAAGAGAAACTGAGCATAGAAGTGTTCTTGGGTTCAAAGAACCCTCCCAGCAGTAGAAGCCTATTGCAGCAGAACTAAAGGAACTAAGAGTAAACCAATCCAGCCCTGAACTATATGTTTTAACACAAAGGAAAGTTTTAAGCCACGGGTGTCCAAATTTTTTCCACTGAGGGCCACATACATAAAAATATAGGACGGGCTGGGCCACTTACTAGAAATTAGGTATATAGCCTTAACTTTAGTGTATTAACGTTTGAAAAATCAATTAAAAGTGGTCAAATATGTTATATTGTTGAATATAATTAAAGACAAAACTGCCTTCATCACAGCTTTCCATAAATGGATCTTTATTGATTTATTCAGAAATTTCAAGCTTGTTATTTAAGTTATTAGGCTTAGCAACACACCTATTAATGTTTGTTTGAAACGGTTATCAACATTAACAGACTGGACTGGACTTAATAACAGGAGTGCATATAATTTTAGTAAATTATTCTGGTGATTATCAGCTGCGCTGGGTATGTAAATTGGGCCATCCAGCTGCGGTGCTGATCCGATGCCACTCGTGCCAAAAATCCGGACAAATGTCACTTGATCAAGGAGCAAATCTGCATCAGATGAGATCAGCAGACTTTCCATGTGCAGTGTGTGTGCTGTGCACACCGGTGTGTACTTTGTGTGTTAACAAGAAAAATGCATATAAGAAAGTGTGCAAAAGCAGGGTAGTTACAGAATTGATGTGCGTTATTGATATTTGAAGCATGTGTACCTGCACATGCATGCTTATTAACACATGGGTACTGTGGAATATGTTTTTCACTCACCTAAAGTGTGAACGGCATTGCATTCAGTGCGAGGAGTGATGCTGCACTTTGGACCGAAGGATGGCTAGCAGGTCTGGTGTAAACTTAGTGGTTGAATCAGAATCAGAATCAGAATCAGAATGGGTTTATTGCCAGATGTTGAGGTTTACAACATTAGGAAATTGCTGCGGTGCTTCAGTGCAGACAATAAGAATTAAAGTGCTATGTAGAAGGAAAGATATGTGCATGAGATATACATGAGATATATACATGAGAATAAGAATTATGAGTGCTACGTAGAAATGATATGTGAAGGACATCATGGAGATAGCTGTCGGTCATTTTGGCCATGTTTAGTAACTTGGGGTAAATCTCTTCCGTGATTGTCCTTTTTGATGGAGCAACTGCCTTGATCAACAGTAGCTCCCCTTGGTGATTCAAAGTAAGAAGTGCAATATACTAAAGCAAATGTTGAAGTGCGGGACATATTCTATTCTATTTATAAAATTTCTTGCGGGCCAAATAAAAATGGACCGCAGTTGGCCCGCGGGCCGTAGTTTGGACATCCCTGTTTTAAGCCTAACCTTGAAAGTAGAGAGGGTGCCTGTCTTTGGAATCCAAACTGGGAGCTGTTTACACAGAAGAGGGGAATGTCAGCTAAAGGCTCCCACTCTACTTTGAAATATTCTAGAAACTACAATTAAGCCAGAAGTGAGTGAAGTGCTCTACTGGGATGATGTGGTACGATTTCCTCTTCAGCTTTCCTCCTCCAGCCATGAGTGTAATCCAAAAACATTTCTAAACATACATGTGAGCAGATGCAAAATAAACCTACACTGTCGCATTTCCCTTTTCAAAAATTTACATCTGTTTCTTTTTAATTTTTTTTATTTAATCACTGAAATTGGAAAAAAAGACAACCCCCCCCCCCCCCCCCCCCCTAAAAAACATGAACTAATAGCTTAACCCTTGTGTGGTGTTCATATTTTTGTTACTCAGCCAGTGTTCATGGGTCTGGTGGACCCGCTAGAGTTTTGGCTTTCCAAATTAACACTATCAAACAATTTTATGTTAAATTACTCAACAGGTGGCTTTAGTTCATCCCAATTACAAACCATATGAACAGCAAACATGGTTAATTTTTTTCCCTTTACCTTTGTTAGATCACAGTTATGAATTAATGTACTTCTTGTGTTTTTTTTTTGTTCTTTTTTTTAATAAAATGTTATAAAAAAATAAATCAGTTATAATCAAGTGGAGTGAGTGGAAAGACACAACACATTTACACGTGAAGCAATATGTTTCACAACTAAATGTGATCAGCTGCTCATCAATGGTGACATTAGGCCCAGGTTTGTAAAAGAGGGGGAGGTGGTGCACACACTTATCCCACACTGTCCTGATGGCAGCTAGCTTGTCTCTCTGCCGTCGAGCTGGTCTGTCGTCTCAGTTATCAAAACGGATAATCCTGGAAATTTTGTGGAAGTTTTCCAGAAACATTGATGCACGGAAAGGTTCTTGCCGGTTTCTGCATCCCACAGGGATTCTGTGGATTCCCTTTCGGACCTGAAAACTCCTGCAAGGATAAAACCCCCAAAGTAGGCCTTTGGGGTTCTTAGATGAATTTGGTCCATCTCCTTCCACCTCTCTCCAAAAAACACCTTCCTTCTAGATTACTGCAATCCAGAATAATTTTCTGGATGGAATCTGGGATGAAAAGCTCAAATGAAGACTTGATGTCCTGCACATGAGTAACTGTCAGCCGTGTTGGCCCTGGCTTATTACAGTAACAGCTCTGCAGGGTGGCTCATTTCTTGGGCAAGAAGACCATTCAATTTCACCAGTTATTGACATCCATATTTCTTCACTTGCTGTCTGGTGGGCTTGTTCTGGTCCTGGAGCTGGCTGCTGATGGGGTACTCGTCTTCGTTTTGTTACTAAATGGTGCTCAACCTCATCCTCTTCTTCAAAGTCACTGTCAGACTCTGAATTTTCAGAAATGTGAAATATTCTGAAACCTCTTTGTCAACATCATCATCCGAAGCCCCTCTCTCTTCCAAAATCAATTGGATGGCCCTCGCAGTAGATAATCTTTTGCCATCTTGATCAGTTGTGATAAAGAACCACACTGGCAAAGTCTTATTTATAGTATTATGCCCCTAATTTGCAGGTGGGACAGGGTATGAGAAAATAAAATTTGGATCCCTCAAGAAAGAGGGTAAAATGTGTGGGAATGTAAGAGCAGACGGTGTTGATAGTTGAATTTTCAATAATGTTGCAACTTTGTGCGGGAGCAGGAGGGGAAGAAAACACTATCAGCAGCACCAGAAAGGAGGAAGACAGAGTGTGGGAACACAGGACCTGCACTTTCAACACTTTTATTAGGCCTGGGTCCAGTGGACCCGAACACCTTGTATGTAATGTAAATGCGTGGGGGGAGGTACAGTATGAGGTCATTGAAAATTAGTTCGGATTTATGTTCTTCACAGAAAATAAGCCAAAGCCAATGAATTTCAGGTTGAAAATAGAATTAATTGTTTAATTTTTCTTTTGAGAAAAACTGAAAACGGGTCTCACAGACCCGAACACCATACAAGGGTTAAATAAAAATAAACTTGCTCTCCTATTGAAGCACAAGTTGGGATGGGTCAACAAAAGATTCTGAGAATGTAGAGAAATCTCTGTGTGCACAAAAATGTTTTCCCATTCAAACAACCATGGGAAAACATTCCTCTCTCAAAAGTTAAGAAAGGCTGCTCTCCTCAGTTCCCAAGCAATTACAGACTGTTATACATGATTACATTCAACTTTTAGGAGCATTATGCTGCCATCAAATTAAATTGAGCTCACATTTTTCTTTCCCAGTTTAGTGATCTTAAATGTTTTCCATGTTGTTTTGTAAATAAAATTAGTTTTTTAAATCTGTAAATCATTGCATCCCATTTTTATTTCCTACATTTTAAAATCTCCTGATATTTTTCTATTTCTGTTCCATTTGAATGTGTCTTAGAATGAATTTGATAAAATAACAAAGAGATAAAATATTGTCATGAAATATTAAATCCACAACACAGACCACACTTAGCTGACCAAAAACAAATCTTTTTCTTAATTTTGTTTTTCACTGTAAGCAGTGTTTTCTTCCTTTTCACATTGCATGTTTTTGCATGCGAATAACCCCTTTTTTATTTATTTTTTTTTAATTTTGGTTTTAGCAAAATTCTAACAACTAAGAAACAACATAGTGGGAAATAAAGCTAATTTTATTGAAAAGGGGATTAAGTTTAAAACTTGCCCGGTGCTAATGGACTACGACGATTCCTTCTTTGACAGCTGTATTTATGTCAGAGAGAAACACATGAATCCCTTTACATACACACACACACGCGCACACACACACACACACACACACACACACACACACACACACACCTCCAATGAAACACACAAACACCGTTTAAAGTGGTAAAGTGCAGTCTGATCAGAGTGGCAGGCAGACATCCTGAATAAAATGGAGTGGCATTAATATTAATACCAGTAAAGTGCCTTTATAATCAGACAGTGGCCTGTCAGCTGATGGTGCTGATGGCATGTCTCTCTCTCACACACACACACACTTGTGTACACACACAAAATGATGCCCTGTGAAAGTCAAACATACAGTGGCACAAATAACGTGCTGCCATATTCACACTTTCCATGTTGCTCACAATAAAATGTAATCTCATTTTTACCACGAGAAGCTCTTGGGTTGTTTTTGAAGTTTGCTTAGGGTCATTACCCATCTGCTTTGTGAAGTTCTGTTTGATCAGTTCTGCAGCATTAGTGTGAATGTGAGCAGAGAGTATAGCCTGTTAATTGTTTATTGGTTAATTACCTAATTGAGGAGCGAAACCAAAATAGACTTACAATGCTTCTAGATAAGAATACATTTCAAAATGTGTTTGAATTCACTGAGAAGGCTGGTCTAGCATAGGATGAAAAGTCTAAGACCAGGCAACAATGGAAGTTTGACCTACTTGTTGAACATCGGAAACAACAGAAAATACAGACAGCATCCTCAGGGGCCCAAAGAGCTGTAGCTGGGTACTACTTCGACTGCAGATCCTCCAACGTGCAGGGGTGTGTGTGTGTGTCTTCCCCTCCTGAAGTCCACAATCATCTCCCTTGTCTTCTTCTCATTTAATCAGAGATTGTTTTGCCTGCACCAGTCCTCCAAGTGTTCCACCTCCTTCCTGTAGCTGGTCTCATCATTGTTTGTGATGCAACCAACCACTGCTGTGTCTTCCACAAACTTTACAATATGACAGCTTGGATGGTTGGGTGAGCAGTCATATGTAAGCAGCGTGAACATGAGGGTACTTAGCACACAGCCCAGAGGGGAGCCCGTGCTGAGGACTCTGGAAGATGAGAAGATATTGTGGATCCACACAGACTCCGTTCTGTTGTTCAGGAAGTCCAGGACCCAGTTACAAAGAGAGGAGCTCAGTCCTAGGGTCAGTAATTTGTCAACAAGTGTCTGCGGGATAATTGTATTGAAAGCGGATGAGAAGTCTACGAAGAGCAAACAGACGTAGGAATTCTTCTGCTCCAGGTGGGTGGTCTTCTGTGGATCGATTCTTCCAGTAGGCCTACTGGTGTGGGTCTGAAGTGAAACTAATGGTGGCTTTGATGTGGGCCATAATCAGCCTCTCAAAGCATTTCCTGACGATCGGCATGAGGGCTACTGGCCAATAGTCATTTAGACCTGTCACAGCAGAACTCTTGGGGACTGGGATGATGGTGGCAGTCTTCATAAAGGTGGGGACAGCTGCCTGGGTGAGGGAGGACATAAAGATGTCTGTCAGGACGGGGCGGGGTACTGCTCTGTATACGTCTCGCATATTGATGTAAACACAGCCCAGCGTGTTATTTCCCCGTGTCAGTATGGTGACATGCTGGTAAAACCTTGGCAAGATGTCTGTCATGTTTACATGGTTAAAATCCCCAGCCACTATGTAAAAAGGTTCCGGGTGCTTATTCTGAAGCGAGCTGATGTTGTTGTGTAGCTCCTTCAGTGCGTTGTTACTGACAAACATCATTGAAAACTGACGAGGTGAATAGAATGGGCGACATTTCACAGTCATAATTTCCACATCCTCGAACTGTGGCTGTTTATCACCACACAGTTCGTGCACCAACCTTTGTTTATGTAGACGCATAAGCCACCTCCGCGAGCTTTCCCCGATAGCATATTGCAGTTGGCCAGGAAGAGCTGCCATCGGTAGATCTGGAAGGCTGAGTTCGACATGTTGTCTTTTAGCCATGTTTCTGTGAGACACAGTATGGAACAGTTCCTCATCTCCTCCGAAACACCCAGTCTCATTCGCAGAAGGTCCAGCTTGTTGTCTAGAGAGCGGACATTGGCCAGGAACGGGGACGGAATCGGTGGTCTCCTAGCATTAGCCTTTAGCCTCTCCAGCACACCACCTTTCCCCTCTTCTGCCTCCGCTCACAGTGCTTCCTCAAGCCCTTTATCCGCTGCGGTCTGAACCCTCTGATCCAGATATCAGTTTGCTTTTTATTACTTATTTAGATGAGTGACAAAGCATGCAGGAGGCGGGAATTAGAATACTTGATAATTACAGTGAATTATCTGACTATCAGCTGCTTTGTCATCCCCAATCATCCAGGTAAGAAAATCCCAAAAAGTTGATTCTGTTCATCTGGTCATTTTCACCGGACTGAAAGGTCAGTACCAAGACAGGACTCAGGTGCAGAAACCCAGAGCAGAGACAGCAAGCAATTTTACAATATATTTATTGGTTCGACTTAGGCTTGAAAACGTGGCAAGGACAAAAAGCAATGAAACAAATAACTTGACGTGGCGTGGCCTGGGTAACGTAGCTAGGGGGATGTGGATCCAGAGAGGGGAAATGGGGCCTGAGATGCAAACTGGAACAGGGCAGTTGGCAGTCACACTGAGGAAAGAGGAAACAGAGTTAGGGAAATAGTGGAGTGAAGCTCTGAAGTTGGTAAATATATTATGTAGCTATTCTTACTTGGACGAGGAGAAAAAGAGAGATGAGAGGGATGTGACGTAAATCCAGGGTGAGCTGAGTGGTGTGGAAAGGCTGACCTGAGATCCAGAGGTTCCTGATGGAATGTGTTGGCAGGAGGGCAGGCAGGCAAGGCACAGAGTGATTTCCAAAATGGTGGTTTAGTATCCTGACAACATGGGCTGATGACGATCTGAATGAACGTAAGCATGAGGTTTAAATCACTCTGGCTTGATTGCCTGCAATTGGCTCCAGGTGTGAGGAACTGGAGGAGGAGGTGGCCAGGATACCAGGGAGTCTCAGGAACCTGATGGAAAATTACAGCTGCACATCCCGGACCATGACATGGCATTTTCAATGCAAGAAATGTTTCTGTCACGGTCTGTGTCGGCAGACCGTGGGGAGGTGGGCGAATAGGACCCAAACGCCGGACTCTTCAGTGCAAACAGTGTTTATTTACAACGTGGTGAAGTAAGCAACAATAAATCCCCTAGTGTCCCAGACTCCCGTGTCGTGTCTTCTTCCCAAAAAGTCCCAGTGTAGTGCTCTCTGCTCCAGTGTCTCTGCACTCCCCGTGCTCACTGCTCTCTCTCGTTCCACATTCCTGCTGAGGGAAAACAATAGAGGCAGCCGTTAACACACTTTATCCCAGCAGGCATACACTCACACTTTCCGACTATGCTAGAAGACTGACGTGAAGTCAAACACAATAATCCAGCGTCGGTGGAAGCTCCATCGCTCTTCTAAATAGCTCCCCCGACGAGCCCAGATGAGGAGCAGGGCCCTGTTTCAGGAAGCCGGTTTAGTGCAAACTCTGAGTAAGTATACCCTGAGTTAACGAAAACTCTGGGTTTTCGGTTTCACAAAGCGAGTTTAGATTAATTCTGAGTGAGTTACTATGACGACACACTCCGTGAAGCTAACCTGCCCCTAGCAGGTTTACTTCAACTAACCCTGACCTTCTCCGCCTCTTTGTCAGAAACCTGACTGTAGGAAGTGTCAGACATGGCGTGTTCGGTCAGTAGAAGTGTCAGTAGATGTTGAAGCCCAAATTCTCCGCAGAGCTCTCCGCCGGGAGAGAGTGATTAGAGCGCGTTTGGACATTTTATCATTTCCTGATGATTTCCTGTGTGAATGTTACCGTTTTTCAGCACAATCTATAATTTATTTGAATAACATCCTCAGGCCTAATATTGCTCATGTGACACATCGCGGACATTCTCTCAGTTCTGTACATATTATTTGTATTGCACTTCGGTTTTTTGCAAACGGGAGCTTTCTGTATAATATTGGTGACGCTGAGCACATTTCCAAGGCTACTGTCTGTCGGACAGTCAGGAATGTTACAGTGGCACTGAAACGTCTCCTGTACTCGTTTGTGGTGTTCCCCGGTCATAGACCCACAAGATTTATCAAAGAGGGATGCCACAAAATTGCAGGTATCAGGATGAACAAAACGTAATTCATGATGTGGTGATACTTGAACTACTACTTAAATTTTACATTTATTCTCACGGTTCCCAGGCGTGATTGGCTGTATAGATGGCACTCACATTCCAATCATTGCTCCTTCAGTAAATGAAGGAGACTATGTGAACAGGAAGTCTTTCCACAGCATTAATGTACAGGTACATAGTTCCCTGTAGCATTTCAAACTAACAAATTATTTCATTATAGTAATGGATGCTAATTTGTGTTCTCTGCACTGTGAAGATCATATGTGATGCTGCCAACATTATCACAAATGTGGAAGCCAAGTGGCCAGGCTCTGTGAGTGGTGGTGGTGGAGGACCCCCACCTGTTTTTCGGGCCTCCGCTTTTTTTCTAGTGGCTATAACGGGTCGCATTTGAGCATACAGAGTAAGCAAATATGTACTTGTAATGTGCTCAGATAATTTCAATAAGTGCTTACAGAAAGAAAATTAATGTAGCCTCTAACTTCAATTGATTTACATAGGACAAGACAGACCAAGCGCTATGGCTCATAATACAATTACACCTTACCTGTTTGGACTATATTTTTATATTTCATTTTTACTTGCTGCCAGGAACGTTTGGGGCCTGTTGGGTTGCACCTGCGCTCACATCACATCACAAAATAAAATGTATGAAATAAAAAATAAAATAAAATATAATAAAATAACGTGTTAAATGGGTGGGAAATCCCTAGATCAATGTTTAAATTAACACTCACGCATTGACTCTGTCGGCTATGTTTTGCCATGCATGCTCCCTTTCTTTTGCAGCTGAGGCTGTGTTACTTTTTTCCCGCAAAATTTGCATGTTATCTGCATATACTGCCATCAGAATTTCGGCCTCAAGCGCTGTAAGATACATTGACCGCGCCTTCTTTCCCTCCGTCTCCATGGTGACTCGCTTAATCTGTGCTCCACTAATCAGGGCTTTATGTATCCTCGTGCGCGCGCTTAATTTGGTGTTAAAGCAACTCCGCGTTGATTGAACTAATTGTTATCAGCCTTTCTGAAACCAAATATTCCAAGTTGGACAGTTCGGGGTTACTCAACCCTGCGTATCATTTTTAACTCTGAGTTTTCTAAACCGGCTTCCTGAAATAGGGCCCAGGTGTGTGGCAAGGACTTCGGGTGTGGCCAGTCCTCAAGCCAGGCCACGCCCCTCAGGCCTGAAGGTGCCTGTAACTTGGCCACAGAAAACAGCAACACACACACACACCTGCCTACATACAGATGTGGACAGGGATCAGAGGCAGTGCAGACGACACACCAAATGATAATGATGATGATGATGATGATGATAATAACAACAACAACAACAACAACAACAACAACAACAGTCCCCACTGCTCACAGACCCCGAGTCCCCAGAGCCGGGTCTGTGACAGTTTCGTCAGTCAGCAGACTACAGGTGTCCCCAACTTTATAAACAGTACATTTGTACAATAACTGAAACTAACACCACTGAACGAATAATGGGCTGTGAGCTCAGTTCCTGAAGAGAATTAACTCTTTGGGATTTCTTTACCTGGATGATTGAGCTTGCATCAAAACATTTCAAGCCAAGTCAAGTATCAAGTCAAGTGGCTTTATTGTCATTTCAACCATGTGCAGTGGTACAGTACACAGTGAAACAAGACAAAGTCCTTCCAAGACCATTGTGCTACATATCAAATATAACAGACAATCAACACAGGACTACATAAAGTGCAAGCATGAAAAATTGCAAAAAACAAAACAAAAACAGTGTAACACCAGACAGAACAGAATGGTACAGACACAATGATACAGACACGGCAGTGCAATAGAAAATGGCAACAATGGCAGTGGCTTGTGCAAAAGACTGAGCATTTCGCAAAAAGTAACTTGATGCATGAAGGTGTGTGTGTGTGTGTGTGTGTGTGTGTGTGTGTGTGTGTGTGTGTCTATGACATTGTGCATACAAGTGCTTGAAGTACTGACCCTAAGGCGCAGGGAACAAATCCTCTCATCCAGCGGGAATAACCCCAATGTACTGGCAGCAAGCCAAGGGGATATTATAATACCCACCCCAGCCCGCCGCCTCTCACCAGCAGTGTTGGGGAGTAACGGAATACATGTACCGCCGTTACGTATTTAAAATACAAAATATTTCAATTCAATTCAATTTTATTTATATAGCGCCAAATCACAACATAAGTCGCCTCAAGGCGCTTCATAGATACAGAGAAAAACCCAACAATCATATGAACCCCTATGAGCAAGCACTTTGGCAACAGTGGGAAGGAAAAACTCCCTTTTAACAGGAAGAAACCTCCGGCAGAACCAGGCTCAGGGAGGGGCGGCCATCTGCTGCGACCGGTTGGGGTGAGAGAAGGAAGACAGGATAAAAGACATGCTGTGGAAGAGAGACAGAGGTTAATAACAGATATGATTCAATGCAGAGAGGTCTATTAACACATAGTGAGTGAGAAAGGTGACTGGAAAGGAAAAACTCAATGCATCATGGGAATCCCCCGGCAGCCTATGTCTATTGCAGCATAACTAAGGGAGAAATGAGCTTCCTCCGAAGGGTGGCTGGCCTCTCCCTTAGAGATAGGGTGAGAAGTTCGGCCATCCGGGAGGGGCTCAGAGTAGAGCAGCTGCTGCTCCACATTGAAAGGAGCCAGCTGAGGTGGTTCGGGCATCTGACAAGGATGCCCCCTGGGCGCCTCCTGGGTGAGGTGTTCCAGGCATGTCCCACCGGGAGGAGGCCCCGAGGCAGACCCAGGACACGCTGGAGAGATTATATCTCTCGGCTGGCCTGCGAACGCCTTGGTATTCCCCCGGATAAGCTGGAGGAGGTGGCTGGAGAGAGGGAGGTCTGGGCCTCTTTGCTTAGGCTGCTGCCCCCGCGACCCGGCCCCGGACAAAGCGGATGAAGATGGATGGATGGATGGATGGGTTCAGGGTCACCTGGTCCAGCCCTAACTATATGCTTTAGCAAAAAGGAAAGTTTGAAGCCTAATCTTGAAAGTAGAGATAGTATCTGTCTCCCGAATCCAAACTGGAAGCTGGTTCCAAAGAAGAGGGGCCTGAAAACTGAAGGCTCTCCCTCCCATTCTACTTTTAAATACTCTAGGAACAACAAGTAGGCCTGCAGAGCGAGAGCGAAGTGCTCTAATAGGGTGATATGGTACTACAAGGTCATTAAGATAAGATGGGGCCTGATTATTTAAGACCTTGTATGTGAGGAACAGGATTTTGAATTCAATTCTGGATTTAACAGGAAGCCAATGAAGGGAAGCCAAAACGGGAGAAATATGCTCTCTCTTTCTACTTCTTCACAAATAAAATTTTTATCATTAGAGAAAAAATTACCAGTAATCATCCCACATCCCAGATGTACTGTTTATAAAGTTGGGGACACCTGTAGTCTGCTGACTGACGAAACTGTCACAGACCCGGCTCTGGGGACTTGGGGTCTGTGAGCAGTGGGGACTGTTGTTGTTGTTGTTGTTATTGTTATTATTATTATTAGTAGTATTATCATCATCGTTATTATCATTTGGTGTGTCGTCTGCACTGCCTCTGATCCCTGTCCACATCTGTATGTAGGCAGGTGTGTGTGTGTGTGTGTGTGTTGCTGTTTTCTGTGGCCAAGTTACAGGCACCTTCAGGCCTGAGGGGCGTGGCCTGGCTTGAGGACTGGCCACACCCGAAGTCCTTGCCACACACCTGCTCCTCATCTGGGCTCGTCGGGGGAGCTATTTAGAAGAGCGATGGAGCTTCCACCGACGCTGGATTATTGTGTTTGACTTCACGTCAGTCTTCTAGCATAGTCGGAAAGTTTGAGTGTATGCCTGCTGGGATAAAGTGTGTTAACGGCTGCCTCTATTGTTTTCCCTCAGCAGGAATGTGGAACGAGAGAGAGCAGTGAGCACGGGTAGTGCAGAGACACTGGAGCAGAGAATAATAATAATAATAATAATAATAATGGATTGGATTTATATAGCGCTTTTCAAGGCACCCAAAGCGCTTTACAATACCACTATTCATTCACTCTCACATTCACACACTGGTGGAGGCAGCTACAGTTGTAGCCACAGCCGCCCTGGGGCAGACTGACAGAAGCGAGGCTGCCATATCGCGGCCTCGGCCCCTCTGGCCAACACCAGTAGGCAAGTAGGGTAAAGTGTCTTGCCCAAGGACACAACGACCAGGACAGAGAGGCCAGGGATCGAACCGGCGACCTTCCGGTTACAGATGCGATTCCCAACCCCCCGAGCCACGGTCGCCCCAGTGTAGTGTAGAGAGCACTACACTGGGACTTTTTGGGAAGAAGACACGACACGGGAGTCTGGGATACTAGGGGATTTATTGTTGCTTACTTCACCACGTTGTAAATAAACACTGTTTGCACTGAAGAGTCCGGCGTTTGGGTCCTATTCGCCCACCTCCCCACGGTCTGCCGACACAGACCGTGACAGAAACATTTCTTGCATTGAAAATGCCATGTCATGGTCCGGGATGTGCAGCTGTAATTTTCCATCAGGTTCCTGAGACTCCCTGGTATCCTGGCCACCTCCTCCTCCAGTTCCTCACACCTGGAGCCAATTGCAGGCAATCAAGCCAGAGTGATTTAAACCTCATGCTTACGTTCATTCAGATCGTCATCAGCCCATGTTGTCAGGATACTAAACCACCATTTTGGAAATCACTCTGTGCCTTGCCTGCCTGCCCTCCTGCCAACACATTCCATCAGGAACCTCTGGATCTCAGGTCAGCCTTTCCACACCACTCAGCTCACCCTGGATTTACGTCACATCCCTCTCATCTCCCTTTTTCTCCTCGTCCAAGTAAGAATAGCTACATAATATATTTACCAACTTCAGAGCTTCACTCCACTATTTCCCTAACTCTGTTTCCTCTTTCCTCAGTGTGACTGCCAACTGCCCTGTTCCAGTTTGCATCTCAGGCCCCATTTCCCCTCTCTGGATCCACATCCCCCTAGCTACGTTACCCAGGCCACGCCACGTCAAGTTATTTGTTTCATTGCTTTTTGTCCTTGCCACGTTTTCAAGCCTAAGTCGAACCAATAAATATATTGTAAAATTGCTTGCTGTCTCTGCTCTGGGTTTCTGCACCTGAGTCCTGTCTTGGTACTGACCTTTCAGTCCGGTGAAAATGACCAGATGAACAGAATCAACTTTTTGGGATTTTCTTACCTGGATGATTGGGGATGACAAAGCAGCTGATAGTCAGATAATTCACTGTAATTATCAAGTATTCTAATTCCCGCCTCCTGCATGCTTTGTCACTCATCTAAATAAGTAATAAAAAGCAAACTGATATCTGGATCAGAGGGTTCAGACCGCAGCGGATAAAGGGCTTGAGGAAGCACTGTGAGCGGAGGCAGAAGAGGGGAAAGGTGGTGTGCTGGAGAGGCTAAAGGCTAATGCTAGGAGACCACCGATTCCGTCCCCGTTCCTGGCCAATGTCCGCTCTCTAGACAACAAGCTGGACCTTCTGCGAATGAGACTGGGTGTTTCGGAGGAGATGAGGAACTGTTCCATACTGTGTCTCACAGAAACATGGCTAAAAGACAACATGTCGAACTCAGCCTTCCAGATCTACCGATGGCAGCTCTTCCTGGCCAACTGCAATATGCTATCGGGGAAAGCTCGCGGAGGTGGCTTATGCGTCTACATAAACAAAGGTTGGTGCACGAACTGTGTGGTGATAAACAGCCACAGTTCGAGGATGTGGAAATTATGACTGTGAAATGTCGCCCATTCTATTCACCTCGTCAGTTTTCAATGATGTTTGTCAGTAACAACGCACTGAAGGAGCTACACAACAACATCAGCTCGCTTCAGAATACGCACCCGGAACCTTTTTACATAGTGGCTGGGGATTTTAACCATGTAAACATGACAGACATCTTGCCAAGGTTTTACCAGCATGTCACCATACTGACACGGGGAAATAACACGCTGGGCTGTGTTTACATCAATATGCGAGACGTATACAGAGCAGTACCCCGCCCCGTCCTGACAGACATCTTTATGTCCTCCCTCACCCAGGCAGCTGTCCCCACCTTTATGAAGACTGCCACCATCATCCCAGTCCCCAAGAGTTCTGCTGTGACAGGTCTAAATGACTATTGGCCAGTAGCCCTCATGCCGATCGTCAGGAAATGCTTTGAGAGGCTGATTATGGCCCACATCAAAGCCACCATTAGTTTCACTTCAGACCCACACCAGTAGGCCTACTGGAAGAATCGATCCACAGAAGACCACCCACCTGGAGCAGAAGAATTCCTACGTCTGTTTGCTCTTCGTAGACTTCTCATCCGCTTTCAATACAATTATCCCGCAGACACTTGTTGACAAATTACTGACCCTAGGACTGAGCTCCTCTCTTTGTAACTGGGTCCTGGACTTCCTGAACAACAGAACGGAGTCTGTGTGGATCCACAATATCTTCTCATCTTCCAGAGTCCTCAGCACGGGCTCCCCTCTGGGCTGTGTGCTAAGTACCCTCATGTTCACGCTGCTTACATATGACTGCTCACCCAACCATCCAAGCTGTCATATTGTAAAGTTTGTGGAAGACACAGCAGTGGTTGGTTGCATCACAAACAATGATGAGACCAGCTACAGGAAGGAGGTGGAACACTTGGAGGACTGGTGCAGGCAAAACAATCTCTGATTAAATGAGAAGAAGACAAGGGAGATGATTGTGGACTTCAGGAGGGGAAGACACACACACACACCCCTGCACGTTGGAGGATCTGCAGTCGAAGTAGTACCCAGCTACGACGTCTGAGTCGGACTGGAGCTCTCTGCCCTTTACCAATCCAGCCACGGGCCCATCCATCTGGCCCATCAAGACTCACTCTCATTTCATCAGTCCATAAAACCTTAGAAAAACCAGTCTTGAGATATTTCTTGGCCCAGTCTTGACGTTTCAGCTTGTGTGTCTTGTTCAGTGGTGGTCGTCTTTCAGCCTTTCTTACCTTGGCCATGTCTCTGAGTATTGCACACCTTCTGCTTTTGGGCACTCCTGTGATGTTGCAGCTCTGAAATATGGCCAAACTAGTGGCAAGTGGCATCTTGGCAGCTGCACGCTTGACTTTTCTCAGTTCATGGGCAGTTATTTTGCGCCTTGGGTTTTCCACATGCTTCTTGCGACCCTGTTGACTATTTTGAATGAAACGCTTAATTGTTCGATGATCACGCTTCAGAAGCTTTGCAATTTTGAGCCTACTGCATCCCTCTGCAAGATATCTCACTATTTTTTACTTTTCTGAACCTGTCAATTCCTTCTTTTGACCCATTTTGCCAAAGGAAAGGACGTTGCCTAATAATTATGCACACCTGATATAGGGTGTTGATGTCATTAGACCACACCCCTTCTCATTACAGAGATGTACATCACCTAATATGCTTAATTGGTAGTAGGCTTTCGAGCCTATACAGCTTGGAGTAAGACAACATGCATGAAGAGGATGATGTGGAAAAAATACTCATTTGCCTAATAATTCTGCACTCCCTGTACACACCTCCAGATGCAGGAAGAGGGCCGCCTGTATCATGAAGGACTCCACTCACCCAGCAAACACACTCTTTGTCCCGCTGCCCTCAGACAGGAGGCTGAGAAGCATTAAGTGCAAAATCACCAGACTGAGAAACAGCTTCATTCCAGAAGCTGTGAGACTTCTCAGTGCATAATGGACAAGAACTGTTATTGTAGCACCTTAATCATTGCTTGACACTTATTGACACTATCACTTTATCAATGCTGGTCATCATGCCCTTTGCTGCTAAAGTATTTATTTACACCTATATTTATACCCACACTCTATACCCATACTCCATACTGGTACTCAGGTTGTTGCACTCTAGTTATAGTATTATTTATTGTATTGTCTTATTACTTGTCATTTCTGTTTGTTAAAAAAACAAAAAACAAAACACACACAAAACCCCCAACTATTTATTTATTACTTAAAAAAAAAATTCTCTTTCTTCATTAGGGCCCGAGCACTGAGAGTGCGAAGGCCTTGTTGTATCTGCTTCGTTTATTATTATTATTATTATTATTATTATTATTTCGGCAAATGAATTTGCTTTTTGAGGGCAAATGAATTTGCTTTTTGAGGGCCTAAACATGCTCGAAAACTCATGAAATTTTGCACACGTGTCAGATCTCGAGAAAATTTACGTATTTTAATGTCCTCAGACATGGCTGGGGAAAAGTGGCTCAGGAGCGCCACCTGGAAAAATGAAAAACGTGAGTCCCCAGGATGCGTATGACCTACATAATTAAATAATTTCCCCCAGGGATCAATAAAGTATTCTGATTCTGATTCTGAAACATGTATGAAAGTCAGTACACCCATGATATGCCCATTGCCAGGAATATGCAGAGCGCTACCTAGTGGGAACAGGTAGCGCTTTGATATTCTGATTTTCACAGGTTCATCAGGTCCACCTCAAAAGGGGTTAATATTAACATCAGTCCCTCATGATGCTTCAGTGAGAAAATTGTGAGTTTAAACTGAACAGCGTACCCTGGTGGCAAGGCAGTTCACCGAGAAAGATGAAGTGGCTGTTGAGGGGCTGGGAAAGTTTAAAAACTCTTGGAATTTGGTCCACTCCTCCAATGTCATGAAGGCTTTCTTTTTATGTGATCATTTTCATGGAATATCGCAAAATGGCTCCACAGCACCCCCTACAAAATTTCAAAATATCACCCCTGCTCTGTGCCTCATCTTGAAACATGGGAAGCTTATGTAAGATATCAAGATGTACAAAAAGTCTCTTGGAGCAATATTCCAAATCCAGCAGGAGGTCAGCCATTTTAAAATGAATGTGTAATTTTGGCGACATTTTCGCCTCTTTTCAGGCCTCATACTTTGACAAACTCCTCCTTGGGATTTCATCAAAATGACGCGACCTCCCATGCATGGAATCTAAAGGCAGTAAACTGCTGTAACTAAAGACGCATTATCCAATTTCTCCCAAACTTCACAGGCATGATGAGAGTCGAGCTTGGAGAAGTTTGATATGCGATTTGGCAGCAATGGTCAGAGCACCATCTGGTGGGAAGAGGAAATGCAACATATATTATAATCATCAGTGAACGAGATTACGTTTTAGCTCGTGGGTGTACACATAAAATCAGTGTGACATCAGATCGGACGTCCAGGTTGTAGGTGTTAGGCGTGGCTCGATGTGTCAGGGTGCGAGGGCCCTCATAACGCTGCTTGCAGCTTTAATTATTTTTGTTTCTTTTCACTCCGGGACCGTGTGCGCATTATTTCGTTCCACCTCACGTTAACATGTGATGCAAATGACAAATAAAGCTCCTTGAATCCTTTAAAACTAAAGAATGGAGTCTAATAATCGCACTCAACATTCTGGTTCGATGGTTTTTATTGCTTGTTATTAGATCCTGGCTAAAAAATTATTAGTCTTAGATTTTTTTGCCCCTATATTAGCTGGTAACACAAAGGAATTAAAACACTGCCCTTGGGCTGCACGGTTCTACTGTAGTGATTAAAAACAGGAAATTGTGATGCATAAGACAAAGCTGTAATTAGATTCTTTAATTTCCTTCATTTCTTAGGGCCAACAGGTTTTCTTTGAAGAGACACATATTTTGAATCAAATAACAAGCCTGTGCAGAAAATATGACTCATTTAAACGTATCTTAAAACATGATACCAGTGCATTGCATCATTAGATTTATGACTCTAGCACCTCTCTTTTTGCTTTGTTTCAATTTATAAAAGAAATGAACCAATGACAGATTTCATTGTTTTAAACTCATTGATATAAGAAGTACACTAGATATATAAATGAGGAACCTTAACCCTTTAACAATAAGGGAGCATGTTTGTATAATTCTGTTGCAACCACTTAATCAGTTTATGTTTGAGCCTCAAATATCGGATAGTATCCACCATGTGTGTGTGTGTGTGTGTGTGTGTGTGTGTGTGTGTGTGTGTGTGTGTGTGTGTGTGTGTGTCACGCACACAAACATACATGTGCATGCACACACACAGACACATTGAAACAGAGTGAGAGGAGTATGAATCCTCTTCAGATTAAATATTAGAATCTTGAATCACCACATACACCTCTGAAACACAACATTAATTAGACCTTTGCACAGCATGCGTGTGTGTGTGTGTGTGTGTGTGTGTGTGTGTGTGTGTGTGCGCGAGTCAGAGAAGAAGAGAGAGAGAGAAAACCATCTGGACTGGTGATTTTAAAGGATGGGTTTAAATTCACTAAAAAGCTACAGCAGACGGAAAGAACTAATAAAAATATATAGGACACAAAAGTCTCATACTGTAGAGCCAAATTCAGTTTTTGGTTTTTACAGCTGACCACTAGAAAATTTAAGTGCTGACATTTGTGGCATCTTATTATCTGTGTTACTGCCAGGTGGCCTGTTTGTGATGTGGACCCAAATGGAAGACACAATGCGGAGGCAAAAATAGGTTCTCTCTATAGTTTGTTGTGTATACATAGATTTACAATGATGAGGCGTGAATCAAAGAACACAGGATCGGCTATGGAGAATGTACGATAGCTTGATAGCAGGTCTCAGGGGTGGAAAGCACTGGAAGCTAGATTACTGATCTGAGCGGGTTAAAGTGGGAATTAGTAACAGTGACATGGACTTTGGCTTACTTGTGACTGCAGGTGAGTGGCAGGAGAGGAGGGAGTTTTCAGAGTGAGTGTCCGGGCGAAGGGTACATGGCGAAGGGGACTTTAATAGCGCCAACCTCAAACGCGCAGCGCCGAACTTTTATCAACACATCACCTGCCCCACCAGGGGTGAAAGGACACTGGACCACTGCTACACTACGGTCAAGGACGGCTACAAGGCACAATCCCGCCCCCCGTTTGGCAAATCTGATCACGCCGCCATCTTCCTCATGCCAAAATACAAAGGCTGAAACAGGAAGTTCCGGTTCAGAGGAAGGTCGCGCGCTGGACGGATCAATCGGTGGCTGCGTTACAGGACGCACTCGATGACGCAGACTGGGGCATGTTCAGAAACAGCTCCGACGATGACGTCAACGTGTTTACGGAAGCGGTTGTGGGATTCATCGGGAAACTAGCGGATGATACCGTGGAGACAAAGACTATCACAACGTTTCCCAACCAGAAGCCGTGGGTGGATAAAACCATCCGCGACGCTCTGAGATCCCGCACCGCTGCCTACAACACGGGACTCATGACGGGGGACATGGACCCGTACAAAGCCGCGTCATATAACGTGCGGAGGGCGGTGAAAGAGGCGAAGCAGCGCTACGGGAGGAAACTAGAGTCACAACTCCAACAGAGTGACTCTAGGAGCCTGTGGCGGGGACTAAGGACAATAACGGACTATAAAGCACCAACAACCGGTATGACGAACGCGGCCGTGACTCTGGCAGACGAGCTGAACACTTTCTATGCTCGCTTCGAGGCTGCAGCTAAGGTCTCCAACAATGCTAGTGTTAGCGGCGCTAACGGCTGCAGACAGGAAGATACTGCCAGCACCGGAAACATGCTCGTCATCTCCGAGCATGAAGTAAGGAGAGCCTTCAAGAGAGTGAACACCAGGAAAGCAGCAGGACCAGACGGCATCCCAGGTCGTATCCTAAGAGACTGCGCATACCAGCTAGCTCCTGTGTTCACTGAGATATTCAACATCTCTTTATCTCAGTCGGTGATCCCCACATGCTTCAAAGAGTCCATCATTGTTCCTGTCCCGAAGAAACCCCACCCTGCTTCTCTCAATGACTATCGCCCTGTAGCCCTCACCTCAGTAGTGATGAAGTGCTTTGAACGCCTGGTCAGAGACTTCATCATTTCTTCACTACCAGACACACTGGACCCACTACAGTTCGCTTACCGTCCAAATCGTTCCACAGACGATGCCATCTCTCATCTCCTCCACACATCACTCACTCACTTGGACACTAGAAGGGGGAATTATGTTAAAATGCTCTTCATAGACTACAGCTCTGCATTTAACACCATAATTCCCTCCACACTCACCACCAAGCTGGAGCATCTGGGACTCAGCTCATCTATGTGTCAGTGGATCTCCAACTTCCTAACTGGCAGACCACAGGCAGTAAGGATGGGCGGACATGTCTCAGCCTCCACCACTCTCAGCACTGGAGCCCCCCAGGGGTGTGTTCTGAGCCCCCTGCTGTACTCTTTGTACACATATGACTGTGTGGCCACTACCAGCTCCACCACCATCATCAAGTTTGCTGACGACACCGTCGTGGTGGGCCTGATCTCTGATAACAACGAGACGGCCTACCTGAAGGAGATTAGGAATCTGGAGAACTGGTGCCAGAGGAACAACCTCCTTCTAAACGTCAGTAAGACAAAGGAGCTGATAGTGGACTTCAGCACTAAGCAGGAGAGGAACTACCAGACCCCCGTCATCAACGAGTGCCCAGTGGAGAGAGTGGACAGCTTCAAATACCTCGGAGTTCACATCACGCAGGACCTGTCATGGTCCTGTCACATCAACTCCGTGGTGAAAAAGGCCCGACAGCGTCTCTACCACCTCAGACGCTTGAGAGACTTCCAACTGCCCTCCAAGGTGCTCAGGAACTTTTACTCGTGCACCATAGAGAGCATCCTGGCGGGAAACATCTTAACCTGGTTCGGGAACAGCACCATGCAGGACAGACGAGCTCTACAGAGGGTTGTGCGGTCAGCTGAGCGCACCATCCGCTCCGAGCTCCCTGACCTGCACTCAATCTACAGCAGGCGGTGCTGGACCAAGGCCAGGAAGATCGTGAAGGACCTCAGCCATCCCAACAACAGACTGTTCTCTCTGTTGAGGTCAGGAAAGCGATTCCGCTCCCTGAAGACCAACACAGAGAGACTGAGGAGGAGCTTCTTCCCGCAGGCGATACGGTCTCTCAATCACACCACCACACAGTACTGACCCACACATATGGTTCTTACACACACACACTGGACTTTCTGGACTTTGGTTTTGCACAACACTGGTCACTATATTCTTCATTTCCGGTTAATACTTGTACAGCTGCTGTTATTGTGTATATATTTATTTATATTTAGATTTCTTCATACATTCTTATATAGTTCTATATTGTGTATTTTGTTGTACAGTTATTTTATTTTCAACTTTAATTTATATATTTATCTTTATCTTATTCTTCCCAGTTAAATTTACCCTTCATTCTAATTTGTGTTGTACAGTTATTTCATTTTTAACCTTAATTTATATTTTATTCCTTCCTAGTTAAATTTACCCTTTTTAATTTTTCATATTTATTTCCTATCTTATTCATAGCCTTTTCCTTTTTTGTTTTCTTTAGGTCACGAGCAGTTGTCCAAGCATTTCACTACATATCGTACTGTGTATGACTGTGTACGTGACAAATAAAATTTGAATTTGAATTTGAATTTGAAATCCAACCTATGTTCCAGTTTGTTAGATGAGCCACTGGGCAGTAGGACAGGCAGGTTCAAAAAAATGAATGAGGGGGATACACTGAACACAGTGTATATTAATTTTTTATTTTCATTTTACTTAAAATATATGTTTTTGTTAAGTTCCATCCATCCATCCATCTTCATCCACTTTATCCGGGGCCGGGTCGCGGGGGCAGCAGCCTAAGGAAAGAGGCCCAGACCTCCCTCTCCCCAGCCACCTCCTCCAGCTTATCCGGGGGAATACCAAGGTGTTCCCAGGCCAGCCGAGAGATATAATCTCTCCAGCGTGTCCTGGGTCTGCCCCGGGGCCTCCTCCCGGTGGGACATGCCTGGAACACCTCACCCAGGAGGCGCCCAGGGGGCATCCTTATCAGATGCCCGAACCACCTCAGCTGGCTCCTTTTGATGTGGAGCAGCAGCTGCTCTACTCTGAGCCCCTCCCGGATGGCCGAACTTCTCACCCTATCTCTAAGGGAGAGGCCAGCCACCCTTCGGAGGAAGCTCATTTCTGCCGCTTGTATCCGCAATCTCGTTCTTTCGGTCACTACCCACAGCTCGTGGCCATAGGTGAGGGTAGGGACGTAGATCGACCGGTAAATTGAGAGCTTCGCTTTTACACTAAGCTCCCTCTTCACCACGACGGACCGGTGCAGCGTCCGCATTACTGCAGCTGCAGCCCCAATCCGTCTGTCGATCTCCGGCTCCCTTCTCCCATCACTCGCGAACAAGACCCCGAGATACTTGAACTCCTCCATTTGGGGCAGGAACTCATCCCCGACCCAGAGTGGGCACTCCACCCTTTTCCGGCTGAGAACCATGCCCTCAGATTTGGAGGTGCTGATTCTCATTCCCGCTGCTTCACACTCGGCTGCGAACCGTTCCAGTGCGAGGTGGAGGCCCTCACCCGATGAAGCCAACAGAACCACATCATCTGCAAAAATCAGAGATGAGATTCTGAGGCCACCAAAGCGAAAGCCCTCCGCCACTTGGCTGCACCTAGAAATCCTGTCCATAAAAATTATGAACAGAACCGGAGACAAAGGACAGCCCTGGCGGAGCCCATCACCCACCGGGAACGAGTCCGACTTATTGCCGGCAATGCGAACCAAGCTCTTGCAACGGTTGTATAGGGATCGAATGGCCCGTAGCAATGGGCCAGACACCCCATATTCCCGCAACACCTCCCACAGGACACCCCGAGGGACATGGTCGAATGCCTTCTCCAAGTCCACAAAACACATGTAGACTGGTTGGGCAAACTCCCATGCACCCTCAAGTATCCTGGAGAGGATAAAGAGCTGGTCCAGTGTTCCGCGACCAGGACGAAAACCGCATTGTTCCTCCTGTATCCGAGGTTCGACTAACGGACGAACTCTCCTTTCCAGCACCCTGGCATAGACTTTCCCAGGGAGGCTGAGGAGTGTGATCCCCCTGTAGTTGGAACACACCCTCCGGTCCCCCTTCTTAAAGATGGGGACCACCACCCCGGTCTGCCAGTCCACAGGTACTGCCCCTGATCTCCACGCAACATTGCAGAGGCGTGTCAACCAGGACAGCCCTACAACGTCCAGAGCCTTCAGGAACTCGGGGCGGACCTCATCAACACCAGGGGCTCTGCCACCAAGGAGTTGTTTAACTGCCTCAGTGACCTTGCCCCCGGAAATTGGCGGGTCATTCCCCTCATCCCCAGACTCTGCTTCCTCCTCGGAAGACGTGTCAGTGGGATTAAGGAGGTCCTCGAAGTATTCCTTCCACCGCCTGACAATTTTCTCAGTCGACGTCACCAGCGCTCCGCCAGCACTATACACAGCGCGGGTAGAGCACCGCTTTCCCCTCCTGAGACGTCTGAAGGCTTGCCAGAATCTCTTCGAGGCAGTCCGAAAGTCTTTTTCCATGGCCTTTCCGAACTCCTCCCACACCCGAGTTTTTGCTTCAGCCACTGCCCGAGCCGCATTCCGCTTGGCCTGTCGATACCTGTCGGCTGCCTCCGGAGTCCCACAGGCTAACCAAGCCCGATAGGACTCCTTCTTCAGCCTAGTGGCTCCCTTCACCTCTGGTGTCCACCATTTGGTTCGGGGATTACCACCACGGCAGGCACCAACCACCTTGCGGCCGCAGCTCAATGCAGCAGCTTCGGCAATGGAGACGCTGAACATGGTCCATTCGGACTCAATGTCCCCAGTCTCCCTCGGAATGCTGTTGAAGCTCTGCCGGAGGTGTGCGTTGAAGATCTCGCGGACTGGGGCCTCTGCTAGACGTTCCCAGCACACCCTCACTACGCGTTTAGGTGCACCAGGTCTGTCCAGCGTCCTCCCCCGCCACCTGATCCAACTCACCACCAGGTGGTGATCAGTTGACAGCTCAGCCCCTCTCTTTACCCGAGTGTCCAGAACATATGGTCGCAGGTCTGCTGATACGATTACAAAATCGATCATCAACCTACGGCCTAGAGCGTCCTGGTGCCACGTGCACTTATGGACACTCTTATGTTCGAACAGGGTGTTCGTTATGGCCAAACTGTGATTAGCACAGAAGTCCAATAACAAAGCACCGCTCGGGTTCAGATCAGGGAGGCCGTTCCTCCCAATCACGCCCCTCCAGGTCTCGCTGTCGTTACCCACGTGAGCATTGAGGTCTCCCAGCAGGACAACAGAGTCTCCAGGTGGAGTACCCTCCAGCACCCCCCCCAGGGACTCTAAGAAGGCTGGGTACTCTGAACTGCCACTCGGCGCATAAGCGCAGATGACAGTCAGGACCCATTCCCCGACCGTAAGGCGCAGGGAACAAACCCTCTCGTCCACCGGGAAAAACCCCAACGTACCGGCAGCAAGCCGAGGGGATATTAGGATACCCACCCCAGCCCGCCGCCTCTCACCAGGGGCAACTCCAGACTGAGACAGAGTCCAGCCCCTCTCCAGGAGACTGGTTCCAGAGCCCAAGCCATGTGTAGAGGTGAGCCCGACTATATCTAGCCGGTACCTCTCAACCTCACGCACTAACTCAGGCTCCTTCCCCACCAGAGAGGTGACATTCCATGTCCCTATTGCCAGTCTTGGCAGCCGGGGGTCAGTCCGCCAGGGCCTCCGCTCCTGGCCGCCACCCGACACACAATGCACCCGACCCCTATGGCGCCTCCTGCGGGTGGTGGGCCTGCGGGAGGATGGGCCCATGTCTCCTCTTCGGGCTGTGCCCGGCCGGGCCCCATGGACTAAGGCCCGGCCACCAGACGCTCGCCCTCGGGCGCCCTCCCCGGGTCTGGCTAAAGGGCGGGGCCCCGGTAACCCTATCCCGGGCAGGGTAAACTGTTCCCTCGGTGTCCTTTTCATAAGGGTCTTATGAATCGCTCTTTGTCTGGTCCCTCACCCAGGGCCAATTTGCCATGGGAGACCCTACCAGGGGGCAAAAGCCCCCAGACAACATAGCCCCTGGGATCCCTGGGACACACAAACCCCTCCACCACAATAAGGTAGCGATTCAAGGAGGGGTTTTTGTTAAGTTAACATATGTTTTTCTAATCAAGCCTACGTAATTGTGTCTATTATTCAACGTACATAATACTAATGTGTTACTTGATGGCAGATCATTTAAGTTAAGTCAATTAGGATTGATATACTTTGTATATCCACAAGATGGCAGTAATGCAAAAACAGTTGTAATAAAACCGCGAAGAACAAGAAGGTTTCACGGCTTGTGCCTGCTCATGCGCAGGACTTCAAATTTAACTTGAAAACGTTGTTTTGGTGCCAAACTGCTGTTTCTTTGAGAGGTAAGACAACTTTTTTCTTTGACTATGCAGTATCTACATGTCGAGCATGGTTATATTTTGCGTTTGTTTTAAAAGACATGTTATATCGTTTGCATGCGCTTGTTCTACATTAGTTTTACTGGGTCCTGGACATGCTTATTTTGTGGACTGTGTAAGAAACAATTTTTATTGTTTTTTGTTTTATTAAGGGATTAGCTACAGGGGTTCATGGGGTTATTTTTTCATTTGCTTTCTTGGGATTCCTTTACTGTAATCCGAGAGTCATAAATATTGAATAGGATAGCAAGGATAGCATAAAGTGACGTTTAAAATCCAAAAAGCCAAGGGCGAAAGCCACTGTGACACCATTGTCATGCTCTATCAGTAATCTGTATTATGTAAAAATGGTCTGTAAATACAGCATGTTTCCTAGCGGAGTTATACATATCAACATAGTTATAAATTACAGTTTGTGAAAGTACACACTTAATTTTTTAAATAAAATTATTCACGTCATATGAGTGGACAGACAATGGAGGTCGACAGACCTGGTGATAATTGCTTCTATAGAAAGTTAGCACATGGCAGTGTCAATCTCTTGCTTTTCTTCTGAGTAGTATTTTATTTAGTTGTAATTCAATCACTAATTTGCTTCTTGAAATTAAGTAATGAATTTCTTTTTTTACTTTATAAATTTCAGATCCTGCCTTTACCTGCTCCCTTCTATACTGATGTGGTGTATGTGGTACTGCTGAGCTTGTATGTGGTATGTGAACTGTTATACTTTTAAAAACAAAACTGTTTTATAAGTTAAGTTTTCTTTAGTGGCCCATCCCATGCCCCTGTTATTTCTTCTCCAGATCTGGACCATTGTAAAGGTTCAAGGGCCTGTGGCATGAAATTCTTTTCAGATCAGCTGTGATCAATATTTTTTGGAACATGATAAATAACAATAAAAGCTGTAATGGCTCCATTAGCATTTTGTGTAAATGTTTGTGTTAAAATTATAGCTTTAATGAGGTCTTTCTACATTAGTTTTAGTTATAAAGTATGTATATGTGTACATATAGTATGTATATTTACAGTACAGTATGTTGTCTGTGAAGGTTCTCAGTCATCCAGGTCATCGTAGTCAAAGGAGCTTGCAAAGAAAAGCGTCTGGACTTCTTTAAGTTGCTTGAAGACGTTTCACCTCTCATCCGAGAAGCTTCTTCAGTTCTAAGGTCAAATGGTGGAGAGTCCCAGATATAAACCTAGTGGGAGTGACCCCCCACGGAGGGACAAAAGGACCCCCTGATGATCCTCTAATCGCCTGAGCCAAGGTGGGAAACTGGGCGTGGGTCCCAATCAGCCAGAGTTTCGGGTGTGTTCATTGTGAAACCTGGCCCCACCTTATCATGCGAATTCCTGAGGTCAGATGGCCCAAGATGTGAGTGGGCGTTAAGGCGTCTGGGAAGGGATCTCAAAACTGGATTATAGATGGCAGAGAGTTGGTGTCGTAAACCCCCACCTCTGTTCAAAGATGGTCGCTCACAGTGGACATAGATGGCTTCTTTCACTCCTCTTTCAAACCATCTGTCCTCTCTGTCCAAAATGTGAACATTGGCATCCTCGAAAGAGTGTCCTTTATCCTTAAGATGCAGATGGACTGCTGAGTCTTGTCCTGTGGAGGTGGCTCTTCTGTGTTGTGCCATGCGCTTGTGAAGTGGCTGTTTGGTCTCTCCAATGTAGAGGTCTGAGCATTCCTCGCTGCACTGTACAGCATACACCACATTGTTAAGTTTGTGTTTTGGCGTTTTGTCTTTCGGGTGAACCAGTTTCTGTCTGAGCGTGTTGCTGGGTCTGAAATACACTGGGATGTCATGCTTGGAGAAAACTCTCCTGAGTTTCTCTGATACACCGGCTACATAGGGGATGACAATGTTGTTGCGTCTGTCCTTCTTATCCTCCCTCGCTGGTGTCTGGTCTTCTTTTCTGTGCCTCTTTGCTGACTTTAAGAACGCCCATTTAGGATAGCCGCACGTTTTGAGTGCTTTCTTTACATGTGTGTGTTCCTTCTTTTTCCCTTCAGGCTTAGAGGGAACCTGAAAAGAAAGTATTAGCCAAAGGACTCAATTTTGCCATTTCTCCACAACAGTTGCCCATAGTGGACCTCATCACAGCCAGAGAATCTGCCATATGGATTAATAAATTATCACAGACAGAAGCAGAGCAAATCAGGATGAAAGTCTCAGCCACGCTCTCCAGTGCCAAAGTCCCTCCATCCAACCTCACAATACAGGAAAAGAAGGCCGTCGCTTCCCTGAGCAAAGACCACAACATCACTGTTTTACCAGCTGATAAGGGAAGATGCACCGTGGTCCTAAACACTACAGATTACCATACAAAGATCACTACTCTCCTCAGTGACAACAATACCTACGAAGCCCTAAAGCGAGACCCCACAAGCAGCTACAAAAAGAAAGTTATAGCTTGCCTTCAAGACTTTGAAAAGGACAAAATTATTGACCGCCTTACATATCACCGCCTTTACCCAGGGGATGCCATACCCTGCATCTATGGACTTCCTAAGATCCACAAGGAAGCTGTCCCACTCAGACCCATAGTCAGTAGCATAAACTCAGCCACTTATAACATTGCTAAACACCTTGCTACCATCCTTGCTCCTCTCGTGGGGAACACCCTACACCACATCAAGAACTCCACCGACTTCACCGACAAGGTCCAGAAACTTACCCTGGATCCAGATGAAACCATGGTGTCCTTTGATGTAGTCTCTCTCTTCACTTGCATACCCACCACGGAGGCCGTGGAGACTGTCAGAAAACGACTACAAGAAGACGGCTCCTTGGAGGACAGGACCAACTTCACACCCGATCAGATCTGCACACTGTTAGACCTCTGCGTCACCACTACATATTTCAAGTACAACGAAGGCTTTTACAGACAAAAACATGGCTGTGCCATGGGCTCCCCCGTGTCACCTATTGTAGCCAACCTTTACATGGAGGAAGTGGAAAGGAAGGCTCTTGGCTCTTTCAAAGGAAGAGTACCCAGCCACTGGTACAGATATGTGGACGACACCTGGGTCAAAATAAAGACACAAGAAGTGGAATCCTTCACTGTGCACATCAACGCTGTGGATAAAAACATCAAGTTCACCAGGGAAGACACAAAGGACAACTGTCTGCCTTTCCTGGACTGCGCTGTGCACATTGAAGAGAACGGCAAACTCAACATCGAAGTTTACCGGAAGCCCACACACACGGACCAGTACCTCCTCTTTGACTCCCATCACCCTTTGGAACACAAACTTGGAGTAATTAGGACCCTACACCACCGGGCAGAACATGTTCCCTCTAAGCCTGAAGGGAAAAAGAAGGAACACACACATGTAAAGGAAGCACTCGAAACGTGCGGTTATCAGAAAAACTCAGGAGAGTTTTCTCCAAGCATGACATCCCAGTGTATTTCAGACCCAGCAACACGCTCAGACAGAAACTGGTTCACCCGAAAGACAAAACGCCAAAACACAAACTTAACAATGTGGTGTATGCTGTACAGTGCAGCGAGGAATGCTCAGACCTCTACATTGGAGAGACCAAACAGCCACTTCACAAGCGCATGGCACAACACAGAAGAGCCACCTCCACAGGACAAGACTCAGCAGTCCATCTGCATCTTAAGGATAAAGGACACTCTTTCGAGGATGCCAATGTTCACATTTTGGACAGAGAGGACAGATGGTTTGAAAGAGGAGTGAAAGAAGCCATCTATGTCCACTGTGAGCGACCATCTTTGAACAGAGGCGGGGGTTTATGACACCAACTCTCTGCCATCTATAATCCATTTTTGAGATCCCTTCCCAGACGCCTTATCGCCCACTCACATCCTGGGCCATCTGACCTCAGGAATTCGCATGATAAGGTGGGGCCAGGTTTCACCATGAACACACCAGAAACTCTGGCTGATTGGGACCCACGCCCAGTTTCCCACCTTGGCTCAGGCGATTAGAGGATCATCAGGGGGTCCTTTTGTCCCTCCGTGGGGGGTCACTCCCACTAGGTTTATATCTGGGACTCTCCACCATTTGACCTTAGAACTGAAGAAGCTTCTCGGATGAGAGGTGAAACGTCTTCAAGCAACTTAAAGAAGTCCAGACGCTTTTCTTTGCAAGCTCCTTTGAGTACAGTATGTTGTGTTTGTTGACATGTTTTCAGGTGGAAGCAGAATTTGTGAGGATTACTACTGCTCCACTTGTTTCAAGGCTGTTTACACAACTTGACCAATACACTGACCAGCTCATAAAAGTCTTCAAGAAAAAAGGAGGTGCTGCAGTGAAGAAAATTAGACAAATGTTGGCCCCAGCCACAAAGGTGCGTTATTCATCAAATTCAGTTATACAGCAAAATATTATGGCTAATAAGATCACTTTCAAATTTAAACGGCTAGTGTATGGTAGCTGCACATTGTACTTACATTTATATTAAGCAAGACAGGGTTTGGTACTCAAAACTTTGGAAAATTAAAATTACCTAAACATATGTAAAATCTAATCCCTCAATTTTGGGTTAAACCATAAGTGAATGGTGTTTATGTTAAAGATCAGTTTTTGAATGCAAAAAAGATGATGTATTAGTTTGTCTTTACCTCCATTAAGGACATATATAATGTGGTGGAAACCCTGCCCAACAGGTTAACTATTCATGTCCATGTGATGATTAGTTGGTCTTGTGTACATGTCTATCTGTGAAGTGGATATGTCATTCATTTTGCGTATAATGTGAGTTTGTGTCATCCTAAAGTATTTCTGTTTTCTCTTCCTGCATCTCTGCCACTCTCTACAGAAGGAAACTATTGAAAAGGGGAGGGAGTGTGTCCTCAGGGCACTACCTTTTTACCTGAATGAAGACCCAAGCATCCTCTTCAAAGAATAATTGGTTGGTAATTTTAGTTTAGTTTTTTATCTGTATTAAACCAAATTTTGAATAACTAATGTTATTGCATGTTGTAATGTTGTTGTTGTAACTTGCATGGAACCTGTTTAAATGTTTTGGGAAATCTTCTTGTATACCCAAAGTATTTATATTTATTGTTGAATCTGTAGTCTAAAATAGTGGCTCACTGGGGTGCATATTCCTAATATTGTGTTTACTTCATTAAACTGGACGCCATTTTTCTATGTTTTTGTGTCTAAGCTACAGCTACCGCTGTTCAGAGGGAGCTGGAACAAATTACCCTTGCTATCTTCACCATCGAAAGAGTTGATGCCAGCACTCCTCCAGCTGATGTGGGTATAACCATCTCGGGTGTTCTGCATGACCTGGAAGACCTGGCCTCTGCATGTGCACTCTTAATGGGTGGGATATATGCACTGAATCTCAGTTAAACTCAAGACTGAAAGCTTTCTTTGAAGTACTTCAGAAGCTCTTCCTTCATCTGTATGTCAGCAGACTCTTGACCAAGGTATAGAATAAATCAATAAGTCAATAAGTCAAGAATAAACTGAATGAATAAGCCAACCCTTAATTTGGATGATGAATGTTCTGTCAGATGGACAGAAGTTTTTCGGAGGCCGAATGGGAATGAAATGGTAATTTGTTGAAAATGACAGATAAAGGGAAAATTACATTGAAGAGAAATTTGGAAAATTTTGAAAAGTTTGTAAACTACTACAATTTGAGAGATGATACTGCACCAGAAATGATGAAGGGTGGTGTGTATATTAGCGTTCAAGGCATATTGTTATGAGGTGGAAATATGTTCATATTCTGTTTGTGCTACATTGTGTGCATTGTAAGGGTAATTGCAATACATACTAAGAATAAGGGTAATTTAGGAAGACAGGATGAATGTATATTTTGCAGGCTTTTAAAGATGAACAATTGTTTCCATGTTAAAATGTTTACAACTCAAGCTTTTTGCCCAAACACTGGTAAAATAAACGTTGACAGTGGCAAGTGTTAAATGGTTACTGCTGTGCTGTTACTGTCAGGGTCCTGGGTCTGAGTGATCCAGGATCCCTGGGCAGTCATGGACTGGTGATATTATATGTATTTTTGGTGTTGCTGCTGCTCTTCTCCATGCTTGTAGATGTGTGTGTGTGTGTGTGTGTATGGGTGCAGTTGTGTATGTACACTGGTTTACAGGCGCCTTCAGGCCTGGTGGGTGTTGCCCGGCTAGGGGACTGGCCACACCCGACGCTACACACCTGCCGCTGATCAGGGCTCGTCGGGGGAGCTACTTAGGAGAGTCTTGGAGCTCCCACCGACGCGAGATCATTCCATGAGACTCCACGTTAGTCATCCAGTTGAACTGAGTTAGTGTGTGTATGCCGGCGGTTATATGTGTCCTGACGGCTGTGTCTATTGTGTCCCCAGGAGAAGTGTGGAGCGCCAGACAGCAGCCAGCACGAGGGGTGCTGAGACACGGGAGCAGAGAGCACTGAGACACGGACTATTCACGGAGAGACACGACACGGGAGTCAGGGAAAGCGCGGGGATTTATGGTTGTTTGTACCATAAACTGTAAATAAACGCACTGTTTGTACATAGAGCACTGCGCCTGGGTCCTCCTTCCCCACACCTCCCACGGTTTGCCGTGCCGAACCGTGACAGTTACAAAAAAACTGAACGCTGACAAGCTGTTTTATTGTTAGACCATAATGTTGGCATGTTTTATTAAAGTTTTATTTGGGATGGTGATATAATTTTCTTTGATTGCTAATATCAGTGGACTATTTATTATTATTATTATTATTATTATTATTATTATTATTACATTAATTTTTTAAATTGTGGCTGTTGAGGTGGGCACTTCACTTTGCATTGTTAAAGGAAAGCACTTCATTGGCGTTGTGTTACTGGACTGACCCTAAGCAATCATTGCAAATAGCAACTTTGCTATCCATTTTAGACACTAAAAGAAAAAACACTCCAAAGACCTTACTAGCATAACATGTGCATAACTCAACTGTCATCTTATCAACATGTTATGTGGTCTTCAATGTTTTTTTTCTTCTATTTCTGGCAGATACAGACATTTAATTTAGGCCTGGGTCAAAATCAAGACACAAGAAGTGGAATCCTTCACTGCGCACATTAACGCTGTGGATAAAAACATCAAGTTCACCAGGGAAGACACAAAGGACAACTGTTTGCCTTTCCTGGACTGCGCTGTGCACATTGAAGAGAACGGCAACCTCAACATCGAAGTTTACCGGAAGCCCACACACACGGGCCAGTACCTCCTCTTTGACTCCCATCACCCTCTGGAACACAAACTTGGAGTAATTAGGACCCTACATCACCGGGCAGAACATGTTCCCTCTAAGCCTGAAGGAAAAAAGAAGGAACACACACATATAAAGGAAGCACTCGAAACGAGCGGCTATCCTAAATGGGCGTTCTTAAAGTCAGCAAAGAGGCACAGAAAAGAAGACCAGACACCAGCGAGGGAGGATAAGAAGGACAGACGCAACAACATTGTCATCCCCTATGTAGCCGGTGTATCAGAAAAACTCAGGAGAGTTTTCTCCAAGCATGACATCCCGGTGCATTTCAGACCCAGCAACACGCTCAGACAAAAACTGGTTCACCCGAAAGACAAAACGCCAAAACACAGACTTAACAATGTGGTGTATGCTGTACAGAGCAGCGAGGAATGCCCAGACCTCTACATTGGAGAGACCAATCAGCCACTTCACAAGCGCATGGCACAAAACAGAAGAGCCACCTCCACAGGACAAGACTCAGCAGTCCATCTGCATCTTAAGGATAAAGGACACTCTTTCGAGGATGCCAATGTTCACATTTTGGACGGAGAGGACAGATGGTTTGAAAGAGGAGTGAGAGAAGCCATTAAAGTCCACTGTGAGCGACCATCTTTGAACAGAGGCGGGGGTTTACGACACCAACTCTCTGCCATCTATAATCCAGTTTTGAGATCCCTTCCCAGACGCCTTAACGCCCACTCACATCCTGGGCCATCTGATCTCAGGAATTCGCATGATAAGGTGGGGCCAGGTTTCACAATGAACTCACCCGAAACTCTGGCTGATTGGGACCCACACCCAGTTTCCCACCTTGGCTCAGGCGATTAGAGGATCATCAGGGGGTCCTTTGGTCCCTCTGTGGGGGGTTACTCCCACTAGGTTTATATCTGGGACTCTCCACCATTTGACCTTAGAACTGAAGAAGCTTCTCGGATGAGAGGTGAAACGTCTTCAAGTAACTTAAAAAAGTCCAGACGCTTTTCTTTGCAAGCTCCTTTGGCAACAGTGGGAAGAAAAAACTCCCTTTTAACAGGAAGAAACCTCCGGCAGAACCGGGCTCAGGTAGGGGCGGGGCCATCTGCTGTGATTGGTTGGGGTGAGAGAAGGAAGACAGGATAAAAGATATGCTGTGGAAGACAGACAGAGATTAATAACAGATATGATTCAGTGCAGAGAGGTCTATTAACACATTGTGAGTGAGAAAGGTGACTGGAAAGGAAAAACTCAATGCATCATGGGAATCCCCGGCAGCCTACGTCTATTGCAGCATAACTAAGGGAGGATTCAGGGTCACCTGGTCCAGCCCTAACTATATGCTTTAGGAAAAAGGAAAGTTTGAAGCCTAATCTTGAAAGTAGAGATAGTGTCTGTCTCCTGATTCCAAAATGGAAGCTGGTTCCAAAGAAGAGGGGCCTGAAAACTGAAGGCTCTGCCTCCCATTCTACTTTTAAATACTCTAGGAACAACAAGTAGGCCTGCAGAGCGAGAGCGTGGTGCTCTAAAAGGGTGATATGGTACTACAAGGTCATTAAGATAAGATGGGGCCTGATTATTTAAGACCTTGTATGTGAGGAGCAGGATTTTGAATTCTGGATTTAACAGGAAGCCAATGAAGGGAAGCCAAAACAGGAGAAATCTGCTCTCTCTTTCTAGTCCCTGTCAGGACTCTTGCTGGAGCATTTTGGATTAGCTGAAGGCTTTTCAGCGAGTTTTTTGGACATCCTGATAATAATGAATTGCAGTCGTCCAGCCTGGAAGTAATAAATGCATGAACTAGTTTTTCAGCGTCACTCTGAGACAGGATATTTCTAACTTTAGAGATGTTGTGCAAATGGAAGAAAGCAGTCTTACATATTTGTTTATTATGTGCGTTGAAGGACATGTCCTGGTCAAAAATGACTCCAAGGTTCCTCACAGTGTTACTGGAGGCCAAGGTAATGCCATCCAGAGTAAGAATCTGCTTAGATACCATATTTCTAAGATTTTCAGGGCCGAGTACAATAACCTCAGTTTGATCTGAATTAAGAAGCAGAAAGTTAGCGGCCATCCAGGTCTTTATGTCTTTAAGACATTCCTGTAGTTTAACTAATTGGTGTGTGTTATCTGGCTTCATGGACAGATAGAGCTGGGTGTCATCTGCATAGCAGTGTAAATGTATGCTATGTCTTCTAATGATGCTGCCTAAGGGAAGCATGTATAATGTAAACAGAATTGGTCCTAGCACTGAACCCTGTGGAACTCCATAATTAACCTCAGAGTGTGAAGAGGACTCTCCATTTACATGCACAAACTGGAGTCTATTGGATAGATATGATACAAACCACTGCAGTGCAGTACCAGTAATACCTACAGCATGTTCTAATCGCTCTAATAGGATATTATGGTCGACAGTATCGAACGCTGCACTGAGGTCTAGCAGGACAAGCACAGAGATGAGTCCACTGTCAGAGGCCATAAGAAGATCATTTGTAACCTTCACTAAAGCTTTTTTCTGTGCTGTGATGAGCTCTGAAACCTGACTGAAACTCTTCAAATAAGCCATTCCTCTGCAGATGATCTGTTGGTTGTTTGACAACTACTCTTTCAAGGATTTTGATATGAAAGGAAGGTTGGAGATTGGCCTATAATTAGCTAAGACTGCTGGGCCTAGAGACGCTTTTTAAGTAAAGGTTAACTACAGCCAGCTTGAAGGCCTGTGGTACATAGCCGATTATCAGAGATAGGTTAAACATATTTAAGATCGAAGAATTATTTAATGGCAGGACTTCTTTGAGCAGTTTTGTAGGAATGGGGTCTAAAAGACATGTTGATGGTTTGGAGGAAGCAATTATTGAAGTTAACTCAGAAAGATCAATTGGAGAAAAAGAGTCTAACTTAACATCAATGGTACTAAGAGTAGCTGTAGATAATATTACATCTGTGGGATGATTATTGGTAATTTTTTCTCTAATGATAAACATTTTATTCGTGAAGAAGTTCATGAAGTCATTAATAGCTAAACTTTAAAGGGATGGTTGGCTCAACAGAGCTCTGACTGTTTGTCAGCCTGGCTACAGTGCTGAAGAGAAACCTGGGGTTGTTCTTATTTTCTTCAATCAGTGCCGAATAGTAAGATGTTCTTGCTTTGCGGAGGGCTTTCTTATAAAGCAACAAACTATTTCTCCAGGCTAAATGATGATCCTCTAAATTTGTGACACGCCATTTCCTCTCCAGCTTACGAGTCATCTACTTTAGGCTACGTGTTTGAGAATTATACCACGGAGTCAGGTACTTCTGATTTGAGGCCTTAGTTTTCACCGGAGCTACAGTATCCAGAGTCGTACGTAGTGAGGAGGTAAAATTATTAACAAGATAATCGACCTCTGTTGGAGTAATGTTCAGATAGCTGCTCTGCTCTATGTTGGTACAGGGCTTTGAAGATGATAACAGTGGGTGGATTATATTCTTAAACTTAGTTACAGCGCTTTCAGAAAGACATCTACTGTGATAAAGTCTACTCTCCACTGCTGTGTAATCAATTGTTGTAAATGTAAATGTTATCAGGAAATGATCAGACAGGAGAGGGTTTTCAGGAAACACTGTTAAATGTTCAGTTTCTATGCCATATGTTAAAACAAGATCTAGAGTGTGATTAAAGTGGTGGGTGGGTTCTTTTACATTTTGAGAGAAACCAATTGAGTCTAATAACAGATTAAATGCCATGTTGAGGCTGTCATTTTTAGCATCTACATGGATGTTAAAATCACCCACAATAATTATTTTATCTGAGTTGAGAACTAAATCAGATAAAAAGTCTGAGAAATCAGACAGAAACTCTGTGTAAGGCCCAGGTGGACGATAGATGATAACAAGACTGGTTTCTGAGTTTTACAGCAGGGGTGGACGAGGCTAAGCATCAGGCTTTCAAATGAATTAAAAGTCTGTCTGGGTCTTTGGTTGATTAATAGGCTGGTGTGAAAAATTGCTGCCACACCGCCCCCTCGGCCTGTGCTTTGAGATTTCTGGTAGTTAGAATGACTCGGATGTGTTGATTCATTTAAACTAACATAATCATCCTGCTGCAACCAGGTTTCTGTAAGGCAGAGTAAATCGATTTGTTGATGAATTATGAAGTCATGTACTAACAGAGACTTGGAGGAGAGAGACCTAATATTTAATAATCCACATTTCACTGTTTTACTCTTTGGTTCAGATGTGGATACTGTATTGTTCTTTCTTTGTAATTGTTTATGTTTAAGTTGTTTATTGCTGGTTTTTAGTTTGTTTTTTGTATGTTTGGGAGCTGACAGTCTCTATGGAGATGGGTTTTTTGTTTGTTTCTTTTTTTACGGGGGGTAGCAGGAGGACAGAAGCTGCAGAGAGGCGTGTAAGACTGCAACTCTGCTTCCTGGTCCCAACTCTGGATAGTCATTTTTTTTTTTTGGGGGGGGGGGGGGGGGGGTTAATAAATTGGTCCATATTTCTAGAAATGATAGCTGCTCCATCCAAAGTGGGATGGATGCCGTCTCTCCTAACAAGACCAGGTTTCCTCCAGAAGGTTTGCCAATTATCTATGAAGCCCACATCATTTCTTGGACACCACTCAGACAGCCAGCAATTTAAGGAGCACATGCGGCTAAACATGTCACTCCTGGTCTGATTCGGGAGGGGACCAGAGAAAACTACAAGCTTAGCGTGGAGTTGTGGTGTGGTAGCTTGGAGTGAAAGGAGATCAAGGTAAGTACAAATTGAGAACAAGGAATCACTATGAGGCGGGTTACCACCACAGTTTAGCTGATGAACTAGCGAAGAACTGGTGGAGGTGCTAATCTTAAATACCCCTCCCACTGATTGCCGTCCATGGGGAACAGGTAGACAAGACAGGTGTGGAATCCAAGCCCCACCCCAAAGGGGCAGATGCTGCGCGGCCAGGCCAGAGTGGAAAAACACTGGACACTCATTCAGATCATAACAATCTGTCACACTGTCTAAAATCAGGTGCTTGATTAATCAAACCTAAAAAAAGTCTACATTCTCACCCAAGATCTGTTGCACACCGGGATATCTCACAGATATTTATTAGTCTGTAAACATTTTGCAGGACAGTTAAAAGACCTTAGATACAGAAACGAATCACACACAGATTCTCTCTCTGTCTTTCATTTAGCACTTTGCTCTGTCAGTAGAGATATGCCACTGAAAACAGTGAACCTTCAGAAGTTCTCATCAGAGAAGTCCATACTTTCATAACACTGAGGAGCAATTAAATACAGAAAAGATTCTTTTATCAACACACTCACATGCACACACTTCTGAAGGTTCAAAGGCACATACACACAAACCTTGTGAACTTCAATCCATCTCTCTAACTCATGGACAAAAGGGACCATAAAAAAACCCCATGACATCTGGAGTTGTCGGGAAAGCGAGGGCCCAGACGGTCACAGTGCTCAGGGGGCTCCTATGATCTGATATCTTTTTAATTAACGGTGTCCCATTCAGCCACTTGAAGGAACAAAATAAAAAGGGAAAGAACGAGAAAAGGGAGAGACTTAACTTTTGACAGCTCTAATTAATGTGCATGCAGGCAAAAGAAAAACAGGAGAGATGAACTTATCTCATAGTGGACTGATGAAGGATTCATTAGACAGGCCAGTCCATGTGAAAGACATCAAAAACTTCTTTTGTTAGGGTTTACACTCAGAAGCTGCTGTGTTGGAACAAAATCAGAATCAGAATCAGAATACTTTATTGATCCCTGGGGGAAATTATTTTTTGTTACAGTGCTCCATTTTAAACCAACATTAAGACAAGACAGACAATACACTAACTAAGAATAGTACAATATATACATATATATACATACATACATACATACATACATAAGTCACTCATAAATAAATAGTTGGAAAAGAAACATGTGTAGTTGTAGCAGCAAACAGTGTGTTAAGTGGATGCGTTGTACAGGGAGATGGCCACAGGCAGGAATGATTTCCTGTGTCGTTCAGTGGTGCTTTTCGGTAATCTCAGTCTCTCACTGAACGTGCTCCTGTGACTGACCAACATGTCATGGAGTGGGTGGGAGGTGTTATCCAACATTGTCTTTATCTTGGACAGCATCCGCCTCTCCGACACCACCTTGAGGGAGAAAATGGAAATGAAAAGAAAATTATGCTAGGGTAAAAAAGAGGAAGGGTAAAAGAGGGAGCCAGGTGATGAAGAGCAGGTCTGCCACTCCCCAACCAGGGAGATGAATGACTTCTTACCTCTGAAAGAAAGAAAGTGTACTTTATTGGTCCCTGTGGGGAAAATCCCTCTCTGCATTTAACCCATTCACTCAGTGAAGCAGTGGGCAGCCACTGGGCGCCCGGGGAGCAGTGTGTAGGGACGGTACCTTGCTCAGGGGTACCTCAGGGTGGCTGTTCAGGGTAATCGAACCCCCGACCTTCCGATCATGGGGCCACCACTCTACCTACTGAGCTATCCCTGCCCTGGACATTGAGCCTTAATGAAATCCACAGAGGCCAAACAATGGCATATTTTACAAACACATACACACAGAGGTAAGGTGAGATTCAACCATGGAGGCCTAACATTGGTACATCAGATCTGTCAAACAGTCCTATGATATATTTATCCCATGACAAAATTCTGTCACCTTTCTCACTCACTATGCGTTAATAGACCTCTCTGCACTGAATCATACCTGTTATTAATCTCTGTCTCACTTCCACAGCATGTCTTTATCCTGTCTTCCTTCTCTCACCGGTCGCAGCAGACAGCCATCCCTCCCTGAGCCTGGTTCTGCTGAAGGTTTCTTCCATGTGAGTGAAGTTGGCCCCCCCACCTTCTTCAAATCCAACAAAAGTGGTATCAAATGTTTGTGCTGCCTCGGTTTTAAAGATATTAATGAAAATGGAAAGGTCAAAAGGTCAACCAGCCCCCCCACATTACCCAAATAAAACAAATTTGATGTCAAACGTTTGTTTGTGCTGCAAAAATTTCTGTTTGTGCTGCTATCATTTTAAAGATATTCAAGAAAATTTCTAGAGGTCATCACAGGTCAACCAGCCCCCCCACATGAATGGAATCAAACAAAACTGCTATCATTCAGCTGTGCTACATTTGTGCTGGATTGTGCTACTAAAATTGTCATTTGTGCTGCTTCTGTTTTAAAGATATTAATGAAAATGTAAAGGTCAAAAGGTCAACCAGCCCCCCCTCCCACATTACCCAAATCAAAGAAAAATTATGTCAAACATTTGTGTTACGTTTGTGCTGGTTTGTGTTGCTATCATTTCAAAAATATTAACAAAATAATGTCCTGATGCGTGCTCAATCATCCAGGTAAGTAAATTCCAAAAGGTTGATTTTGTTCATCCGGACATTTTCAGTGGGAGAAACGTTTTGTCACTCATCCAAGTGACTTCTTCAGTCTCAGCTGACTGCAGGTTTACCCAACCTTATAAACAGTACATTTGCACAGCGAAGGAAACTAGCACCACTGAATGAACAATGGGCTGGGGGGGTTAGTTCCATGATTGTTAGTATGGAAATTCTTATGACCATTGATCAGCGACTACTAATCAAAGACACAGATTCTCGAATGGCCATGAGTACCATTCACAGAGAGTTGGGGAATGGCTGCAATCACAGCATTGAAAGATGGTGAAAGATATACCCTTGGGCCCCCCTTCTCGATTCAGAGATGGTCAGCATCCTGACAGCCCGACTGACGAAGCTGTCTCTCAGTCTGCGGGTTCTGGCCTGGAGGCTCTTCAGTATCCTTCCTGATGGCAGCAAACTGAAGAAGCTGTTAAAGGGATGAGTGGAGTCACCTGTAATGGAGAGGACCTTCCGGATGAGGCAGGCGCAGTAGATCTCCTGGGGAGGGAGGCAAGAGAGGTCCCCACAATCCTCTAGGCTGCCCTCACTGCCCGTTGTCATTTTTTTCCTGGAGGACGCAGTGCAGGAGTCATACCACACAGTGATGCAGTTGGTGAAGATACTCTCAATGGTGCCTCTGTAGAAAGTTCTATTTCCATACTAACAATCATGGAACTAACCCCCCCAGCCCATTGTTCATTCAGTGGTGCTAGTTTCCTTCGCTGTGCAAATGTACTGTTTATAAGGTTGGGTAAACCTGCAGTCAGCTGAGACTGAAGAAGTCACTTGGATGAGTGACAAAGGTTCTCCCACTGAAAATGTCAGGATGAACAAAATCAACCTTTTGGAATTTACTTACCTGGATGATTGAGCACGCATCAGGACATTATTTTGTTAATATTTTTGAAATGATAGCAGCACAAACCAGCACAAACATAGCACAAATGTTTGACATAATTTTTCTTTGATTTGGGTAATGTGGGGGGGGCTGGTTGACCTTTTGACCTTTACATTTTCATTAATATCTTTAAAACAGAAGCAGCACAAATGACAATTTTAGTAGCACAATCCAGCACAAATGTAGCACAGCTGAATGATAGCAGTTTTGTTTGATTCCATTCATGTGGGGGGGCTGGTTGACCTGTGATGACTTCTAGAATTTTTTATTAATATCTTTAAAATAATAGCAGCACAAACGGAAATTTTTGCAGCACAAACCAGTACAAACGTAGCATGAACGTTTGACATCAAATTTGTTTGATTTGGGTAATGTGGGGGGGGCTGGTTGACTTTTTGACCTTTTTATTTTCATTAATATCTTTAAAACCGAGGCAGCACAAACTTTGATACCACTTTTGTTGGATTTGAAGAAGGTGGGGGGGCCAACTTCACTCACATGTTTGTTCCTGTTAAAAAAAAAGGGAGTTTTTCTTTCCCACTGTCGCCAAAGTGCTTTCTCGTGGAGGGTTATATGATTGTTGTGTTTTTCTGTTTGTATGTATTTTATTGTATGGTCTACCTTACAATATAAAGTGCCGTAAGGCGACTGCTGTGATTTGGCACTGTATAAATAAAATTCAATTAAGTCTCAGAGTCTAGATTGGACCTAGGGATTAATTCTTATCTGTCTCTCTGTATTAGCCCTGTGATAAGATGGTGATCTAACCTGACCTCGTAACCTAACCAATTTGTTTGTTTGGTTGTTTTCAATATTTGATCAGTCATCAATCATCATATATTACCAATCATCACAACAACCCAAAACGCATTCAAACAGTCGGTCAGCAGAACACTGATGCTTTATTTCCTAAAATATTTATTGTAAATGTGGTGAAGATCATTGAAATGTATTGTTGTTGGGAGTTTAGGTTCTGTTGGTTGCAGACCTGTTTGTGTTAGTGATTAGTTAAAAATCAGCAGATGGTTTTCTGCTTCTTTAACTTCATTCATTTCTATGTCTTTACTTTCTGGAAATTCATCTTTAAACAAAAGGGAAACTCCCTCTTTTCTCCAGACTGGCTAAAACTGTTTCCTTATTAATTCCTATGATGACCAATGTACAATCAAAATTGCTCCCAACAAACATAGATGTTTACATCAGTGCTGTAACTTGCACTATTTCATCAACAGGTTCACACTATAACCAGGGTTTGCCTCTTATCTCTATTTGATTTTATTTAATTTAATAACGGTACAATACTCTGCTTTTGGTAACCATTGTCCTTGATGTAAATATTTAAAAAATGTGTATGTTTCTGTTCTGTGTCTTGTGTACTGTTTGTTTGTATATGTGTCTTTCTTGAAGCTGTTACACCCAAATTTCCCCTTGAGGGACAATTAAAGGATTATTCTATTCTATTCAATTCCAAAATGTAAAAATGACATTGCAATGATCTGTGTGAATAACCAATGATTAAATTGATTAACTTCTTCCTGGGAGATAAGAAAAGTCTCACTGACATTAATTCTGACATTATCTCAAACTTATAAATCTTCAGGATGTCTCACAACAGGCTCCTGTAACTCCCTCCAGTGCTTAAGAAATGAATTGCTGTTGAAACATTATGTGTCTCTGGGTCGTGGTCTGTCCAGCTTACAGATGTTTATAAACTTGTATCCACTGGAGTACCTCAGAGCTCAGAGAGGTGAAAACGTTTTGGTGTGATTGATTTTTTTCAATTTTCCTGCTCTACATTAGCAGAGTCAGTCATTGGCTGGCAAATGATTTATTGGCACTGCTGGCATTTCCATGGTATGCCAGCACCACCCGCCCAGCACTACCACCTCTGTCCATCCATCCCTCCCTCTCATTCCCTCAGTTAATGCATCAAGGCAAGCCATGGGTTATCGTTCCTCATACTCCCGTATTGCTCCTTTACTCTCCATCATTCTCAATTAAAGGGAGCTGGATGGTTGCTCTTATCTGCATGTATGAATATGCACAAACCCCTTATCCACTCACTAAGCTGCAGGTAAAATGGTTCCTGGGCTCCAGGCACTGCATAAAAATGACTGTGGTTGAGGTTTGGTTTCCTATAATCCTATAATTCCTATAATTTATAATCTTTATAATCTTTATAATCTCTTCTGCTATTTGCACATTCTTTACTGTGAATTCCTAAGTTAATTTGTAAATTTTGTAGTAAACTGTAAATTGTAAATATTGTAAAACTTTTCTTCTGTCATTTGATGGTCGGGCATTGTACAGCTACAAGCATTTCACCCCCATGGCATACTGTGTATGGTTGTGTGTGTGTGTGACAAATAAAATTTGAATTTGAATTTGAAAACCTTGACTCTTTTGATCCCATTATCTGCGTTATTTACCAAAACTTGAAAAGGTTATAGCCAGAGATTTTTGAAATTCTGATTTTTCAATTCAATTCAGTTGAATTCAGTTTAATTTTATATAGTGCCAAATTACAAGTCGCCTCAAGGGGCTTTATATTTCAAAGTAAAGATCCCAAATTTATACAATTTACAGGGTTTTTAATACGTTTCCATTGTTCTGAGCCTTTGACATGTTCTCCATCTGTAACTCATTGTTAATTAAGCAACTGTAAAATTATAAACTATTGAATCAATCATTTTCCTATTATTTAAGTGTACTAATCTGGGGAGAGTCTTTTTACACACAACTAAATACATATCATTTGTTGTTGTTTTGTGCTTTTTTTTCTTAGTGCATGACCCACTAGAATCCCAAAATTATCATTTTCACTTATTGAAAAAAATATTTGGAATGTTGTTGTTTTTTTTGAGAATTGTATTTAAATTATTTATTAGATTCTTTTTTTTTTTGTATATGATAACTGTCTTACCCTATGAAGGAACACTAAATTCTTACATATTTTATTTAACATACAGTGTTTGGATGTGGTGTGGAAAACAGCAATAGTTTTGTTTTTTTTAATTTTGGCTTATCTTTGCCAAAGTAAAGGCCCTTTATTACCAAATTACCACAGATTATTTCATTTCCAAAGAGGGCTTGCAGATAGCTTTTGTTTTCTTTTTTTTGCAATAAAGAAAGATGATGAGTGGTCTGTTGCTGTGGAAACACTCAGAAAACATAGCTTGTAATCCTAAACTCGAAATTATTCACTAATTACAAAATTAGAGATTTCATACTGTATTGAGTTTGGTTATCATCACATCAAAGCATAAAAACATATAATGAAGCATTTTGTTCTCTTTGAATCTCCATTATGTCAAAATGTTAGAGTTTTATGAGTGAAACATTATCAGTTATCAGTATACAATAGTTTACTTGTAATTCTGAGAAAATTCAATCAGCAATCAGAGGCACAGCAGACAAAAAGGATAAAAGAGATGTCAGAGAAGATTACATTCTAGAGGAGTTTTAGTCATGGTTAACAGCACCATCTATTGGAGGCGAAACGGCATAAAGAAAAACTGTCCAAAATAATAATAATTCACCGATCATTAAAGCTGTGTGTGTAGGTGTGTGTGTGTAAGAGGCAGGGAATAGAGAAGGGCATGGTAAAAGAGTGAACAAAAGAATAAAGAATGGAAACTGGGAAAATAAAAACTGATCAAAACATACAAATAGAAGAAAACGACGACCAGAACCGGAGGCAACCGGAAGCATAAAAAATGAAAATCAGGAAAAAGAAAGAATTTAAGAAAAAAAGAAGGCTGCAGATTGGAGGAAAGAAGGAAGAAACTGAGTCACAACAACAGGCAATGATGGAAGGAAGCCAAATAAGTTAACAAATGAAAATTAACAAGAAAATGAAGCAATAAATGAAAGTGAGGAAGTGTAAAGAACCTTAGAAGAAAAAAAAGATCAACTTTAAATAGAGGACAGAGGAAACGTTATTCAACAACCACAGCCATATCCACTGGGTGGATTTGTAACATGTGAAAGAGTGCATATAGATTTTGAACTTTTAACTGTCTTTTGGATGATTAGAAGTTTTATGGCTAGCTTTTCTTATTAATAAAGACCACTGCCCCATTGGCATTCATGCTACATCAAAGTAATTACCAAAGTAAAAGATGAATAATTAAACGATAGAAAACTTCCTGTCTTTCTGCTATAGTGATATTTTCTGTAAATTCATTAAAACTTTATAGTTTGAACTAGTTTTTTGTCCAATTTTACATATTTATCATGTAGTTTCAAACTTTTGTAGTCTGGACCACTTAAGATTAAAGTGTGCTGCATGTGCCCCATGATGTAAAATGAGTTTGCTATTCCTGTTATAGACCTTTCAAAGAAAAATTGTACTTTGATATAACTGTAACTTAGCTTTGACGACATCAAATTAATTTATTAACCAGTATGTTTTGTTTTTTGCTCTCTGAATCACAAGGTTGTAAATGTTATACATTTTTATGAACATAATTCAAGTGAACAGTAGACTGTGTATGCAAATGTATACACAGATAAAACAGAGAGAAGCACAGAAAAGGGAGTAGATTCAGACACACACACATCCAAATTATTAGTTTTCTTTTAAATACAAAAAAGAAGCTATGCTAGGAACCCCTGAAGTGATCATTACATCACACAGCATGAAAGTTGTGGGAAGTTAATGGAATATCAGCGTGTCCGTGTTGGTCACTGTAATCTAAACTGCCCAAGTCGAAAGCAACTGTACTTATTTTAGGTCCTTGAAGACACTTCCGTTCTGATCCGAGACACTTCTTCAATTCTAAAAGTTGATAGGGAGTCTCAGGTATTCGACCTCTAGCGGGGCTGTCTTCTTGGAGGTGATCATGACATACCAGGACACATTTATGATGTTGTTACCCCATCAGCTCTTCCAAGCAGTCATCTGTACAGCAGTCATGAGATCCTTTCCCAGACAACTTTACTGCCATTCACACATCAGTCTGTGTAACCTTATGAAATCGCATTATAGTACTTATTTAAGTAGGTAGGTACGTATGGTAAAGTGAAACAACCATTCAGACTGAAAGGAGAAAAAACTACCTTCTACTCATGCATTTTAGACTTGGTATAAATACTGATCACCGAGGTAGCCTTAGAGACTTCCCAGCAGTGGAACTGCAGTAAAAATGTAAAGTTTGTCCTAAGAGGTTGTCATGGTCCTGGGTTGGTGACCCAGTGCTTTGTGTTTTGAATTATTAATAGTCTTTGCTTTCATTATTATTTAGAATTTCTAGTCTCTTTTTTCTGTGCTCTTCTGGTGATCCATGTTCCCTCTGTCTCCGCCATCAGTCATGTCTCCTTGTTTCAGTGTAAAGTCCATGTCTCTGTGCCTGCCTTATGTTTCCTGGTTTACTTTGATAGTCCCATGCTCTTTGTTAACGTTTTCAGTTTTGCTTCCCCTTGGTCTCATCATGTTTGATTATGCCCAGCTGTGCTCTCCTCCTGTGTCTCGTTCCCTCATTATCCCTCTGTGTATTTAAGCCCTGTGTCTTCCTGTTTGTTGCTGGTTTGTCTTCAAATTCAAATTCAAATTCAAATTTTATTTGTCACGTACACAGTCATACACAGTACGATATGTAGTGAAATGCTTGGACAACTGCTCGTGACCTAAAGAGAACAAAAAAGGAAAAGGCTATGAATAAGATAGGAAATAAATATGAAAAATTAAAAAGGGTAAATTTAACTAGGAAGGAATAAAATATAAATTAAGGTTAAAAATGAAATAACTGTACAACACAAATTAGAATGAAGGGTAAATTTAACTGGGAAGAATAAGATAAAGATAAATATATAAATTAAAGTTGAAAATAAAATAACTGTACAACAAAATACACAATACACAATATAGAACTATATAAGAATGTATGAAGAAATCTAAATATAAATAAATATATACACAATAACAGCAGCTGTACAAGTATTAACCGGAAATGAAGAATATAGTGACCAGTGTTGTGCAAAACCAAAGTCCAGAAAGTCCAGTGTGTGTGTAAGAACCATATGTGTGGGTCAGTACTGTGTGGTGGTGTGATTGAGAGACCGTATCGCCTGCGGGAAGAAGCTCCTCCTCAGTCTCTCTGTGTTGGTCTTCAGGGAGCGGAATCGCTTTCCTGACCTCAACAGAAAGAACAGTCTGTTGTTGGGATGGCTGAGGTCCTTCACGATCTTCCTGGCCTTGGTCCAGCACCGCCTGCTGTAGATTGAGTGCAGGTCAGGGAGCTCGGAGCGGATGGTGCGCTCAGCTGACCGCACAACCCTCTGTAGAGCTCGTCTGTCCTGCATGGTGCTGTTCCCGAACCAGGTTAAGATGTTTCCCGCCAGGATGCTCTCTATGGTGCACGAGTAAAAGTTCCTGAGCACCTTGGAGGGCAGTTGGAAGTCTCTCAAGCGTCTGAGGTGGTAGAGACGCTGTCGGGCCTTTTTCACCACGGTGTTGATGTGACAGGACCATGACAGGTCCTGCGTGATGTGAACTCCGAGGTATTTGAAGCTGTCCACTCTCTCCACTGGGCACTCGTTGATGACGGGGGTCTGGTAGTTCCTCTCCTGCTTAGTGCTGAAGTCCACTATCAGCTCCTTTGTCTTACTGACGTTTAGAAGGAGGTTGTTCCTCTGGCACCAGTTCTCCAGATTCCGAATCTCCTTCAGGTAGGCCGTCTCGTTGTTATCAGAGATCAGGCCCATCCATGTCATTTATCCATGTTCCTTGTCTCAGGACTTCATGTCCCTTGTTACACATCTATTCAATTCAATCCAATTCAATTTTATTAGGGTTAGGGTTATCAAATCACAACAACAGTCGCCTAAAGGTGATTAATATTGTAAGATAGAATTCCATTTATATCCACCAATTTTGCAACAAAAACTACTAATTATACAGCATGGTAATTACCAAACATATCCATGTAAAATAAATAAATGGTAGAAAAAGTACTTTGTTTTATTTTAATTTGTGTGATTTTCAATTCAGTTCACTTTTATTTATACAGTGCCAAATCACGACAGTCACCTCAAGGCGCTTTATATTGTAAGGTAGACCCTACAATAATACATACAGAGAAAACGCAAAGTCAAATGACCCCCTTTGAGAAAGCACTTTGGCCACAGTTGGAAGGAAAAACTCCCTTTTAACAGGAAGAAACCTCCGGCTCAGGCAGGAGCAGCCATCTGCTGCAACCGGTCTGTGTGAGAGAAGGAAGACAGGATAGAAGACATGCTGTGGAAGAGAGACAGAGATTAATAACACATACTTCAATGCAGCAAGGTCTATTAACACATAGTGAGTGAAAAAGGTGACTGAAAAGGAAAAACTCAATGCATCATGGAAGTCCCCCAGCAGCCTACATCTATTGCAGCATAACTAAGGGAGGATTCAGGGTCACCTGATTTAGCCCTAACTATATGCTTTAGCAAAAAGGAACATCTCCTCTCAGGTTTCTGGTTCCTTTGTTTGCCACGTTCTACTTTTGTTTGTACGCCCCCCCCCCAACCCAAACACAGATACTGTAAATAAAGCTCACTTGCGGTAATGGCAGTGCCTGCACTTGGGTCCTTCTCTCACCACTCCACATGCCGCAGACATGACAGGAGATAGCTTTAAAAGGGGGGGGGGGGGGTTCAGCATTTTCTGTGGAGAGGTGGATTCTTTTAACCTGATATCTGTGTATAAGAAATTAACCAGTAATTGCCAAGATGATGTGATTTACATATAAAAAGAAAAACTTCCACTGTAGATCTTCACTGAAAAATTGGTATTATCAAAGACAGAATGAGACAATGCTCAAAGAATCCTTAGCTGAAAACTATGGGATAATTCCCCAGCAGCAAAGATGGCTGCAGACTTATAATTCCCAGTGGAGGAAGCAGTTAAAAATCTTATTTATGGAAACAAGTCAGCCAATTTTTTTAAGCATTCTGTTAAGAGTATATATGACATTGGGGGTCAGAATAACTGAGGACCTACTGTAGGTGTAAGACACAAACTTTTTTCCAACAATTATAATGACACAAAAATTCTTTGTAATTTAGTTACCTCGACCTAAGGAAACGAAGTCGATCAACTGTGCACTTAAAATATGTTTTGACCACTGGGGGGGTGCCTGAAAAAATAAGAGTCAATATTTCTCACCCTTGATTCTATCTTTTAAATTGATTAATATGTTAATTGTTCATTGATAATGGCATTCCCCTCTAACATCCATTATGGACTGTGGTAGGAAGCCAGAGAAACTGGAGAGCCCACATAATCACAGGGAAGAAAATATGGACTCCTTACACCCAGATTGGAGATTCAAACCCAGAACCTGCTATGTAAGTGAAATTGAAATTTGGGTGGTTCAACTGCTTATTTATCATATTTTCCATTCTGTCACAGTTTGGCATGGCAAACCGTGGGGGGTGTAGGGAAGGAGGACCCAGGCGCGATGCTCTGTGTGCGAACAGTGCGTTTATTTACAGTGTGTGGTACAAAACAACAATAAATCCCCGTGTTTTCCCCAGACTCCTGTGTCGTGTCCTCCTAGTGCTCTCTGCTCCCGTGTCTGCACTCCCAGTGCTCGCTGCTCTTCAGGCCTTCTACGCTCCTCCTGCGGGAAACAATAGCGGCAGCTGTCAGGACACTAAACAATGGCAGGCATGCACTTAACGAAAAAACCTAAACTGGGTGACTAACGTGGAGTCTCAAGCAATAATCCCGCGCCGGTGGGAGCTCCAAGACTCTCTTAAGTAGCTCCCCCACGAGGCCTGATCAGCAGCAGGTGTGTGGCTTCGGGTGTGGCCAGTCCCCTAGCAGGGCCACACCCACCAGGCCTGACGGCGCCTATAAACAAGTGCTCAGACACACACAGCCACCCACACACACATATGTACAAGCATAGAGAAGAAGGGGGAGCAACACCAAAAATACATAATAATATAACAGATCCATGACTGCCCAGGGGTCCTGGGTCGCCCAGTCCCAGGACCCTGACACATTCTTAAGGATCAGAAGAGGAAAAAAAATATAGGAATTGGCTTTTATATTGTTTTTTCAGAACCTGTTGTGTAAGGTTACCATCATACCCACTGTGATACTCTAAACATTATTTCACAGACTTTAGTCACATTTTTAAGTTCACAGCTTAAAACATATTAGCAAAAAATAATTCACATAAATCAGCCTAAACAGTGTTTCTTCAGTTCTGCTCCCATTGCACCTAAATTATTTAACTCCAGTGTTTACACCTGATGCCTCAACTATTTTAAGGCAAATAAAAATCAGACCATTTCAGTGACTCTTACCTCTTAGAGCAAAGTGCTCCATTGGGATGACATAGCAATAATTCTTCTTCACCTTTCTAGCTAAAGGCTTCATTTCCATCCTCCTTGAACTTAAATTTGATCCACAAATATCAAGAAGAGGCTGGAATATTTTACGAAGCCAAAATCATTGACCTAGCCTTGGTAAAAAGGAGGAGACCATTTTTCATTTAGGGGAAACATAAGATATTTAAGATAATTCAGGTCGTGAGTTAACATATTTACAAATACATATGTTGTAAATATAACTAAAGCTCTTGGGGTTTTCCACTGTTTCATTAAAATAAAAAATAAAAAAACATGTTTTGTACTCAGACAAGATTAGAACAGTTTATCAGATCCCACAGATCATTGTTTCTTTCCAAGTAAGGCCCTCTTAAATCTTCAGCTTTTGAATTTGTGACATATAATCATACAGCCTTATTAGACCATTCATTCAAAGATTTTCATCTAGCTAACATCATAAAAGCCTCAGCCTCTGACCTGCACACCTATGGGTCCACCCCTAGCTTTCATTGTGCCTTGAAAAATCAAATATATATTTCACATTTCTGTATGATGACCAGTGGGGAAAAAAAAACAGCTACACATTCCTTCTCAAGCCTTTATTGCTTATACTAAATCACAGATTTACAGACAAACGGGTCTGATGGGGACTCGTCTTTGATGGGGTTGTAGAAATAGCTCAGTCATTACAAACAGGCTGCACACAGAACTATTTAGTTAGCATTGAAGTACTGGTGCGGGGTGAGTGCAGAGGTGCATAGGTTTTGTATTTTCTTTTTTTCTGAAGCATAATGGAGTATTTACTACTCTGTTTGCTAGTCTTAAAGAGGTCATAAACAACACTAATAGGGTCAGCCCTGCATGTCTGGGGTCAGTGCCAACATCAGTGAGAGCGGGAGGTAACAGCTGTGATAAAATCTTTTCCAGTTCAAAGCTTCTGCACTTATCGTCGCCCATTTCAGCCATATACATGCCATACATCACATAATCTAAATTGGGAAATATTAACTGTATGTCACCTGGTGTATATGAAATACTGACATTTACAAGGACATTTAAGAGAACAGTCCTCTGCAGGAATGTTGCATTGTAGAAGCATTTTGGTGAAGGTTCAGGTGCACACAGACCATACAAATGGCAGGCCTGTAGAAATGTAAAAGTAAATTCTTTCAGTATTTCCTTTCAGATGTTAGATATATTGGTCAAACATTCTAAATCTTAGCAACATAAATAAGATATTGCACCTTCTTTATTCGAACATTATCAATCATGTAGTATTTACACTGGTGTATATTCATAAGTGTGTATGTGTGTCCCTGTCCTGTGTGTGTGTGGTGTGTCTAGACATGAATCTAAGTGGCCAGCGTGTACGTCAGTATGCCTGACTCATTAGGACACATTAAGAGTGTTTTCACTGAGGCTGACGCCAACGTCTCTGTCTCATCCCAAACGAGAAAAGACGTGATGACAGCACACACACCAGAGATGATAGCTCCTCTGAAAGATGGAAAAAATAGTCCAAGCTGAAGAAATATGATTGTGTTTGTTCAGTTTTTCATCTCAAGATAACAGAATTGCGCAGTGAAAACTTTAAACCCCTCACTCGCTGCCCAAGGCCATGTTAATTGCGTTAATTTGTTCTGACAATTTCACCACAGGAAAAGAGAAGAAGAGGGAGTGGGGATGTGCCTTGGTTTGTGTGTTTGTGGCAGAACTGTTCTTGTCATTTTTCAGCAATGATTAAATTAGCAACAAGAGTTCTGTCTGGCTATAATCAATCATTACCCTCACTGCTGTGTCACCCAGTATCACCAAAACCATATTTCCCCCACTTGAGGACAAACTGCTTCTTGATTGTGTAGCACACTTGTCTATAAATATATCAGATGGGTCGCTCCCTGCAGGATTGAATTTGAGTTTTTCTTTTCTTTCTTTCTGTGTGTGTGTGTGTGTGTGTGTTTTCTGGCAAGAGTGTGTCTTTTGGGTTCTTTGAAGAGTAAAGATCTATTTGAGCTTCCAAGAGGCAGTGTGCTTTTTGTAGTCCAGTAGAACATTGTGTATCATGAAAATGATGACAGTTAACAGCAAAATATTTTAAATATGCTTTTGAACTCAACACAATTCATACATTTACTCTCTCTTTTGATTTTTTTGAAATTTGAAAAATCAAACCCTCTACAATAGGTGTTCCAGAGATGATATATCTAATGCAGAAAGGACAGAGATTCGTCTTTGATTATTTTTTTTTACCACATTTGCATGTACTTTACTAATATTTCCTCAATCAAAACCTACGTATTTCATGCCAAACATCATGCCAATTACCTTACTATAGTTTCCAAAATATAACAAAGAAACTGTTAACAAATGTATGTACTTACAAAAGAAGACATGTTTTCCATTGCGAGGTAATATAATGTATACTGAGTTTGTTATATCAATCATATGTATTCCGCCTCTGTAATATTCTTGATATTTATAATCACCTTTAATTAAGCGATTTGTATATATTAGTGCTATTTCTTAAATTTCTAAATCTGTAACATATTGTATTATTGAAATTGTGTAGTCTGTTTATCTTACTGTCTCGGAGCAACATAATTTCCTTAGGGATTAATAAAGTCATCTGGTTGCGATATAGAAAAATCAATGATGATGGACTTGAAAAATGACAAAAATCTGTCAATTTTAACAGTGTCTCAATCTGACACTTTTCGTAGCAAATTAAGCAATTTTTTGAAAGGAATTTGTTGTTCTATGAGTAAAGATGTATTTCCAATAAATAATATAAGCTAAGCCCCTTCCTCAGATAGTGTATACCATTCCCACAGGTTTTATGACTCAAGGTAATCTATAATTTTACCATGTTTGGTTGGCCGTTGTTTTGACTTCAGGTGTCAGAAGACATTTAGCACAGCCGTCACATTCTTGTCGGCTGCATGGTGCTCTTTCCTCCTGAACCTGCACATAATGTCACAGCCCACATAAACTTGATTGTTGTGTTCAGGGTCATTGCTGGTGGTGGTAGTCAGACAGGGGCCATTCCTCGCTGCAGTGCCATGGTGGTTTGGTGATTTGTAAGCCGATTTGTTCCTTTATTTCCCCTGGCCATACACATGCAGGGCCCATACACTCACAAACACACACACACACACACACACACACACACACACACACACACAAACAAACGCACACACCAAATAAGCCAAACACGCAAAGGCCCTCCCAAAGGACAATCTGTTCTGAATCGCATTACAGCCATTTCCCATTCTGTAGGTGGAGACTGGCCCCAGTAGAAATCAAATATTTATCATGTTGTATTAACCCCCACTGCTGCCCTGCACATGCACACGCACACAGTTCTCGCACTGCCTCCACACACTGAATTCATTATCCTATTAGGCTACAGCTCAGCTTCTGTGGCTGGTGTGTACGTTGAGTACAGTGTGTGCTGTGAATGCATGCAAATGTGCGCGCGCACACACACACACACACACACACACACACACACACACAAAACGATAGGTTATGTCATTTAGCTTCTTATGTGGTATGTGTTGTAAAAACATTGCATCAAGTTCTTCTGTTCTAGCTCTGATCCTTTTGTCTTCTGGTCTAACAGGAACAGAGAACATTACCTGAAAATGTCAACTGTCATGTGATAAGAGAACACATACAATAACACTGTAGATTTTGTCCTCAGGGTGTAACCTTTTGTTCCCCTCCCAATGTTTTCAGTAAACGCCTACTGGTGTAAATAAGCATCTAGGGTTTATTCACTTCAAGCTGAATTTTGTGTGTAGATTGAACTGATTCAGACAAAGGATATGAGCGTACACAATGTTTTATCACATTTATGGTGAATAATTACTATATCCTATTATAAACATATAACAATAACTTTGGGTGATCTGAGTTCACTAAAGACGTAGTAGATATCAGTTTTCTCAGGTACAGTAAAGAGTTTGTCTGAATTTGTAGAACGTAAACATTTCTCTTCTTCTGGGGCTCTGACTGAAGAGAAAACAATAAAGTCAGCTATCTTTTTATTGTGACTCTTCTCTCTCTCCATTTTCTCTTTTCTTCCCTCCTCTCTGCACAAACCGCATCATCGATGGATGGAGGACCGGGCTGTACACAGCTGTGATCAATAAGCTGGTTGTTATGGTGATCAAACTGCATCCTTTTTTGTCCCCCATGGCAGGTCAAGACTAATGTCCCCTGTCACAGTCTGTGATGATAAAGTGTCTTATTACCCAACAACCAGGAATTTTAAGATTACTATGAATATGTTAAGGAATCAGTCTGACTCTACAGTCTTTGACCCAATTCACTGAATGTTTGCCTGTCTTTGTACTTCACACACTACGTGTGTGTGGTTTTGTGTTGTCATGCATACATATTCACATATGGATCTGTGTACATGCCTCAGTTTCGACAGGCACTGTATAATTGTGTTATTTCCAGCAGAATGAGAAAATTGAACCTGTGTATTTTTGTGCCACTGAATTTTCATTTAATTCAGTGGGTCTTTGTGTGGTCATCAAGTCTGGAAACTTTTCCTCCACTCTGCCCTAAACTTCTCAAGCTGGAGGGTAAAAAAGCAATTAAAAGCAGTGAAAAGCAACAGCAGTAACTCTCACCAACATTCATCTCAGTCCTGCTGCTACAAAAGGCTACTGTTCAGGCAGTTCAGCTGTTTACTATCAGGTGATGAGCACAGATTTATCAATGCAAATATTTTGACACCTTGACTTTTGAGATAACTCCTTCTTTATGAGGTAATATTTCCCCCTGTTAGGTTTTTACATTAGGTGAATATTGCACTTAAAACACAACCATTTAATTATTTGCACCACCCTAATAAATATTACTTTATAGGGTCCATAAATCAAGAAAACAAAAACACAGTTCACATTTTTAATTTGATATTCTCTCATAAAGCTCCATCTATTTAAAAAAAAAAAAAAGGATTTTACGCCAAATGTAGAATAGCTTAAGTAAAAGTAATAAAGGTGCTAAGTATGGTGTATAAATATCACTTACTGCATGTTGTTAAATTGATGCATTAGGTAATAATGTGATATAAATAATTGTTTATTAGCAGACCATCTAAATCCAACTAAGGCTTAATGATATGTAGTCGTTTTTCAAAGGGAGTTTCATTGAGTGCACAAGTTTCCATCATCAGAGCCATTAATTAAAAGCAAAACTAAAGTTTTTATTATCATTCATCTAATGTTAAATCTAAATATTATAAGGAAGAAAAATAGTAAGAGTCTTCTGTTATGATTTAATTTTATTGTGGAGCTGCTGGATCTTTTTTTTCAGGCGTTTAATTTTATCCCCTGAATTATACATTACATTATCAGCATGTGATCTTCATTTAGCAACTTTCCACAGGTTGCTATTTAAAGCATTTATTTAAAAATGAATAATAAAAAAATAAAAATGAACTCTTAAGCTCTGAGCGCGTTAGTAATGAACATGGAAACATGGAATATGCCAGCCATGATGTTTGTAAATGTGAAGTACTAGTCCACCTAATGGCAGCTTTGCTCTATTCACTCTTTTATTAAATCTATTCATTTTATTCATCCAGTCTCTTAATCAATAACTAATTAATTTCTCTGGCTGAGTGAATACACACCCTATAATCTCTCTAATGTTTACTTACTCCTGCCACAGACTTTTTGTTTTATTTGAAAACTTAAGATTTAAGTCAGAAATGATTCTCATCCCATGTATGTCTTTCTGTTTCACTGATTCTCTTTTTCTTTTCTTTTTTTTTTGCCCAACGGATTTACTTTACCAAATGGACCATTCCGGCCTTGCCGTATTGGTCTATTTGACTCACCTTTGCTTTTATTGTTTATTTTATTTTCAATTCACTTGCTACACACGGGACAGATATGACTGGGGGAAAGAAAAGGGAGAGAGAAAGAGGGAAAGAAAAACAGCGGGGAAGAGGGACGGTGATAAAGGGCAAAAAACAAAAACCAACAAAACAGACAGACAAAAAATGCATATATCAATCACCTGGATCACCTGTTGAGAAAGAAAAAAGAGAAAACAAGCAAAAAACGAGAGCAATATAATAAACAACATCATCACGATGATCTATGTGAATATAACAGTAAATACTAAATATTGAATATTAGTTTGCAGCACGTAAGATCGACAGCGCACAGTGTGCTTTGAGGTAGGAGCCAAAAGGGGTGTAGTTTGTGTGTGTGAGCACCCGTGTGTACACCTGTGAGCATGAGTGCGGTTGTATTTAAAAGGTACCTTCATGTAATGATCTGCTAGAGGGTGTGGGGAGCCACTGCCCTGTCCTCCAGGGCATGAAGCAGGTATGGAGGAGATCCAGGCTCCAGACATCCAGAGGCCCCAACAGCAAAGGAGACCAAGGAAGACCAACGGAGGGGCAGCCGTGCCACTATCCCGGAAAGAGCCGAGGAGAGCCCCAGATGAGGGGTCACTCAGCAGCCATGGAGCAGAAGCCGGGGGGGGGGCTGTGCCAGAGTGACCGTTTCACTGATTCTCCATGTGAAATATTACAATTGTTTTGTTCAAGAGTTATGGGTTAAATAGAAAGTTAATGTCAGTAAAACATCCTGTTAAATTGTCATATAAAAAACATTTACAGTTGAAGGTCATTATAGACATCACAGTGCTAATACAGTGTCTTAAATTGATAAACTGAAGCGATGAGTACTTTTCGTAATGTTTCTATAAATCCATTTGTTTATGTAGAAAAAACATTTTAACAAAGGTCAGATAAAAGTCTAAACAAGATACAACACACCAAAAAAAAAAAAGATTTATGTTTTAACTGCTTGTATTATATATTGGTTTTATATTGGTGAAACCCCAACTCAATGTATTATTCCTCCTATCAATTATTTCTAAAATGTCTGTTGCTGAAAACCCAAAACCATAAAAGGAATAGTCAGAGACAGACATTTATTGTTATGTTTAAAGAAGATGAACTAAAACATCATTAATTTCATGTTCTGAAATAAAAACACGATATGAAAGCTCCTTAAGCACAACTTTTGTGGAGCTCCAGCACAGAACCACAAGAAATGTTGGTTTATGTTTTTTGTTAATTTAATCGTTGTTTGATCACCAGATTCTAAGCAGAGAATTTCCAGCACCCAGAAACATTTAATTCATATAACAGCTTGGCCATTGATAGCCAAAACACAAAACCACTTCTCTACTTTAGTTTTGGTGCCCACCAATTTCTGCTCAATAAAATGACTCATGCATTTCATGTGTCCCAAATAGATTGTGATGATGCATTATACCTGAACTTCACGTGTAACTGTTATGATGCTATATTTCTGTTGTTATATATGTTGGTGTGTTATTTTTTTTTCTCTTAGCTGTGAAGCATGGGTTTACTGGGAAAGAGAAATCACACCTGAGAGGAAGGGAAATCGGTTCAGCAAGCACAATAAAGCAACAACTCTGAAGAAAACAACCTGGAACAAGTCGTGTGTGTGTGTGTGTGGTGTGTGTGTGTGTGTGTGTGTGTGTGTGATTAGAGGAATATAAATTCTTAAGGGAAGAAAGACTACGGTACATATAACTACAGGCTGTTGTTTTGTTTGCTCAGTCTTGTGGTGAAATGGAGGACATACATTGTTTCTTATTGCCTTTAAAAAAACAAAACAAAAAAGAGTGAAAAAAGGTGCTCAATGCAATTCCAGTTGCCCTTGGGTGTGCGGTGGCATTGGTCACTCAGGGAGTATGCTGAGGGGTCACATGGTTCAGATGAATCACATCAATTTGCTAGAAAAACAATATATCCCCCAACACCTCCATTGCACCCCTTATATATATTCTACCTACTTTTTGCCTTTTGTTTTCATCCTCTTGAAGCCCATAGTCATCTTTTTTTCTAAACAATGACCATTTTCTACGCGTCTTAGGTTTATATTCCATCTCTACATTAAAAAATACAAAATTGCTAGTAATGAAATCTATGAATTTGTTACCAGTCTTTAATCCCAGATCATATTTTACTTCTCTAAATATTTATATAGTTAGTTATATTTTACTCTTCTTTATAAGAGTGTTTGCTGTGTGATATTACAGAAAATAAGCAAATATATTAACATTACAAGCAATAATAATAAAAATATGCAAATCCAATATGGTTCAGTGTGAGTTTTGGTCTGAACGTTCAGTCTGAACATTCCTCACTTTTTAAAGATATCTACTGCCTTCCTGTGGTAAAGGATCCACATCACAACTCAAAGCAATTGTATCTTGAATTACTCCATTCCAATTGAGCCAGAGTGAGATTATTTTTATTGAGTGAGCTTATTTTATCATTGTTCTGTGAGACTACTTCAGTTATTTATTAAACCTCCAATTCATGTCACATATCACATTAATCTGCAATATCTGTATCTTAGTGGTGAGAGAGAGAGAGAATAAAAATACAGAACATGCATTTATATTTTTATTGCTTTTCTATAATTTTACCAATCTAGTAATGCACCAGAGAGCCAGAGATTAACACCAAGTATGATTGAGTGCAGTGAGGTCTATTAACACATAGTGAGTGAATAAGAAACACTCAGTGCATCATGGAAATCCTTCAGCAGCCTACGTCTATTGCAGCATAACTATGGGAGGATTCAGGGTCACCTGATCCAGCCCTAATTATATGCTTTAGCAAAAAGGAAAGTTTGAATATTAAAAGTAGAGATAGTGTCTGTCTCCTGAATCCAAACTGGAAGCTGGTTCCACAGAAGAGGGGCCTGAAAACTGAAGGCTCTGCCTCCCATTCTACTTTTAAATACTCTAGGAACAACAAGTAAGCCTGCAGTGTGTGTGTGGGTGTTTGTGTGTGTTTGTCTGTCTCCGTAATTTGAATTACAATACCTCCACCTAGTGTAAAAATATTTGAACTACATCGTCAGCCACACAAACAGAAGAGGGCAAAATGTGCTTAATATTTTGGCTATTACTGAGCTTTCACTTGTTAAAGCAGAACACCTTTTGGCCTATGAGACTTTGTAGTCATATTCTAAGCCTGCACAGATGACGGGAGAAGAGAGAGAAATATGTTTCTCAATAAATATGTAAAATGAAATAAAAAGAAAAATGTAAAAAGTAATTGATTGTGAATTATGTCTGTGAAGGTTCTCAGTCATCCAGGTCATCGCAGTCTAAGGAGCTTGGAAAGAAAAGCGTCTGGACTTCTTTAAGTTGCTTGAAGACGTTTCACCTCTCATGATTCAAGATTCAAGAGCTTTATTGTCTTTTTTTTTTTTTTTTTTTTTTTTTTTTTTTTTTTAAATGACATCAGAAACAGCAGTATGCGACATTACGTGATGGCAGAGCTTCAGTTCATCCTTTGTCATTTTTTTTTTTTTTTTTTTTTTTTTTTTTTTTTAATAAATAGGACAGGGGGAATGAATGAGAGAAAGAGGGGGAGAGAAAGAAAGAAAACCAAAGGGGAGAAGAGACGGTGAGAAGGGGGGGGAAGAGAGAGAGAAAAAAAAAAAAAGAACTCCTGGGTCACCTGTATGGAGAAAAAAAAAAAACAAACAAAAAAAACAAACAGAGGAGACAGCAAACAACAAAGAGTAACATAATAATAGAGAAAACAAAGCACCATCACAATAAACTAGCTAGTCATAGATATCAATATTTACTAAATAATAAACGATATTGTGCAGCACGCAAGATAGACAGCGCACAGTGTGCTTTGAGGCAGCAGCCAAGAAAGTCTGTGAATACCCATGTGTGCATACCTGTGTGGATCAGCATGCTTGCATTCCAAAGGTTTCTCCATGTAATGATCTGCTAGGGAGTGTGGGGGGGCCACAGCCCCGTCCTCCAGGGTGTGAAGCGGGTATGGAGGAGATCAAAACTCCAGACATCCAGAGGCCCCCAGAACACAAGAGACCATGGAAGACCAACAGAGGGGCAGCCGCGCCACTGTTCCCGTAAGAGCTGAGGAGAGTCCCAGATGAGGGCTCGCCCAGCAGCCGCGGAGCAGAAGTCAGGGGGAGTTGCAGTGACGCGCCCGTGAGCTCCGCCGGCCCCCAGCTGTGCCTGAGTGACCGAGCCCCAGGCCGGGAGGCCGGGGGCACCCCACCTCCAAAGGGGCCCGAGCGAGCCCCAGGCCCCAGGCCCCGACAAGCGGCCGCCAAGGAGTGAGCCGGTGTGTACCCGGACGCCCACCCCCAGACACAAAGAACCACCAACACACCGACACCTGAGGGAGTCCGCCACCGGCAGGGGAAGTGGTGGTGGGTGGAGATAGGCCTCCAAACCTTGGAGGGCCTGAGGTGTCCCCAGAGAGGTGGCGTCTGATACCCAACCTGACATATAGACACAGACATACAGGCACACACAGACACAAACATCCATTCCCACCCTCATGCTCTCATATGCACTCACTCCACACTCAACCAACGTGGAGACAGACATAAAGAGACGCTGAAGAGCTTTATTGTCAATACAGTAGTATACACAATATACAGTGTAACAAAATGTTGTTTCAGCCTAAGGCCCCCATTGTGCATTTATAAATATATAAAGGATATATCTCCAAGAGATATAAAACTAGGAATTACAAATAAATTACATGTTAAGTTTCAGTAAAAATTAAGGGATAAAAAGGTATTAATTACTAACTATACAATTCTATACAATACTATAATTGTAACTATATAATATTAACTGTACAATAAACAAAGATAAACAAAGACAGGACAGAGACAATACAAAGTAGAATGTGCAATAGGTACTGAATACCAGTTTCAAGTTATTGTCAGGATATTATTGGCGAGACATGACAAAGACATGTGCAAAATGCAAAATGTGCAAATATAATATAATTTAGGTGTGTGTTCAGAACTTTGTGACTGAGTGTGCAAATAGGCATATTGTTCCCAGGTCCAGTTTGTAGTGGATTTGTGGTAGTTTTTGTTGTTCTTCAGTCTTTTGTTGATTATTGTAAGGTGTGTGTAGAGGCGTATGTTTGTATCAGCCCTTTAGGGTTAGGTATTAGGAATTTGAGTTTTTGTTATTTCACAGTTGTGGTTCAGGTGCACTGGCATGCAGAAGTCCTTAATTCTCCACCCATTTATACTCCTGTATCCCCTGTACCTTGAGACTTTATTCTCCACTAGTCCTCTTAGCAGGTCTTTTAATTCGCTTTTTATTGCGTTATGTCCATCCATCCATCCTCAAACGCTTTGTCCGGGGCCGGGTCGTGGGGGCAGCAGCCTAAGCAAAGAGGCCCAGACCTCCCTCTCCCCAGCCACCTCCTCCAGCTTATCCGGGGGAATACCAAGGCGTTCCCAGGCCAGCCGAGAGATATAATCTCTCCAGCGTGTCCTGGGTCTGCCCCGGGGCCTCCTCCCGGTGGGACATGCCTGGAACACCTCACCTAGGAGGCCCCTGGAGCAGCCTCCTGGGTGCTGGGAGCAGCAGCTGCTCTACTCTGAGCCCCTCCCGGATGGCCGAACTTCTCACCCTATCTCTAAGGGAGAGGCCAGCCACCCTTCGGAGGAAGCTCATTTCTGCCGCTTGTATCCGCGATCTCGTTCTTTCGGTCACTACCCACAGCTCGTGGCCATAGGTGAGGGTAGGGACGTAGATCGACCGGTAAATTGAGAGCTTCGCTTTTACACTCAGCTCCCTCTTCACCACGACGGACCGGTGCAGTGTCCGCATTACTGCAGCTGCAGCCCCAATCCGTCTGTCGATCTCCGGCTCCCTTCTCCCATCACTCGCGAACAAGACCCCGAGATACTTGAACTCCTCCACTTGGGGCAGGAACTCATCCCCGACCCAGAGTGGGCACTCCACCCTTTTCCGGCTGAGAACCATGGCCTCAGATTTGGAGGTGCTGATTCTCATTCCCGCTGCTTCACACTCGGCTGCGAACCGTTCCAGTGCGAGCTGGAGGCCCTCACCCGATGAAGCCAACAGAACCACATCATCTGCAAAAATCAGAGATGAGATTCTGAGGCCATCAAAGCGAAAGCCCTCCGCCACTTGGCTGCGCCTAGAAATCCTGTCCATAAAAATTATGAACAGAACCGGAGACAAAGGGCAGCCCTGGCGGAGCCCATCACCCACCGGGAACGAGTCCGACTTATTGCCGGCAATGCGAACCAAGCTCTTGCAACGGTTGTATAGGGATCGAATGGCCCGTAGCAATGGGCCAGACACCCCATATTCCCGCAACACCTCCCACAGGACACCCCGAGGGACACGGTCGAATGCCTTCTCCAAGTCCACAAAACACATGTAGACTGGTTGGGCAAACTCCCATGCACCCTCAAGTATCCTGGAGAGGATAAAGAGCTGGTCCAGTGTTCCGCGACCAGGACGAAAACCGCATTGTTCCTCCTGTATCCGAGGTTCGACTAACGGACGAACTCTCCTTTCCAGCACCCTGGCATAGACTTTCCCAGGGAGGCTGAGGAGTGTGATCCCCCTGTAGTTGGAACACACCCTCCGGTCCCCCTTCTTAAAGATGGGGACCACCACCCCGGTCTGCCAGTCCACAGGTACTGCCCCTGATCTCCACGCAACATTGCAGAGGCGTGTCAACCAGGACAGCCCTACAACGTCCAGAGCCTTCAGGAACTCGGGGCGGACCTCATCAACACCAGGGGCTCTGCCACCAAGGAGTTGTTTAACTGCCTCAGTGACCTCGCCCCCGGAAATTGGCGGGTCATTCCCCTCATCCCCAGACTCTGCTTCCTCCTCGGAAGACGTGTCAGTGGGATTAAGGAGGTCCTCGAAGTATTCCTTCCACCGCCTGACAATTTTCTCAGTCGACGTCAGCAGCGCTCCGCCAGCACTATACACAGTGCAGGTAGAGCACCGCTTTCCCCTCCTGAGACGTCTGACGGTTTGCCAGAATCTCTTCGAGGCAGTCCGAAAGTCTTTTTCCATGGCCTCTCCGAACTCCTCCCACACCCGAGTTTTTGCTTCAGCCACTGCCCGAGCCGCATTCCGCTTGGCCTGTCGATACCTGTCGGCTGCCTCCGGAGTTCCACAGGCTAACCAAGCCCGATAGGACTCCTTCTTCAGCCTAGTGGCTCCCTTCACCTCTGGTGTCCACCATTTGGTTCGGGGATTACCACCACGGCAGGCACCAACCACCTTGCGGCCGCAGCTCAATGCAGCAGCTTCGGCAATGGAGACGCTGAACATGGTCCATTCGGACTCAATGTCCCCAGTCTCCCTCGGAATGCTGTTGAAGCTCTGCCGGAGGTGTGCGTTGAAGATCTCGCGGACTGGGGCCTCTGCTAGACGTTCCCAGCACACCCTCACTATGCGTTTAGGTGCACCAGGTCTGTCCAGCGTCTTCCCCCGCCACCTGATCCAACTCACCACCAGGTGGTGATCAGTTATGCGTTATGTTTTTAAGGAAATAGACATTCTTATAAATTTGTATTCCCTTCTAACTGAAGAGGAAGAAGGATCTATATTTCTCTAATTTAACCTTCACATGCTCCCCCCCTTCCTAAAATAGTTAGTGCTCCTATATACAGTGAAATTAATAAGCATGCCATTCACAGGGGAGAGACTGTGAATAAAACAGATCCCACAAAATATATACACTGATATAATATAATCTCTATTTAGAATGTATTCGTTAATGATCAAAAAGTTATTTACAATGGTTTCTTTGCAAGCTCCTTTGACTATTTACAATGGTCTCATCTTTGTTGTTGAAATCTATTTTCCCACAGACAAAAAAGAAAATCAGACTCCACTTGTATCTCTCACCCTTCAGACCAAGATCCCTCTAAATAAGGAATATTACAGTCAAGGTAAGTATACAAAGGTAGGTTTGTTTGTTTTTTTTAACTTTTATTGCCAAAAATAACAAGGCAATTCACATCGACAACATGACCTGAGACCAAATCTGCTGCATATAATGGTGGGGGTTATTCAAAAACTTAATTTAAAAGAAAAAAACATATATACACATATACATACATACATACCAATACCTAAGCACAGATGTAACAATGTTAAGGCTTGAATGTCCTTTCAAGATATTTTATAATTAGTCTCCATTTTTTCTCAAAGGTTGGCACTTTTAGTTGTAGTTGAGCTGTTATCCGTTCCATCGTATAGACATGTCTAGTTTTCAAAAGCCACTGGGCAACTGTGGGTGTTTCTGGTTTGAGCCAGTGAATTGTCATCATTTTTCTTGCAGTCATGAGGAGGAGATGCAGGAGAAAGAGCTGCTCATAGGAGAAACCATCAGGAAAGATATCCAACAAAAAGATCAGGGGATCCATTGGGAGGTTGACTGACAATATGTTTTGTATAATGTTCTTGACATCCATCCAGTAGTTGTATGTAAACACAGTCCCAAAAAATATGCGTTTGGTCCCCCACAAACCCACACCCTCTCCAACACTTATCACTGACACTACTTTTGGATAGAAAGGTTTTCAGTGGAGTTCTAAAAAATCTTAATTTAACCTTCCAGTCAAATTCCTTCCACATTTGACTACCCACCCCTCTATGGCAGCCACAACAGACACTCTCCCATGTGACATCATCCAACATTATATTGAGTTCCAATTCCCATTGTTGTTTTATATGATATGCATTATCAGACATGTCAATCAGCAGTTTCTGGTAGATCAAAGACACTTGGTTTTTCAATGTACCTGACTTTTCAAGCAGTTTTATAAAATGGTTTTCCAACCCGATTGGTTCTCTTCTAATATTGTCCCAGTCTTTATGCTTTGTAATGTAGTCCCTTAACTGTAAGTATCTATAATGGTTCCCTGGGGATAAAGCATATTTAGCCCTTAGCTGGTCAAAACTTTTAAGAGTATTCTTTTCAAACAGCTGATTGACTGTAATCAATCCTGTCTCCGCCCACCTTTCAAAACTCCCGTCTGACAACGATGGAAGGAACTCAACATTTCCATTTATGGGAATCGCTCGAGACATAGTCAAATTCCCTTTTAACATTTTTAACACTTGGCTCCAAATCTTCACGGTATGCTTGACCCATGGGTTAGTTATTTTAATCTTTTTTCCGTGATTGGGGTTGAGAAATGGGAGACTCCGAAGGGAAATACCTGGTAATGAATACTCTTCCATAGATACCCACTGCATTTCTGAATCACGAATAATCCAGGCAGCCATTGATTTTAATTGAGCTGCCCAGTAGTACATTCTGAAGTTAGGCAACTTGAGGCCCCCTTTTTCCTTTCCAGACATTACAATTTTGAGTCTGACCCTTGGTCGTTTATTCTGCCAGATAAATTTGGATGTAATGCGTTCTAATAATTTGAATGAAGACTGTGGGATCAAAATGGGTAGGTGCTGAAATAGGAATAATAGGCGTGGAAGAATATTCATCCTTATACATTCAATCCTCCCCATAAAAGTGAGTGGGAGTAGGTTCCATCTGTCCATGTCCCCCCTAATCTCCTTGAACAACCGATCATAATTGAGTGCAAGTAGCTGATTGGTTTTAGGAGTAATAATTACCCCCAAGTATCTGAAGCCCTGTTTGGAGTGTCTAAAAGATACAAGACGATCTAGCTGTGTGGGCCAGTTGCCAACAATCATTAACGCCTCAGATTTATTTGTATTTATTTTATAACCTGACACTGTACCATAATCTTTAAAGTTATTCAGAAGGGCCGGGATAGAGGTGACCGGATTCTCTAAAAATAGCAGAATATCATCTGCGAAAAGTGACAGCTTATGTTGTGTATTGGTTTCATCTCTAATTCCTTGTATGAGAGGGTTGGATCTGATCAGTTCAGCTAACGGTTCAATACTAAGAGCAAATAAGGACGGCGATAACACTTCACCCTGTCTAGTGCCACGGCCTAGGGAGAAAAAGTCAGAGCAGTGACCATTAACCCTTACCCGAGACCTGGGGTTTTTATATAGTGTTTGGACCCATGAGATAAAAGTCTCATTAAAGCCTATATGCCTGAGAGTCTGTTGCAGGAAATCCCAATCTACCCGGTCAAATTCCTTTTCCGCATCCAGGCTCAAGAACATTGAAGAGGTATCCCTTTCCTGTGCCATAATCTGAAGATTGAGGGCCCTTCTAACATTATCTGAACCTTGCCTATGGGAAATAAAACCTGTTTGGTCAGGTTTCACTAGTTTTCTTATATGTTTTTGAATTCTATTTGCAATAATGGCTGTAAGAATTTTTAAATCAACACAAAGCAGGCTTATGGGGCGATAAGACATGCATAAAGTCGGGTCCTTACTTTCTTTATGGATGACACTAATAATAGCTTCAGACCATGACTGGGGGGGATCACTTTTAAATAATGCATAATTATAAACTTTGCATAACAATGGTGTTAGCTCTTTTTCAAAAAAATTGTAATACTCCCCAGGCAGGCCATCCACTCCGGGGGACCTGTTGTTTTTCAGTTTTCCAATACTGTTTTTTATTTCTTCAATGGTGATTGGATTTGTTATTAGTTCAGCTTCTTCCTGAGACAATTTACTAAGATTAATCGGGTTAAGAAATTGTTCAATCTTTTCAAATTTATTTGGGACATTTTCTTCTTTATACAATTCCTGATAATACAAGGAAAATGCTTTTGCAACTTCCTTAGGTTGGCACACAATTTTTCCGGAGTTTGGACATTTAATTTTATGAACAACCCTACTTGATTGCTTTTTACGCAGCTGAAATGCCAGCAGTCGGCTTGCCCGGTTGCCGTATTGGTAGTACTTTTGATTAACAAAGCGTAGTTGTCCCTCCGCCTTATACGTTAGTAAATCATCCAACTTTTGCCTCTGCTCTTTCAATGAGTTCAAAGTTCCAGTGTCTTTAGTTACCTGATAGACTTTCTCTAATTTCTTAATTTTGTTTTCTAGTTCTGTTTGTTCTGTGAGTCTCTCCTTTTTCAGTCTAGATGAAACTGCTATAATATTACCTCTCAAATAACTTTTGGCACTCTCCCACAAGATTGAAGGAGACACCTCATTATTATCATTGAATTGAATATATTCAGTCAGACTCTTTTGAAGTTCTTGTCGGGTTGTTTCATTATTCAAGACATATACATTGGCTCACCAATATTTAAAATGATTGTTTGGATTCAGTCTTAATGTCAGACAAACCGGGGCGTGATCAGAGATAGTGATTGCTTCTATGCTACACTGTCTAGTCCTATAAAGGTCCATCCTAGGCATTAAAAACATGTCTATCCTTGAATGGCTGCGATGTACATGTGAATAAAAAGTAAAATCTTTTTCTTGTGGGTGGAGCTGGCGCCACACATCCACTAGGCCCAATTCCTTAATCATTGTATTTAAACTACAAGATTTTTTGGATTTGGGGCCAATGTGTGTCGGGAGTCTGTCGACAGCTGCTTTCAAAGTACAATTGAAATCACCTCCCACCAAGATCATTCCTTCAGATTTGTCTGCTATTAATGATGCAATATTCTTGAAGAAATTTGGACAGTCCTCGTTTGGTGCATATAAATTTAGTAAAATTATTTTAGACCCCCCTACAGAGCCAATCACCATTACATAGCGCCCTTCCCTATCCGCAAATGTTTTTTCATGGTGGAAATATGTTGACCGGCTAACAAGAATTGCAACTCCTCTTTTTCTCCCATCCTGATAAGTAGAGCTATATTGTTGTTCAACCCACTCTCTCCTCAACTTCCTGTGTTCCTTTTCAGAGAGGTGAGTCTCCTGGAGCATTGCTATGAAGCACCCAAAGTTTTTCAGTTGGTTCAGTACCTTTTTCCTTTTAATTGGACTATTCAAACCCTTTACGTTATACGAAACACAAATTAGATCTTTCATATCTTAAACTCATATCGTACACAGACAAAACTAAATTATTATACTCAATGAAATAGTGGTCCACAATTGGTCTCAGGCCAAGATAAACTAAAACATTTAGAACTAAACAAACAAAGAACATTAAGAACAGTAGCTTCCACGTACCCGACTGGATTAATAACAACCTGAGTAATCCAGTCCCCGATGTACCCTGGGCGGAGGGTGGTGACAAGTCCTCCGTGGGGGAAAAACACAATGTGTTATTTCGTCGCTGTTGCCCGCTCGCAGAGCGGCTCATTGCGGTTATATAAGTGGGGGGGGGGTATCCACTTGTGTGCGCACTTTCCATCCATTGTATAAGCAAAAAAAATTTTTTTTTCATCTCTTCCTAACGTTTAAGTCAAAGAAAAACTAAAATGAACTCGGCGGGAGTGACATCTCAGTCCTCCATAAAGAAAGTTTTTATTTCGGCAAGGGAGAGGGTCATACCTGCCCTAGTTCCCTCAGCGGACCATCGGGACTGGGATAGCTCAGTTTCCATGCGCTCCCTCTGGTCGACTCGCACTTGTATCCCCAGCTCTTGAAGCATCGGCAGGGCTTCCGTCAAACTTGAGAACGTCTTCTCACCACCATCCTTGAACAATCTCAGTTTTGCTGGAAACACACACTTTGCTCTGATGTTTTTCAGCTTTAATTGCTTTACCGCATCTCGTACCAGTGCCCTCCTCTTTTGCAGTTTCGGGGAAAAATCATGGTCCAAATATATCTGCGTGCCCTTATATAAGACATGCTTCTGGTTCCAGGCTTGTCGTAAAATGGTCTCTTTCACAGAGAAGTCCCAGAATCTGACCACCAGTGAGCGCGGTGCTGCGTTGGGGTCCTTGGGCTTAGCAGCGAGGGCTCTGTGGCTCGCTCTATTCCAATGTTAAGATCAGCGGGAAGTTGAAGAGTTGATTTACACAGCTCTAGTACAAACAGCTTAACATCTCTCCCCTCACTCCCTTCTGGGACATGATAGATCCTCAGGTTGTTTCGCCTTAGTCTATTTTGCATGTCCTCGCATTGTGCTGTAAGATCCATTTCTCTATGTAACAAGTACCGGAGGGCTCGTTCATGGCGCCTGGTGGAGTCTTCGTTGTCGCCGATCCGCTCCTCCATCTCCGTTGTTCTATTTTCCAACTTTGTCATATCTTCTCTCAAACTCTTGAAAGACCCCTCCAGTCTCGTCAGAGCTTGCTGTGTTTCCATATGCCCGTCTTTGTTATCTTCTCTTATCTTCTCCGGTTCTGCTAATATCCTCGTATCCGCATCACGAGTGCTAGCAGTAGCATTAGCATCTGCATTCGAGGACAAAGTTAGTTGCTTCAAATGCTCGCTGTTATCTTTATTTTGATCCTGTTTGCTGGATCTCTTGCCTCTCAGGGACGATGCCATGCTGGTTGGAATGGAAATTGCCGAGTTTTAAATTGTAGTTAGGAGTAATGTATTAACCTGGACGGAGCTCGTTCCTTATGCTGCTTTACCAGAACATGGCGTCACCAGAAGCCCACAAAGGTAGGTTTAATTAATTTTATTTTTTTATTTTTTTATTTTTTGTGGGAGAAAAAGACCAATTCAACAAGATCACTACGAGATTATTTACATAAGACGACCCGCAGAGACTTCCATCAGTAAAACTGAATCAATACTAAGTAACTTAAACACTCCTATCACAATTCCTGCAGTATAAAAAACTTTATTCTCACACAAAATGCAATAGATAGCCTATCAATACCACACTGGTATTATCTAAAGTTTAGCCCATAAGGAGTTCTGGTGTTCAATCTCTTGATCCACAGGTTCTCATGTCTCCTCCTCTGTCCCTCCGTCCATGCTGCACAGGATTGCAATCTCAGGATGCCCAGGGAGTTTGGTGAATGTGTTTGAAAATTTTGGACCAAGGGAGTATTTAATCTGCCTTCCCCAATGCTGTACAGGTGTTGTTTTAATCTCTTCGCGAGAGTCTGGCCCGTTTCTCCCACATACATTAAGGAACATTGTTCACAGACGATGCAATATACTATGTTTCTACTGGTGGATTTAAACCTCTCAAAAAATGGAGCTCCAGCACCACCGTGTGGGTTAAACAGATATTGCATTGGATTTAAAAAGATGCTGATCTATTCTTCACTTCCTCCCATGTCGATGGTCCTAAGTTGAGGATCTACTGAAAATCCAAACGTAATTGTTCACACCAGTTTGCAAGTACACACTGTGCTGTATCTTGTGTCCAGTGGATGTTGTCCCCAATTGTTCATCATCATCATCATTTATTTATCTATATAGCACTTTAAAAACACACCTGGTAGACCAAAGTGCTGTACAATACTAATATGCACATAATAATAAAACCAAACATAGCAATAAAGTTAAAAAACAATAAAAATGTCAGTTACCCACGGAGTTAAAAGCCAGGGAATAAAAATAGGTTTTTAATAAAGACTTAAAAACTGGCACTGATGCAGCCTGTCTAATATGGAGAGGAAGGTTATTCCAAAGCATCGGCGCGGCAACAGAGAACGCTCGGTCTCCTCTAAGTTTCAGCCGTGACTTTGGGACCGAAAGCAGCAACTGCTCAGCTGACCGAAGGGAACGAGTGGGGATGTGGGGCTTCAACAAGTCAGACAAATAAACAGGTGCCAGACCATTTAGAGATTTAAAAGCCAATAAAAGGACTTTAAAACGGATCCTAAATTCAATAGGAAGCCAGTGTAAAGAGGCCAAAATCGGAGTGATGTGATCAAATTTTCTTCTGCCAGTTAAAAATCGTGCCGCAGCATTTTGCACTAATTGCAAGCGTGACAAACTGCCCTGCCCAACCCCTGTTAAAAGAGAATTACAATAATCTAAACGTGAGGTAATAAAGCCATGAATAAAGCTTTCCAAGTCACGCTTGGAAAGAAAGGGCTTAACCTTTGATAAACGTCTGAGTTGATAAAATGCTGATTTTACCACCCCGTTTACATGGTCATCAAAGGTGAGTGCAGAATCAATTTTAACTCCGAGATTTGTGATCGAACTCTTTAGTTGGGAAGTCAAAGCTGCAAGATCAACATCCAGAGTATGAGAAGAACGATTTGGGCCAAATAAAATTGCTTCTGTCTTCCGATCATTAAAATTTAAAAAGTTTTTTGCCATCCATGCTTTGACATCAGTAAGGCAGTCAAGCAGAGGTCCAGTTGGGAGACTATCAGAATGACTAAAAGGTAAGTAGAGCTGGCAGTCATCTGCGTATAGATGGAATGGCACTTTATACTTTCGGAAAATCGCGCCAAGAGGCAAGAGGTACAATGAAAACAGTAACGGCCCAAGAATAGATCCCTGTGGCACACCCCAAAGCAGAGGGGCCACAGAGGATGAAGCCGACCCCAACTTAACACAAAATGTCCTATTTAAAAGATAGGACTTTAACCACAAAAGTGCCGAACCAGTAATTCCCACACAGTGCTGTAAGCGGGAGATCAGCAAATCGTGATCCACAGTGTCAAATGCAGCTGTCATGTCCAACAAGACCAGCACTGCATATTTACCACGGTCTGTCGCTATCAGGATGTCATTCAATTGTTCTGAACTGGTCCCCGGGAAGCGGGTTCAAGACCAGAAATCGTTCTGCAGCAAATCTGTTAATGAGAGTCAGATTTCGTTGTTGTTCTTTTGGGAGCGAAGACAAAAAGTTAATTAAAGGAAAAAAACATGAGCATTTGGGAAGACAGATTTCGCTTTTTTGTATAACATTCTCAGTTGTTTGATGGAGGTTTTTTCTGCGTCCTGGTGCCTGTTATTGATTCCCAGCGACAACACTACCAATTTGGTGTTTGGATGAATCGGATCACCTATTTATTAGTCTGCTGTTTCTCCGTGACGTTCTGTCTCTCTTTCTCGTTCTCTATTATTTGAGGAGTGAAGCCCTGGAAAGAGCTAGGTCTGAATGGAGATGCGGCCAGGTGGTAATTTTTGGGTTCAGATGAGGTCTCCACACTTTGGTGTTCGGCCACACTGTGGTCAACAGACCCCCTCATCATCATGTTGTTAGTTTTATTTCCCACCAGCTTTGCCCGGCCACTTACACTCCTTTCACCTTTAGAGCATCAAATCAAATCAAAATTTATTTATATAGCACATATTAAAACAACTGTCATGGTCCTGGGTCGGTGACCCAGCGCTTTTAGTTATCATTTTCTAGTTTATGATGATGATGATTATTATTGTTTGAGTTCTGTGTGTTATATTTGGTCTGCCTTTGAGTCTGTCTCTGTCTATGGTGTCACCCCATCTGTTTGTGAATCTGTCTGTTTAGTTCAATGTCTTGTCTGGTTCCATGTGTCTGAGTTTCCTGTTTTATTGTGAAGGTTTGTGTCATATGTGAGTGTGCTCAGTCTCGTCAGCTGTGATTTCTCCCAGGTGTGTTCCCCTCCTGTCTCTCATCCCTTGATTACTGCCGTCTGTGTATTTAAGCCCTGTGTTTCTCTGTGTCAGTGTCGCGTCGTACCCTCAACTAGCTGTGTGTTCTGCTTCTATGTCCCTAGTGTTTGGTCTCCTGCTCCAGTTTAGTGTTTCCTTCCAGTGTTTCAGTCCTTGGTTCCTCTGTTCTGACTTTTGGTTTTCTTTTGGTGAGTTTAGTTTGTACGAGGTTTTTCCCAGCAATAAAGCTGCGCCTTAAGTTTCACTTCCGTGTCTGAGTTCTGCATTTTGGGTCCACCACTCCTGCTTGCCTGCCACACAGCGATTCATGACAACAACAGTGTTGACCATAGTGCTTCACAGTCAGTAAAAACATGAGAAAATTAAAACAAACAATAGGTAACAACACAATAAGCTAGAACAGCCAACTAGTTAGAATCAAAGGCCAAAGTAAAAAGATAAGTTTTAAGACGTGATTTAAAAGACTGGATCGACTCGGCAGTACGAATATGAACAGGGAGGTTATTCCAGAGTCTGGGTGCCACAGTTACAAAGGCCTGGTCTCCTCTCGACTTCATTCGAGACCTAGGTTGTGCTAGGAGCATGTGTTTGGATGATCCAAGTGCTCTGTTGGGATTGTATAAGTGGAGTAGTTCAGAGAGATAGCTGGGCGCTAGATTATTCAGAAATGTAAAAGTGAACAAAAAATTTTTAAAATCTATGCAATATTTAACAGGGAGCCAATGCAGTTTGGCTAAAATTGGGGCTATGTGTTCATAGATTCTCATACCTGTTAAAAGACGTGCAGCTGCATTTTGAATTAACTGAAGCTGGTAAAGAGAAGAGTATTGGAGGCCAGAGTAGAGGGAGTTACAGTAGTCCAACCTGGATGTGATAAATGTGTGGACAAGCTTTTCAAGGTCCTTTAAAAAGGAAGGAATGGCTTTGCTTTAGATATGTGACGCAACTGGCAAAAGCTGTTTTTTACCACAGTGGAGACCTGTTTCTCAAGTTTAAAAGAGCCATCCAGGAACACTCCAAGGTTCCTTACAGTGAGCGAGAGATGGCTAGAATCCAAACTTTGAACTCCCCCAGGGGGCGCCCCTGTACCGTCAGCTAGAGCTCTGGCAGCAGAAGAGTAGGTCTGATTGATAATCTGGGACCCGTCACCGTGGGTCTGTATCTCCGGGCTAGCCTGGAACACTGACACATTAGAATAGACATTTTCAGTCTGATGGAATGAATGAGATTTAGTCACAGTCTGTTGTTTTCTCTGTGCCTCAGATCTAGTTTTTACTTCGCTCCTATTTGCTCTATCAGTAGGTTTTCTCCAATTTGTTCTGGGCTGGACAAAATCATCATCTGTCTGAGGAATCGGTGGCCCATGTCTGCATGTTCCTTCCCACTGCCTCCCTAAGTTTCTCCGTGGGGGAGGAGGGTCTGATAAATGCTGTAAGTTTTAATATCTGTCTCCTCATTCCCTTAGGGGGAGTTTGGGTTAGAATAGCTTTGTCAATGATGTTCTTGTGATGAATGGCCTGTATTAATTTGAAGTAACTTTTGCTACCCGTCTAGTATTTACATTCAACGGTTGGTATACAAAATGATGATTACGTCGCGGACCTGTTTGTCCCCTCTCTCCCTCCCCACTCTCCCTCTGAATATTGCTGTGGTGTTTTCTGGCAGATGGATGACCAAAAGAATGTTAAGCAGCATTATAGAGCTTGACAGCTGCTGGTAAGAATGACCTAAAGTTTAAAGATGAAGTTTCTCTCAAATCTGAAATAAAGCTGATCCTTCTCTGTCCTCACACACTCGGCATCTGAACTACTACCCTTACATTTGTTACGTTTTGTTCATGTAGTGAAATATATTTTGGGGAGGATTTTACATGATGTCCGCAAACACAGCGCAAACATCCACACCTTCCCAGCTGATAATTAGAGGAATTATAAGAAACAGCTGTGCAGAGGGAAGTACAGGAAGAAACAGGAGAGAGGAGACGGTTATATCTCGACTTAGATTCAGACACACTGGTTTGAATAGCAAATTCTTTTTAATAAGAAAACACTGTACAGAGTGTGACTGCAGTAAGGAACAGGAAACAACACATTTTATTGCATTGTCAGAAATATGATATTGAAAGAAGACAACTGATCAAAAAAGCTGAACAATATGAGAGTGAAACTGGACATGATTGATTTATTTCGTACAAACTACATAAGTGAAAAGTATCAGGCTGCACTTTGATTTTTAAGGCAAACCCATTTGTGCGGGAGGATTTGAATTTTGTTTTTGTCATTTTGGTCCACACTCCACACCATTTGGTGGCTGTAATGCACCATTTTGCTGTGAAGGAGGAGGAGGAGGAGAAGAAGATGACGACATCATTTTACATTCCTCTAACATCCAAGGTGGCCCAGAGCGTGAAGCAGCTAAGCACTGCAGAGCAATTTGATGTCTTCAGGAAAGCTGCTCATTTTACTATTGCCCTTCAGAGAGTGGATCATGCCACGCTACTTCTGTGTTGTAGTAGCCTTGTTGTCATTTTGCAAACGTTTATGGACTGCCTTTGGACTGACTCCTTGTTTTATGGTCTTTTACTGTGAATTGGTTGGCTTAGGGTTAATCTAGCAAATGAATTAACAACAGAGTGATTTTAGATGTTTTTGAACTATAAGATGATAAGCTGTGTGTCTTTTTCATAACAGTGACATGGTTGTATTTACCTTAATTGAAAGAGTCATCAGTCGCGGTAAACCCATCAACAAATAAACTGGAGCAGCTGGGCTAAATAAAAAGTGTGTGGGGGGGGTGTTTGAGGTCATGTCCAGCAGGTGTGTGGGCGGGAGCGTGACGCAGTCGCTCCACCTCAAGACACTACTGCGCAGACTCTGGCTCCAAAAATGCTGGGGGGGGGTCCCACGAAACTTCAGAAGCAGATTTGCGTCGCGGAAACATGTCAGTTGCGCGACCTGTTTGAAGCACGGATTAAAATACGCACTGAAGTTTGTGTGGTGCATTTTGTGCATTCGCGCGTATCACGTCTACCGCTCAAGTTGGAAAAATCTGACCTCCAGCGTCAAGTCGCGCCCTGACAACAAATCAGGAGCCTGGTGATGTGATACTCTGACCTAGTTCAAAGGGGCAGGTCCTGCCAAAGCTATTCACTCCTCATTCAATATGGAGGAAAGGCTCATCAACGCTGTAGCCAACCACCCGGAGCTGTACGACACCAGCTGCTTTCTTTACCGAGAATTTTAATATTAGTTCAAATGAATTTTTGTAATGACTAATATCTCAGTTGTACTACACAGCAAATATTGACACACAACTTGACACATGTAGAATTTATTTCATATTATACTAATGAAAAAAATCTGCTACTTTATAGGAACATAGTGAAGACCAATTATTTAAGAGAATAAAGAGAGGTTAGTTTATTTTGGAGGCAAGCTCCATTTATTAAGAAAATTTAAAAAAGGCAGCAACGTTCTTTAGAGGTTTGTGGGTGGCTCTTAAAAGTGCCGTTGTGGGGGTGTCACTGGGACTTCAAATGGGCTGTTCTTTTGGCTGCCAAGATGCTGCTCCCTCCGCCGAGACGTGGGCCATGAACTTCTCCCTCACCACGACAGCCTCTCTGGAGTAGTTGTTGGCTGCTACACGACCCAGGCCTTGCAACGGCTCCACCACAGCAGGTGCCCCTCTCTCATCCAAACAGTGCAGAAAATTGTTATCATTGCAAACACTGATAACATAGCATAAATTGAATTAAGGAGGACTAGGACTTGATGAGACCTTTTCAGTATCACAAGAAATATTATAAACAGTCATCTCCATACCACAGTTTGCTATCAGTAAACACAGACGGCATTCACTGATAGCATACCACATCCATGTATAAACTGATAGTTTAGCATATATTAGCACAGGTATCAATAAAGGACTACCGTATTAAACACTTTTACTAACCACAGGCAGACAGACAGGCAATCTGCAGGTGGGATTGAGCGCCTGTAGTTGGTGTCTAGGCAGGCAATGCTTGGACCGACGTGGGACAGCAGCTCCTCAAACTGTGCGAGGGACAGACGGTGTTACTGCTGAAAGTGGCTGTCATCCATACGCAGCTCCTGGAGAAACTGCTCCTGCTTGTGGAGGGCCTGATGGACCCAGATACGGTGAGGACGTTCTTTACGCCGCTGCTCTGCTCTCCACAGTAAATAGAGAAGGGAGACTCTCTCTTCAAATGCTAGCCTGACAGCTGCCATCTTGAAAACATACCATCTGGCACCACTTCCTCCCACATTTCCGCTTCATGCATGTGAAAATTGGATATTTTAAAGTGCGACCAGTTCGCATTGGGCGCGCGTCGAGGCGCTTTTTGGTCGCATCTATCGCATTCGGGTTAGGGTTAGGGTTTATAAGTTACACCTTAAAGAATCTATCCTCTTGCTAAATGACGTGGAAAAATGCCAGAACAGAGTATTTTTCACACCTCATAGCTTCAAAAAAGAAAGATCCTAAATTCTTGTTTAAAACAATTAAGAGTATTGTTTCTCCTGATGCTCCTTGTGCACCAGTTCACTCAACGTCCGACTGCAATGAGTTTATGAACTATTTCAAAAATAAGGTCATTGCAACCAGGTCTAATATCGCTCCATCATCTTCTCAATATCAAACTTTTAACTTGCTCTCCTCTGATACTTGGTCGTCTTTTACTCCTGTTACATTACAAGACATCAGAGGCCTGCTTTGTCATATAAAACAGACTTCAAGCCCCTTGATGTCTGCTTGTGAATCTATCTGTTTAGTTCTGTGTCTTGTCTGGTTCTGTGTCTGAGTTTCTTGTTTTACTTTGAAGGTCTCCGTCTGATGTGAGTGTGTTCAGTTTACATTTCCACTATCCCGTCAGCTCTGATTTTTCCCAGCTGTGTTGCCCTCCTGTCTCTCATCCCCTGATTACTGGTGTGTGCATTTAAGCCCTGTGTGTTCTCTTGCCTGTTGCCGGTTCGTCTGTGTTACTCCGTGTCAGTCCGCGTTCCTCGGTGTCCTGCTCTTCGTCTGCCTCTCTCTGCCTCTCATCCCTTTGTCGTGTGCTCCCAGGTCTGTTATTTTAGTTCTCCCAGTTTAGGTGTCTTCAGTTATTTGTCATGCCCCACTGTTTGTTTGCCACTACACCTTATAAATAAACTTCACTAGCATTTTCATCCACTGCTTGCATCTTGGGTCCTCTTTCCTCCACACCACACGGCTTGCCTTCGCAGCCGTGACAGCAGAGATGTCTGAGTCTTCCAAGTGTTCAGTAAGTAAAGATCTAACTGCCTCCAACGTGCCTGCAGCCAACCTGGCTTTATAGCGCTTTGTCATCCAATTGGCTGCGACCTGAAAAGGTGTATCGTCCCATGTTGTATAATGATGATCTACAATAATCTTAGCGTAATGTTCCTGCAATATGAAAAGGGTATTTTGTAACCAGGGTCAGGGTTAGGTATTTAGAGCTTTGGCTTAGTTTATTTCAACTGAAACTTTATTGCACGGTTAGGTGTTAGGAAACTAAAGCTTAGATGTTTTTAATTCAAACTTTGGTGCATGGTCCTAGGAATTGCTGAATCATCCCATCTCCACTTTCTCCGCTCTTCTCCTTCTCCACAGCATACTCTTCTTCTTGGGTGCATCTTGTACCTCCTTCCATATGTTGTCAATCATAAAATCGTCCCCCAAGGTCTTTATTACCCACAGGCCATAAGGCGGTCTCATTGAAAGTTCCAGCAATGTCACCAATATTAAAAAAATGGTCCCAAAGCCATACTTCTCCCATAGCTCCCTGGAGGGGATGCAACCTCCAAGAGAAAGGATTTTTTTTTTATCATTTTTGATTTTCTTATTTATTTTCAACAATAATCACACTCCATGCAGTTAGTAGTTATAATAAGTCATCACACTATTAGTGTTATACTCTTCATGCAGTTCTGTTATGGGGACTTATGGCAATCAGGGAAACATACACAATATCGACAAGTAGTCTTTATATATGTTTTTTTTTTTTTTTTTTTTTTGGTGACAGTTTGCTTAGAAATACAAATATGATCTGTTCACAGAACTTCTATGTTATAAAGCAAACAACAGGTTTTTCTTTTGGAACTTTCTTTATTTCTCACCATACTTTCAAAGCCTGACCTATAATTCTAAAGATTCTCCCTCCCTCAGACATTGGAGTCTTGATTGATTATTCTGGACCATATACTGCATATACTTAATATTGACAACATCAAAGAAATACCAAAGGTAATTAAAAATTCTACACCCACAACAAATTTTTCACAAATGACCATAAACCGGAGAGTCTGTATAGTTGTCTCTCAGGCAGGCACATTCAGGCCTGTTGGCCTATAAGTTTTCAACCTGTCAATCCATATCCTCTCCATTCTCCTCCGCTGACCGACCGACCAGCCCGGATTGGCCTGTAGGCCCATGATGCTCAGGGCCTCCTCTGTATGTTCCCTGAAATGAATTGCCACTGTGGAGCGCGGCTGATCCGCCCGTATGGCATACAGATGTTGCTGCAAGCGTGCTCTCAAACAGGCCCCAGTTTCCCCCACATACATTAACCCACAACGCCTACATCGTATTACGTGAATCACATTCTTTACCTCAAGAGAAAATCTGCCTATGGTCGCCCAAGAAGCCCCACTGTGTGGATTGTTAATCATATGGCTATATGTTAAATAGCCTTTGAGTGTATCAGGCGGTTCTTTTTCTCTCCCCCCCAGTTTGGCCCTAACCAAAAGGTCACCCAGGCTGGGATTCTTCCTAAAGGCCTTAATAAAACGGACCTCGAACGTGCGGCCCCGAGCTTTCATGTCATCAAGGTTCTGTTGTATACCGTCAAGGAAGGATTTGGAGTTCACGTGGAACGTGCTGACAAAAGGTAAGATGTTCTCCCCTTCACCTTCATCCCAGATGGCGTTTGGATCAAAGGGAGTGCCTTCATCATCCTCCCCGTGTTCTCTCTGAGAGCAGAGGTTCGAGATGGTATCCTTATATACTCTTCTCAACATGGACCGTGAGTAGCCCCTCCTTTTCAGACTCTTAAACAATATGCGGGTAGCATTATTGAAATCCTCCCTTTTACTACATATCCTATGAAACCTCAATATTTGTGACTTTACAATTCCTCGGAACGTGTGAGGTGGATGGTAACTTGATTTATGTAAAAGCGCGTGCGTATCGGTGGGCTTGAAGTAAACCCTCATATGTAGCCTCTTCCCTTCCTCCCCCCCCTCCCCGAAAAAGACCGTCGTGTCTAAAAAATTGATCTCAACATGGCTGTACTCATATTTTAGCTTTATTGATGGGTGGTGTGTGTTTAATGTCTGTACAAACTGATGGAAAGCATCCTCCCCATACGTCCACGCGCCCACAATGTCATCTAGGAACTGCAAATAAAATACCGGCTGTAACGGGCATTTGGCCAGAGCCTCTCTCTCCCATTCGCTCATATAAATGTTCGCATATGAAGGGGCATATCTTTGGCCCATCGCCGTGCCCTCAATCTGCAAATAGATTTTATTCTCAAACTGGAAGTCATTATTAACCAGGCATATTTCTAGCAGCTTCAAAATCTCCGCGTCCGGACGCGCAGCCTCTGGATAACGGCGGAAGATATTGCTAACTGCCCTCAGACCCATTTCAGTATTGATGTTCGTGTATAAACTATCAATATCTATGGTGAATAAAAATGCATTGGTGGGCACTGACATAGAGCAAATAATATCTAAAAAGTGATACGTATCCTTAAGGTAGCTCGGGTGTTTATTAGATAGCGGTCCGAGAAATGAATCAATATACTGCGACACATTGTATGTAGCGCTACTACAGTCCGAGACAATCGGCCTCCCAGGTGGGACTTCAAATTTGACGGTCCAGGTATCAGGGCTCTTATGGATTTTAGGCAAAAGGTAGAATAAACGCGGGCGAGGATCATCAGGGCCCAATAAATAGTCACGTTGTTTAGCAGAAATATGTTTATTATGATACAATGAATAAATGATCTTTCTGATGCTCCGTTGCACTTCAGGTTGGATCGAATGTGGAATACATTTATAATACTTTGTATTGTCAAGTTGTCTTTGAGCCTCTAGTCTGTACTGCTGCTTATCCATGATGACTATTTTGGACCCTTTATCTGCCGGTTTTATCACAATGTTCTCATTCTCCTTCAGGTCCTTCAGAGCCTGTTGTTCCTCCCTCGAGAGCCCACCTACCCCACCCACCTGCGGCCAGAAGGAATGAAATAACCGGATATCCCTCCTTATCAGATCTCTAAGCGAGTCACTCAAGGCGCCCCACTCTGGTTCCCAAACAGACGGCTGAATAAAGGGCTCTCTACAAAAATCATCATTGTCAAAATAGTCCCTCAATTTTAAGCGTCTATGATAATAATGTAAATCACGTCGGAGTAGCTCTCGGGAGAAGCTGAACGGTTTTGGGCTGAAAGTGAGGCCCTTCTCCAATAAACCTAGTTGTGCTGATGATGGGACAAAAAGCCTAGAAAGGTTCAACACATTAGAGGGAGAGGACCAATCTAAATCTAGCAGGGGAACAGGAGTCATTTCCTCAATCCGCTGCTCCGAGCGCGGCTCTGTCACTCCTCTAAACCCACGCTGAGTCGCAGGCCTTCACACCAGCTGTCAAAGATTTTTTTAGCAGTCTCACTCATCCAATGAATGCCATCAGCTATGGTATGGAAGTGTTGTTGCGGTATGCACGGTAAATAATTATAATGTGTACTGATGAAGTTATTGATCATAGTGAGATTTGTCTGTTGGAGTTTGGACAGTGATCTGGAAAAGTGGATGTGGGCTACAAAAATGTCCGCATTCGGAAACACGGCTTTCGCCCCATTCACCACCTTGCGTAATTGTTTAATTGAGGTCTTCTGGGGGTCCTGATCCTTATTATTAAGGCCTACAGACAAAATCACCATTGCCGTATTTTCGCACACCGGTGTCATTTCCAACAGGTTAAAAAAGTGATAAAAATTCGCACCCGGGTAGCTCTCTACCTGAACCTGATCATTCTCGAAGGGGGGTATTCTATTTAGATTGGAGTCGCCCAAGAAAACTACAGGTTTGTCAACTTTAATTCTCCAATCCTGTAGTTTCCTACTAGGCCTCGCCCGATGGTAAGTAGGCGTATGGTATCCCCTCTCTGCGTCCCTCGTCTCCACCCACGCCCCGACCGGATCTCCCTTTCCCGTAAGCCCGCGTCCGCTGTGAGACTCCCTCTGCTTTATTTGCCGCACGGTTTTAAACTCTGCCACCGAGCCATTGCTCTCATTATCCTCCTCGCTCAGGTGAAAATTACTCTCAATATTAAAATAGTGGGGATCAGCGCGGTCCAATGAGTCACTGCTCAGGTTTTCCGCTGGCTCCTGCTGTTGCAGGGCCTCAATCGTCATTTCACCCACTACCTTATCACCTGTTTCAGCAGAGGTTTGGATTTTTACTCGCTTTTGTTGTTTCATTATAGGGTCCGGACCATTCGTCCGGTCTCCTGCGCGAGACGTGGTGCAAGAAACTGAAGGGGTGGCGGGCTCAGATGGCAACCTGTTCGCGGCCGTTAAGGGCAAGTCACGGCGCACAGTATTTCTAGGACACACAGGGGGGGAGCACAAAGAGGCAGGCAGAATGTCATCAGTTTCATCCAAATCTACCACAACGTTTGATCTGACTCTGGCTGTTGCCTCCACCCTACTCCCACCCTCTCCCGTCTTCCCCCATCTACATTTCTCCCCTTTTCTACAATTACCCTTGGGAGGGCTCCCGAGGTGGCCGGCGCACGGGCATTAACAGTCTGAAGCTCATTCAGCTCCTCTGAAATAGTTTTCCTTTTCCCCAATGATAGGTTTTTCTGATGGGAAACATTTTGTGTATTACTGCTACTAGCAGTCTGGTTTTTCACCATTGTAGGTAAGGGCGGAAATTCATTGTCATCTCTCAAGTTAATCGGCATTAACCCCGATCTTCCCCCCCTCTGTGCTGTGTTCTGTTCCCGTGTGTGGCCGGCCTCCGAGCGGGCCCTCCCTCCACCCTCTTCCCCTGACGATTTAAGCAGAGTTTCAACTGTTGACATTGTAGAAACTCGTAAGCGAGCCCCGTATCTTTTAAAAGCCCACGTCTTTGCCACCTGAAATGACACCTCAGTCTTTCTAGTTCCTTTTAAAGATTCAATAACAGTGGCATAATGATCATAAAGAATATCTAGATTTTTGGACATCCAAGAGTCTGTGTTTTGCTCAAGTTGCCTCCTAACCTGTTCTGTGGGCGCAGCCGGTTTTATAAAACTAGAGAGCCTGGACACCTGTTTTATCATACCCCTGGGGTATAAGCCCGTGTCGCGTGCTTCCTCAATCACACTTTTATGGTGTACTGTCTGTATTAATTTAAATATATTCTTCGCACTCTTCCTTGTGTCAGCATCAAGTGCACGATTTGGTGCGGGGGCATCTTGTCCTCCTTGTTGTCTAACACGTCTCATGTTCGGGCGACCCCATCCCTCCCCGTGCCTTGTCCCCTCCCGACCCCCAGCATGCGTAGCCAGACCACCACCAGCCGAACTTTCACCTAAGGTTTCAAAGTTATTGTTTTGTACCTTGTATTTGTCAGTGGGGAGCTCACCTGAGTTTCTTTGTGTTTGTTGGACCACTCGATTCAGGCTCAGTGATCTCTGTCTCCTCCGTGCTCTTCGCTGGTGGCGTGGAAACGTCCATCCGCCATCCTGCATGTCGTCTTCTTGCAGTCGTGGCGTTTCCAACCGGTG